>NW_020273607.1:1383122-1980230 GCF_003268045.1 Sipha flava
GATTTAATAACATCGACACTGTAGTGTACGCTACAATAAACTATTAAACGTTTCAGAGTAAAACAGAAGTAACAAACACAATATGACTAATAATATATCTACTCAAATATTGATTTCACATTTTTGATAAATAACTACATTTAATTAGTGAAGTAAAATTACCAAAAGTAAAAACAAGAAAAATTCATAAATAATTCCAACGGAAACTAATATTTATTAAAACAATTTTTAGCCCACGCAATTAGCGTAAGTGATGCTATTGTCATTATTCATTCATTTGAAAATATTTTAAAACTTATTGGAACGACCCATGAGTACGAGTTTTTCGTCTAGTTTCGATTATCGTAAGACGTATATTTATCGTTGGTATGCGCGCCCAACGTATTTTCATAAATAGCCCAACATGGTTACCGTTGCTGCATAAAACGTTTTCTTCATTGCATTCGTCCGAAGTAAACCACGGTTATATTGTACTGCCGAGGGAATGAATAGAGAGAGAGAGAGAGAGAGAGAGAGAGAGAGAGAGAGAGAGAGAGTGAGAAAGAAAAGGTAGTAGTGAAAAAAAAAATAAAATGGTAAAAATGGCAAATGTCGTCGACGATTTGAACGCGAAGACAGCGTGGTTGGATCTCGTTGCCCATCGGCCGTGGCCGCACCGACGTAGTTCACGTCCGATTTGCGTTTCCTCGGACACTGCAAGGGGCGATCATATCGATCGCGTAGAATTCGATAATCTCGTCGACCTCGGGACAGGCTAGGCCGGCCGCGTGCGTGGCACGGTTATCGTTACGGCGGAAACGGATGGGCTAGTGTCTGGCAAACGTAGCGAAGGGGTTGATCGACGGTCCGTCGGTTATCCACATGGGCGCGGCGAGTGGGTAGGTGGATGGTAATTTAGTTTCACGATCGTGATCGAACAGCACACGAAGAGTTATGTGCTTCGATGTCGGTACGAGAGGTGGCCACTGGTAGGTAACAACAAGTCAACGAACACGTGCTGTAAACGAGCGACACGTTCAACGCGGTCGTTCATCGTTGCGGTGATGTCGGTTATTAGGTCTAGGTTTCCGTGCGCAAACATTATTCGAAATATACGCGGGTATGGGTGGATGTCAACAGGGATACTTGAAACTATAGGGATATTAGGGATACTAGGGATACTTACTCTGGAAACAGCTAGCAGTGATGTGCAACGGCGCACCGGTCGAGCAACGGATGATTGAACCGAACCGGGATTGTTCTGCTCGGCATACAAATCATTCACCGTCGCCCCACCCCCATACATTTTTAACGGTCCAATACTATACGACACCGATCATCGAGTCCAGTGGTGAATACAGGAAAATATTTCATAGGGGGTGTTGTAAAAAAGTAAAATTTAAAATGATGAATATCATGTTTGATCACTCATTATATGATGTATAATATTTGTATATATTTAAATTGGGAGGGAAGTATTAAGGAAAACTCTGAAGTAACTCTTATATCTATAGGCCCGATCATATTTTTAAACCATTTTTTTTCTTTTTTATATTTTGGGGGTCGGGGTCGACCCCCCTCCCCTTTGCGTTAGTACTGGTTGACACTGCGATTATAACGCGGTTCAGTGACAATTGTCCAAGCATTATCGATGTTCGCCTAGCCTCTGGGTAGAAAGTGGAAATTTACGTTGGATGCAATAAGCTTTTCAAACTCTCACGTCTTACCGAGGAAACGCGGAATTAATTTACTTTGGTTCACTCTCGAGAGGTCTATTGGCACTATCGGTACATCGACCCCGGAAGAAAATACTTAATTTAATGCCGTCAGCACGAAAATAATTCCATATTCCCGTAGAACATAGTATAATATTATTATTCACTTTCGTAGCTAGAAAAAATTAAAATACTTCGTCTTCTAGTAGTGACGTTAAAATGCGAAATCATTTAAACATTTATTTCTTTGTTAATATTTTCAATCCGTCCTACAATATCCATTTCCAAATTTATGGTAAAATTGTATTCTTTATAACCTATTTACAATATCACTGACTGTGGTCGCAGCACAAAAAATTTCTGGAAGTGTATACTTTCCGATTATATTTATACAGGTTGGGTTTATTATTATATTTACAATATAGTATCCGATCGATCATACCTAGTTCGGAGTATTCAAAAATTTAATAAAAATAAAAAATAAATCACGACTATGAAAAATATTTATTTATAAATTAAAATTGTTTCGATTTTTCTCACCGTGTAGCAAAATCTTTATTCGTTATTTTCGTCGGAACACGCTTTAGTTTTTGGTGTGTAGTAGTTGAATGTACCATTCAACTAATTTCTGCCCTCACTATTGGTCTAAGAATATCTACGAACTAAAAATTAAAGAATTAGTACTTCCAGTCATACGATTGCTTGTATAGTATATGTTTACAGTTAACACATTCGGTTTACCCTTCATAACTTTTGAATTACAACATTTCCGGTAGCGAATGAACTGACCTAATCGTGGTTTTCCCAAAAAACAGTATCATTTCTCTTACCCAACCTTATAACTCTCACTTAGGGCAGTTTTTTTGTACTAAAAACAAATGATAAGCAAGCGTAAAAAATAAAGTTTTTTTAGCAATTCATTTTTGTGACTAGATACTGACACTTAATTTCAGTATTTATATAAAAGGATATTGATCCTTTTATCTACTAACCATTCAATAATATTTTTTATTACCAGAATACGCATTGTTCGATTTTTTTGACTTGATTCAGACATTTCACTTATAGTATATAATTTGATTTTTTTTTTACATTACATAATCATTATACCACTACCCTTTTTCTTACGACAAATAATGATATTGAACGTGTACACATGAACATACACACACTTTTTCTTCGATAAATTTTTATTTTACTTTTATGTGAAATTCACGGGTACGAGTTAATACAATAACTTTTATAGTTTTTTGGATCAATATCAATTTAGTATTATATTGTTTTTAGAGATGAAAAGTAATGAAAACTACGGTCTATTTAACTTATCGATATAATATAATATAGTTATTTAAAAAATAATTTTTACTTTCTATAAAATATAAATACATTCATTCATTATTTCATAAACGCTTACTTTTTAAAAAATGGTAAAGTTTTAACATTTCCGTATGGTTCTTATAAATTTTATTTAAATATAATTTATGATTTTTGTCATAAATACTTGGAACTTTAGTAAAAAACTCTTTTAACTGCACTTAAACTTTTTTTAAAAAATATCTAAAATATCAAACTATCAAATTTTGTTTGTAATTGAAATGGATTACAGTAGCAAACACACAAGTTAATTCCGAATGCATTGCAAATATTTTAATAACAAATCAATGGCATTTTTTTAAAATGGCTTTTGCGGTTCGTAACATATAATGCGATATTACTGCTCTGAATGGAATTACAATATGATTGTCAGACGGGTTTGCCCGTAAACTTCAGTAACCGATATCGGAAGATTTCGATTCGGGAAACGGTCTTGAATAGTTTATCGTGCGTAACTTTTTAAGTAGACGTGAAAACCGATCTGTGAAACGGTAGGTATTGCCGACTCGAAAAAGAAAAACACAGGGGTGTCCTATGCGAAAATATATTACAACTTTTTGAATTTTAAAACAAAAACAATTCCCATTCATCGTGATGTTATGTTCCGTACGTGCGAGACGCGCGTATGAAATTATGTAGACGTATGCAACGTCATGTGTGCACGTTTCGTCGTTTGTTGTTAATTTTTTTTTTTTTTTGGGGGGGAGGTGAACGCGCAGTTGTCTAACCAGGTAAGACGTCCATCGTGCCCTCCCTCCCCGTGCTGTTCGTGTCGAATTTGTAGTAATTTTCTGTTCAACCGCCAGTATCACGATTTAATTTGAAATAATTATCGTTGGCTCATTTCCACAGGCATGCGCGCATTTGTTACGTCCGCCCACCATCGCCCGCACGTCCCTTTGGTCCCAGAACACGCGATATTAACCAGACACATAAATCATACGAATCACACCGCTTGGCCCCGGCACTCGCTGTGCAGTTTAAATAGCGATTAAGCAAAACGACACGTACTCACACACAAGGCTCTTGCCCGCCCTAAATAGAATACGGATATCTGTTTAATGCATCCGAAACGCATACATTACGGTAGAACAGGTGAGCAATCGAAATTTTATTTCAATTTTTCCGTTTTAAAAATCGCCTACACGTGTCGTTAACTCGCGGGTGGGTCTTTGAGGTACGTCTAACGTACTCCTGTTGGCACTGCATTATTCGGTTATTTACTATCTTAACTATTTATCACCGTGGTCTTACACGTCTACTAATATAACCTGAAAACGGATATCGCACTGCTGCATGTTTCTGTTTCTGGCGAATTTTTTTTCGTCAGATTCTACGTGAATTGGTCAACATGTTTAGTCAATATGTTCCTCGGCATTATCATAATATAATTATGTTTTAAAGATCGATAAGAATGTTACGAGGAAAAAAAATATTACCAAATACCAGCTAAAATTATTTATTTCTGGCTATCTCTGTTTTTTCCGTATCGAATAAAATTGTCATTCGGTTTAATATTTATTGCGCATAGGCTGTAAACTATGTGACATGACGGTTGGAGATCATAATATAGTTTACCTTGAACATGTACCGCACGGTTGTCATAATAATGTCAGTCTTCGGAACCTGTAATCTATAATTTATTAAATAGTTTACGGTTTTGAAAGATAATGGAATTTAAATCGCTGAGGTATGAGATCTGTCATATACGGCTGCTTGGTGAATTTCAAAATAGACTGGAGCTGTAACAATCCTAATGCGACCGCATTCAATGCGTACGATGCAATAACACCTCAAGGGTTGATTTGTGATTCAATTGTTACAGTATACACTCACACACACACACACATACATATATATATATAAATGTGTGCGAGAGTGTATATATATGGTATAAGTTAGTTACATAAATGTGACGTTAATCGATGAAGTCGATATACCCCATTAACAATATTCATCGATCCATTTAAAATATAATTATTATTACGTCGATAAAGATTAATAAAATACATTAGCCATGAATAAATTTAATTAAAAATCAAAATGTTTTACTTAAGATGAAGCTCCGAATGAGAAAATGAAAAATTGTATATTATATTGAAAATCTAAATGTATACGTTATAATATTTCCGTGATTGAACTGAACAACTTTTTTGTCCTTATTTTATGTTTGTTAAAACACATCCAGTGGTTTTCAGACCGTACTGAATGACCGTTCAAAACGACATTATAACGTAATAAGTATTGTTAAGGGCCATAGAATTGTCATTAAGCACATTTTCCACAATAATTTCATGACTGATAAATTTTCCAAATATCGAAATACTTCATAGTATTTATGTTTTAAATTATTATAATAGTTTTTGCATTTTATGAATATAATAATGAAACTATAAAATGTAAAAAATATAATACTGTAGCAATGTAACTAAGACTTTTATATGAACGTACATATGTACTGGATGTATTTTATTTCATACACAGTATAAATTATAATTTGCGTTATTTATCAATTTTAATAAATTACACCTTTTAAATTAGTCATAACTTACGAATTTGTAACAATTACTATGATATTCGAGTATTATAATTATGTGAATAAAAATGAATCACAATTATGACGTGAAAAGAGTTTAAAAACGTAAACAATAAAATTTTCAAAAAAGGTCATAGTTTATTCAAAAATATAGAATGCTTTATAAATGATTAAAAAAATCATATTAAAAATGTTTCTACCAAAATCATATTTCGATTTAAATATATACTATTAAATTATATTATATAATCTCTGTTATTCGAAAGATATTAGGAGTAGGTTTTTATATATTACATGTATATTAAATCATCCATAAGTATTGTCACGATAAAATCAACTTTGAGTTTATATTGTCTTGTCCAATTCTTACTTATTATTCTATATAATAATAATAATAATTGTAAAATTAATGGATTTTTTTCTGGATTCCAAATTAAAGCTTAAATTACATTTTGTGTTTTGTTCTTAAAAATGTATAGAGAATTTTATGGGGATACGGTTGGGTAAAAAAGTCAAATATTTGTAGTTGGGATGAACCAATGAAATACTGTTTTGCGATCGTATTTTCATAATAGTTTAAGAGTGTATTATCATGTTAACGAACTGAGTTTTTGTTCTAAAACATTTGCGAATATAGAACAGTTGAATTGTATTTTTTTTTCCAATACAGGTATAATCGATAAATTCGGAGAAATGTTTTGTCCGTTCAGCTCCCGTGCTCCGCCCAAGGCGAACGTAACGCAGACCGAACAACAACGACCTTTGAATTTGAAACATCTTAGCGAAGCTGTCAAAACTCTCACTTCACCGCCGGTGAGTACAGCAATGATAATAACATTACCGTACACGTGTGCACACAATATTGCCAACGAGTGTCAAAAATGATTCGTTCGCTGTATGCGTACGCTCGGCGGCGTTACGAATAATATTATAACCAGGGCTAGGATTTGTATGCAATAACAAATTGTAAAATATTAAAAAAAAAATATTTATTTATTGAAATACATCAATTATTGGCTGTTTATCTTAAATATATATATGTTCGACAAAAAAAACTAAGTTTTATACTTAAATCGGCAGGGATAGAATTAAATACAAAATATTAATATTAAATTACAAATATTAATAACGAAATTTACTATAAAACATTAATTTTTCGCATTCTTATAATTGAAATATGAAATAATATTAATTTTATTCAATATATGCAATAATATGAATTTTATCAAAAATATGCAAAAACATGAAAAACAAAAATACCTCCATTTATCTCATCATGAGATGATTCGTGGACATTACTGACAAAATCAATAATCAGAAGTCGCAAAAAAAACATGCTGTTGCATACAAATCCTAGCCCTGGTTATAACGCTTATTCATATCGTCCTTTCGCCGTGTAATGGTTGTCGCCGAGTTTTGCACATCGAAAAAGAGAAATTCCAAATTTCCTATCCGTATAAACACGGGTAGACACGCACGCGTCACAGGTATGATAGGAATAATGTCAAACCAACTGTGATGATAGTCGATCGGTTTTCTTCGATTTTATTTTTGTTCTCGCACATCGGTTTTGACCCATTAAAACACGATGTCACCACGAGCATGCTGTTCTTTTCGTAATATAAATTAATGTACGGATGACGTGGTACGGATAGGACGATGTACGAAGAAGTCTTGAATATTATTTGTGCATCAACACGATAATACATTATGTCGAATTTGGCAGCGCTCTGCTGTAAATTTTTAGCACCCTTCGAATTATTGAACCATCGAACTTTTATCAATGCACATTTCTTATACTCCCTCCGTCTCGCTCCCTTGTAGTGAATGCGCACCGATTACAATCCCGAATACGTATTAACCCGTAAACAACTTGATCGCAACTTTTCATATGTTCTTCGGTTTTGAAATTAATTTTAATAACCAATCGACCAGCAGCTGTTTTTTTTCTCGAGCACGAACGGCTAATTGATTTCTTGTTTTTACGCATACGTTTTCCGCGCTATGGAATCCTACTACGGAATAATGCTTTTAACCTCGCCCATGCACGAGCTAAAACTAATCATTTCGTAACACGTTATCGCTTTTGATTGGATTTCCCGCAACATAAGACCGCCGGGATCGAACAGTGCGATTCTAAACGTGTATAGAGTTTACATTGTTCGTGCGATTACTCACCGTAAACTGTGTCAACGCAACGATCGCAACTGCATCGCGGTATTCGAATGTATTCGTTTAACGGTGATCGTTGCGGGCAACGTAATATTATTATTTTATTGAAAAATGTTTGGGGAAGGTTTTGAGAAAGGCAATTCACATTAGGAGCGCGCGTCATTTGAACGGTAAAAATACTGATGTTGAAGTTTTCAAACACTCGTCGTTACGAACGTGAATAATATTTTGAATTTAACGCAATGTGACCGACCGTATGCGTGTGCATATCCTTTGTACACGACGCAATACGCGTAGTGCGTTCAAAAATCGCAGAAAACAGAATAATTACACTATCGACGCGTGTATTATTTATATTTTGCACGTGTATCCCGCGATACATCCAAATCTATTAATATTATAATCAGGGACGGATATAGGGAGGGGCCCTTAAAATATTCAATTAATAATAGGCCCTCGCAAAATAATTACCTTTTTTTTTTTAATTTTTCTAGTAATATTCTGTTTCTTTTTTTTTTTTTTAATTTGACAAGTGGCGCTATTAGTGTGCGATTAAACAAATCACTAGATTGGGATCGGTCATTTTCTACCATTACCACTTAATTATAAATAGAATTACTCAACTACAGTGTTGTGTGATGGGTTGTTAATCACAATAGTTATTTGAATTTCAAAAATAGGATTATTTCGTGTGTGTTGTATTTATAAAAATAGATGACTTTAAAGACTTTAAAGGTTACTTGTATTCACTTATTAATTGTTTGTACATTTTATAAATCTGTCTTAATTATGTTCAATAAGCATCATTTATGTAATAAGAAATTAATAGCATGATTAGTGAATAACCCATTAGTAATATAATTTTAAAGTTTAAGTTTTAAAGCATGTAGATCAACTAAAAATTCTTATATTTCAATTTAATGTGGGCCCTGGGGCTCCTACAATCCTAAATTCGACCCTGATTATAATTTATTACACCTATCGTGTTGTACGAATCGCGTACACGTTGCGATGCAGCCGTAAACGCGCGCGCGTTCGCCTCGTTAAATTGTTAACACGACGACGGAGAAAACCATATCACTCATAACAAAATAAAATTGCACATCACTCAATATACATATAAAACATATCATTGTATACACGTCCAGTGGTATAGCTCAAAAAACATTGATGGGGGGGGGTTACATTTACAATTCTCTCTTACATGAGTATCAGCTTTTTAGTTTTAACAAGTCGTTTAAAAAAATGTTAACATATAAAGTGTGTTATTACTTAGTCTGTCAAAACTATGAAAATTGTTCTATGATGATATGATATGGCATTGTACCAATTTCTTATAATTATCGTATATTTTACAAAATAAAAGAAACATATACATAACCCATTATCCTCCACCACCTTCTGGCTACGCCGCTGTACATGAAAGTTATTATAACTGTCGGTGAACGTATCAATTTCGAAAAAGGTTTTCATGCAGCACCGTCGCCATCGCCGCCGATGTCACAATAAAAGCTTTCAAATTCTCATGACTGCTACGATCACGTAACATTTGTGATCAGGGGGGGGAGGTTCTTTGATACGGCAGACGTGTATAACTGTAACCGAGTTATAATGTTCGTATTAGGGCCTGAAATTTGGAATTTTTTGTACTACACACTGAATTTCGAATGCAACTGTTGTCGCCACTTATGTAGTCCGCAGTCATCGACAATCACAGTTTTACTACTGAAAATATCGATTTTAATGTACCCTGAAAACGAATTATTTAAATTTTTTTCGTGCTCCGCGTAATAAATGAACGATGAATTTCGTACGTGTAGGTAACGGTTTTCGCGATTCCAACGGATACGGTCATATCACACGCTTTCGAATTTTGCGATACATACTCTAACCTTTTGCACTACCCCGGAACACGTCATGGCCCTCGCACAGTCTTCGACTGCATACATTTATGTCCCAAAGATATCTTATAAAAAAAAAGTTTAATCTGGATCGCGACTTTAATTATTTATTTTTTATTTTTTTTATTACGGGTAAGTTTCGCCCCTATTAATTCTTACTATATCTATCATGTCACCTATACTATATTACCGTTCATCCATCGTAATAATAACAGCCAGTAATCATATAATATGGATTTATAAAATTATAACATGTCAAATGTATTATGATACATTTATTATATAATTTCATTGTTTATTGATTTTGCACTGTACACACCCACTAGTAGCGCGTTTAAATTATTGTAATTATGTATCTCATTATAATGTCCTTACCATGGTCTATCCTTTATTGTTATATTGATTTAAAATGTTGTATTTCGTACTATTGTCTATGTTAATATGTTTACATGTTGTAATTTATGAGCTATAACAGGTTTTATAAGTAGTCAATGAAATAAAAAAAAAAAAATCCATTATAAGATTTTGATTTTATTATTTCAAGATATAATTTTCAATTTCAACAGATAAAATATTATGATAGTATAATGTAGCTTACAAAATACACCTGAGTCGTCGCCTCATTACCGCCAAGAATATTTCGCCGCTTTTTCTCATTTTGCTGTACTAAAAGTACTTGTAAAGCATTTATACAGTCATTAATATACCAATACTACTTGCGGTACAGATACTACAGACAGGTGGAAAGGAAAACGAAGTTTAGATAGTATAATAATATATAAAAAAAAATATAAAAATGATAACTTATATTTTTTTCTGCATTCTTCGTAATAAATTCATTACGGTTTTTATTTTTATTTTTTTTTATAATTTTTCATTTTGTTTTCATCTATGGCAAATTTCGTTCACATGTAAAAAGGTTTTTGTGATTTCAACGTACACCGTCTCCTATCACATAATTTCGAACTTCACGGAATATACCGAAACTCGAACGTTCCTCGTCGAGGGTTTCAAACGGACACGGTTTCTAGGACGATCGCGGACAAGCACCGGGAAAACAAGAGAACGCGCAAAAATCGCGGCCGATGATCGTCCGAAGGGATCCAGGTGGATCGGTGAACATCATGTGACGGCAAAAAAGGGATAAGACGTTAAACATTTTCGCGCGTCCGATATCTCGTTGAGGTTCAGCACTACGCGCAGCCGTGACCGAAAGTCCGTTACGGTTTTCGTTACCGGACGAGGATTGTTTTTAATTTAATTTTTTTAAATTTTAACCCCGTTCGTCGTGCTAGGCATGCTCAATCGTCGACAGTTTTCGTTCAGTGCCGCTCTTCCGGTGCCCCGCGTAACGTCGTGAAAGTTTTTTTTTTCTTACAAATTATATAGCTATGTGTGCAGCTCTCTGCTGACTCGAATTATATGCGAAATAGTTCATAAACGGTTATGTACACCTGTGGATTACTTGCATAGCTCGACCGGTGAAAACGATTCAGTTGTGGTACGGAAATCGAACTATTCGTTTGTCCGAAATGTCCGTTTGAGAAGCTCAGCATCTGGCCTGGCTCGTAGAAATATTATGAAATAGGTCGTTAGCAAGGTATTTAGTGAACAGATATAAAAGGATACGTAATATCGTATTATTATAATACGGACCTCAGCGGCTCTGTCATTTTTTGATCAATTTCAGAAATTTTGAACACACACACACACACACACACACACATACACACGAGGTAGCATGTGGTTTTCGCTGTGGTGGAAATCGATTACACCGGTAACTTTACCGTTGTCGTGTATAAAGTATATACAATGATTTTCGAGCTAAATAATTGTTTTTGCTCGGAACACTGGGTCATTGGCGTTGATGTCGCATCGTTAAATGGCGTTGTGGGCGGCCATACGACGCAGTCATTATCACCGGTCATAATATATTGCACTCGTTTGGCGATGATAATCGAATGCATTCGTGATTGTACACCCGTTTAAGGATTAGCAGGTACACATTAATAACGGTCGTCGGACAATCGAGAGAGTCGATGGGATCGGCATCCTCCGGGCAGTTCGGTTATCCTTGAAAAATATCTGCGCCTGCTTGTCGAGAATATTAATCGTGTACTTTGACCCGTATACATATTATTGTTCCGACCACCAGCAAGGCTGAAAAAAGAATCGTTTATACTTAGATGTCCAAAGAGTGGTTGTTGAAAGTTCAGAGTATTAAAGTATAAGAGAATAAGAAAAAAAAACTAAGTTTTTTTTTTCCAATCCGATTGGTTATATTTTAAAACTACTGAAGTTTTCGGACTTCAAATACCTTAATCTTGTAAATCACCCACAGAATGATGTAGATTTACTGTTAGGTACTTTATACAAATAAATAGTTTCCTGAATATAATGTATAAATAAAAAACTCAGGAATATGTTTAAAATAAAACAATCCAAAATTATCCATTGTGTATTTTATAATATTATTATTGTTATATATCCGGAACTCAGTTTCATTCCTTTGAAATTTTTTATCTAAAAAAGTTTATATAAAATACTAAGCCATCATTCGGCAATTTATTAGGTATTAAAAAAATATTTTTTACTGTTTTTAATTTTATTCCTTTATTTTTTATAATTATTATGAAATATATTTTTTTAAATTAAATTACTCATTTGTTTTAAGATACAAATTTTCTTAAAATAATAATAAAAGTATATTTATTGTTTAAATACATATTATTTTAAATGTGACACATTCGTTTGTTGGTTCGTTCAAATGGGCCATTGTGTCATTCTATCAAGTAGATATATTTTTAGTTGAAATTTGCTGTATTCTAATAATAATGTTTATTTTGAACAAATATTAGTATCAAAATCGATTCACAGAGTCCTAAATGAAATTTAATGAAAATAAATCGGTGCTCAAATGTGAGAAATATGTATACAGTATTATAAGTATATGTATCGCTGCATACCACTCGTATTATACAGGACTACACCCAGTAATATTTATTAACGATTCACATTTAATCTTACAAAACTAATTTAGTCTTGTGCACTGCATTCGTGGAAAGTAAAATGGAATTTCTGTAGATTCGTACTGTTATCTATTACTGAATTTAATCTAAATGTTTGCGTTTCTTATTTTATTATAATACCGACGAAAAAACTTATAGCTATAATAATATTACTATTTTTCTTGTTCAAACGTTTCCATAAATCAATTTATTCATATAAAAATAAAACGATATGTTCGAGCGTATACGTACAAAGACGCACGCGTGTACGGACTTGATTAAAATATCAATAAAAATGTTCGTTTGTAAGTACGCAGATTTTTTTTTTATGTTATTACATTACATAAATTACGTTTTAGAAAATAATGTACCCATGCACAATTGGTATTATATAAAATGTGACCAGTTAGAAGCTATGGTTGTGTTGATTTTCTGCAGGTCTTAGTTTGTTGATAAATCGCGTAAATCATTAATTTGGTAAAATATATCGGGGAATAAGTATTCGGTAGTCTTATCTAAAATGTCTCTTATTGTTGCGTTAACAAAGGGTATGTGTACAACCGATATCAAATAAAGAAAATAATGGTGAAAAAAAAAGATTAGTAGTTTTTTACGTGCACCCGGGAGAACCTACCGAATAGCAAATCTAGTCGAGGAAGGAATGATGGTTAAAAAATATATATGTTTTTAGAGGTAGTGTGGTTCGAGTAATATGGGATACGTGTATAGTATAAAATACATATATCAACATTATAATGTTTATCTCATTATTTATTCTACCTTTGTTTGTCAAACTTAATTCGACATGAAACACATGAATATGAATAATATCCATTCCGTTGACTAATATAGAAAGAGAGAGAGTTAACTAATTTTTAAATAATTTTTTGTTAAACAATTTATACTCCTCTGTATTCGTATTAATTTCTTAGATGTTGGTAATTATAACTATGGACAGAGTGTATTTATTAATTCAATTTGTTAACTTCTGCTGAACATTTTCAAAGGAATATAGGCAATAACGTAATAGAGAAAATGTGTAGTAGTACTTTTGAGATGTCACGAGTACCGTATAATTTAGCATACGATTTACCTACATAATAAGCAATATAAATATTATTTTCGGTAATGAATATGTTTTTAATGTGATTAAATTAATTAATTTAATACAAAAAAAATTTACAATGTATTAATTATAAGATATAAAACGGACTAGCTATTTTGTATGATTGATGTAAAATTTTTTAATTCTTACCGTGTTTGTGTTCATTGTTGGTCTTATTTATAATTTAATGTCTTTCGAGACATAATACATTTTTTATAATAATTAATTATTAATTAAGATTATATGATCAGTGTTACTGGTAGGCGATGACAGATAAAAAAAAAATAAAAATATTGTATAAATGATGAACTTTTTAAAATAAATAATGAATGTTATGAATAACATTCATAGAGTATAATATTGCGCTTGTAACGTAATGCGTAAAAATTAAAAAATGAACCCATTGAACTGTTTAACAAAAGACCGCCCTACTCTTAAAAAACCATTCTATCAACGTGTTCAAAATAATGTCATCAAGGATAAAAGAAATTTACTATTATATTACACAAAGGCAGAACGTCAAAGGTACGATGAAAAAATATTATTTAGCAACGTCGATTTCGGCATCATAAAAAAATACATAAATATTTTACAGACATGTAGGACATATACCTACGAGTCAACTTAACGTTTAAACGGAACATTTTTGTAAATCGGTGTATTGGTAACTTCAACTAATTTTATAGACTCACGTGTAATATTGATACACCTCCCATTATTATTTTATTTCAATATTTTAATCATGCAAGATTAATTTTTCATTTTTCGTCTGATAATTAACAACTAGAATTTATTACGGTTGATTTTCAAAAATACCGCGTTTGATTAACGATTTCAAAACAAAACTAATGTCGTAGGACTAACCAATGTCGACGAATAACTTGCATGAACCACGTGATCCAGAACGAACACCGACCTATAGCCACCACCGAGTCTGCGTGTCTCTGTTTAGTCGGTTATCATTTTAAACATTCCAACGGGCACGTATCAACATATATAAATACGTTGCGAACAGTTTATTTTTATTTTTTATTACTCACGCGAAACACGTATCTGCCGATCGTGTTCCGCCGCAACGGATTTCTTTTCGTGTCTGCACGGATACCGTTTCAAATGTCATTTCTTGGCAACACGCGAAAATGTAAATGTATAAAACCAAATCGTTCATCTCATCGTCTTCCGCGTGAAACACACACGCGCTTATAACTAAGTTTTTGGTCGAAATCAATTGTTGCGAAAACAAACCTGGGTTACGCACACACATTAATGACGAGACATTAATATCCACTCGGCTAACTTAATCAATACTTCGAGTCGTTACGTGACTGTTATACGAGTGAAATACACACAAACTCGTATACGCATACGCAAGCATGCACACACATGAACGTGGGTATTTACACTTGCACTACTGCATATCATACTGATATCATAAAACTACCGCGTCGAGAGTAGCGATACACACGGGTGCGTGTTTCAGCGGCGATTTTTTTTTTTTTTTTCTACACGGGCAGGACAACGATTTCATCGGTTTAAACAAGTTGACTGCCAGGATGCAATAGAGATATCTGATGTTACGGTTTTATGGTGTCCAACAGTCGTACCGAACATGTAATCGGCACCAAGCTTTGCGGGATGTTTCGTGATCGATACTGTGAACGTGTGATGCAGTTTCATAGGGAAATATACTTCGTATTCGTCGATATTTTTACGGCAAAATGAACGATTAAAATGAACTTACCTTGGATCTCTCCACGAGACGCGCACACGTTCTTCTCTCGGCCGTGCGCCGGACAAGGTCCTTAAAATATCGGCTACTTGGCCGGTTTCGGCATAATTGTAATCGATGATTACGGTCGCGGCGAACGGATCGTCTAGGTCGTCATAAAGCTTTGCGTTTTTGACACGAATCCTGATACCGTCCGTACACTTACCGTCGGATGGCCAATCGGAGTGTGTGTGCACGGCGAAAACAAATAATGTGTTCGTGTGAGTTCCTTATAATGTGTTCGATCGAGTACAAAATGTGTTGCTATTAACTGTTGGGTTTTTTTTTTGTATGTTACAAATCAGACAAGACGTTTGGAAGAGCATACATGTCAAACGATATTAAACTCTAACGTAATATAAAGTGCATAGGAATAAAATGTCACGCAAAACGAATTCGGAACAAATATTTTAACAGACATATAAAAAAAAATATTGAAGATAATTACAGTCCATTTTTAATCATACCCGTAGGAGTCACGGGATCAATAGGGGTGTATCGTCCAAACGCATTAAAATGTTTTAAAAATAACTCGCCCAAAAGTGTTACGATAAGTGACTTGAATGCGTAAGGATTTTTAAAAACTCACCCAAACGCAAACCGTCCTCGATGGCGGCGGTGATAATGTGCCCGGTGTACGACCCGTTAGACGTGGCTGCAAACGATATGCATATTACTTTACTGTTTATGTACGACGCAGTAAACGTATTAGGTGCAACGTATCTCCGGGGGACTGGAGTGCACGTGGGATCGTTTATCTCGTGCCCTGAACTGTTGTCGTGCGGACGACGTAATAGGAAATACCGTTCGGGGACCCCATTTTTGCGCATTGAAGCGCAAAAGATGCGGCGAAGGATTTAAATTTTCGACTCGTTCTCCTTTTACCGTTCCCGTGTTCCTTAAACCATACTACTACAAGAGTTATAATGCGTGTTTTCTGTATTCGTTTTTTTTTTTTTTTTTTTTATATATTATATATCGTATGTACTATGAAAACAATTCGTTTTCAGTACTTAGATAAAGGATAAGTGAATATTTTTGTAATACGAACACATTTTTCATAGATATTATTTAATTCGTATCATAAAATTGTGATTGATCGTGACTCGGTGTACCGACTATTTTTGTCGGTTGGTTAATATAATTAAATACATAACATAAGAAAGATAAAAATTCAAAACAGTTTTTGTAATTTTTTATTTTAACGAATCATAAATAATTCAAATAATTCGTGTAACAAATTACCTACATGGTCCAACAAGTTGAATTTATGACACATTTCAAAATATCTTTATTTTTTTTTTTTAACATTTTAATTTATTTTATTGCAAATCTGTAAAAAAAAAAAACCAATTGTTACCATAGAAATTATGATTTTTAATATACAAATAAAATTATTATTTCTTTAGTATTACATCGTCTTGCCGTTTTGACTTATTTAGTGATTCTTTGTTTCTCGATCCTCGACATGGACAAATCCGTTGCATACATGGTGCCCAGAATTAAAAAACGTTTCCGTGTCCATCGTTCCATCATTCGGAAGATGACTGCCGATGAACTGATGGATCTTCGCGATATCATTGTTCGTACTATTTATGCACTACAGTATCATGATAAGTCTGTCGTAAGTGACCAATACATGTCTTGGGTGCGTGGCTTGTACTACGTCGACACTACGCTGTGGCGACTCACGTATCTTTATGAGGACGATGAGTATTGATTTCAATGTATTAATATTTTATAATATACGAATATATATATATATATATATATATATAATTTATCAATATTTTGTATTTATTCTTATCTTTATTTTGTAGATTTCGAATGATGATTTTACTGACGCTTTTTTATTTATTAATATGTTTGATTTTTGTTACACTTCATCATTAGATTCATATTTGTGAGGCATATTGAATAAAAGCATGGTAAAACACATGTATTATATTTTATAACAACATTGATTGTGCACAATATTAGGACTGTAGTTTTACAAATAAAAATAAATAAATAAATATAATTCGTATACGAAAAACAATTTTGAGTATGATTTAAATTTTTTTTACAGAGTATATTTTTGCATGCTGCAAAAAAATATAAAAAACCTTGAATTCTTTGATAGGGTTTTGTATTTATGTATAAAATATGTGTTATTTTTATATAAAATATAAATGAAATATTTGATTCGGTGTCTATTATTGCGTATTTTTTAATACCCTCGTGTTTTACTATTATTGATGATACTCTTGTATTGTAATTTTTATTTACAGATATATTTATTAATTTTTTTTGGATCACAATTAATTGTGATATTTAATATTTATCTTTTAGTTCTTAATATTCAATGGTTGAACTGTCTTTTCCGTTGTTATCAATATGATGCATATTTTTGTATTATAAAATAATAAAAAGATTGTTATCTTTTTCTTCGGGTAAAGATGGTATTATAATTTTTTATAAAGCTATTTTGTAATATATATTCGATCATATTGAAAACGAAATCCCATTTTTTATTGTCCAAGTCTGAACATATTTTAGACAATGCTAAGTTTTTATTTTATTTTCTATTCGAAATTGTTTTGTATTTTCTAAGGTTTTAAAAACATTATAATTCTTAGATTTATTATTATAATTGTGCTTTTTAATAAGATTTTATAACCAGGACTCGGGAGTTTTAGTAAATGCTTATTTTTCTTGTTCCATCCTAGAACATTTAAAGTAAGATACAAATATGTTTCATATTACTCGGATATCATACATAACATTTAGCTTTGCTATTATTTGTATATTTACGGGTTTTATTGCTATTTTGCTAAATTAGGGTTTATAGTGCTATTTTCGAATATACTTTCACATAATACAGGAAATAATCAAATTTTGTTGATAATAATGATTTAATTAGTTTAAGTTTTAAAAATATTTGAATTATTGAAAATAAATACACCTCATCCAATAGTATTTTATGTTTTCGTTGACAAATCGATGTATTAATAGTTAGTGACTAAATAAAATAATTTAATTATAAGTACACTTTTACAAATATATTTAAGTAATTTAACATATTTGTTAAGTTTATAATTTAACTATTCCAGACACCTACGAGGCAAACAATCTGTAAAATTACATTTAATTTTTTTTCTAATAAATTTATAATTTTTTCAACTTAAATTTATATTTTTTGATTTTTCTTGCTATTTATAGCGCATATTTTAGAGTTAAAAAATAACATTTTTAGTCCTACAACTTCCGAGCCCTGTTAATAACCATGGGTCGTCTAATTTTAGGTAAGCTATTTCGTTAACATTTTTATTTTGATTAATTAACTGTTGAATATTATTAAATTTGTTTTTAAATTTTAACGCTATTCCTTGTAACAGTGACCTATTTCTTTATTTTTGTCTACTAAAAAAAGGTCTTCTGTTGTATAGACACACGCTCGTGTAGCATTTATATTATTGCTGAGTAAAATGTTTTGAAATTCCGTCTCTGGTTTCATATTATTTTTTAAATACATAGTTTCAATTTCAGTCTCACTAGATTTTAGATTTCTAGATTAACAATTGTTTTATTTAATTTTTGGTTGTACCATTTTTAAAAAAAAATGTTTATAATTATTTCTCTTTATTCCTTGTATCTCATTAGAAGTTGTATTATTTAGTTCAAAAGTATTTCTCTGAGTTAGATACGCCAATTTTAACTTCAATATAGGGTCCGCCTAATCGTTTTTTTTAATTTAACAATTGTCTGCGTAGTGTACTCTCTCATTACACCTATAACAAGTAACTTTCAGATTCTTTCGTATAGCGATCTTTCCAATTTTGTCCCGGCGTTCTTTCTCGGCTATGTTTTTACTGTATTGCCCATTATTTGTGTAACGTTTTTTATCATAATTTTTCTTACTACGGTAGTTATTATCTTTCATTGTTTCATGATTTATATGTCATAAAGTCTCTGTCATAGTTTCTATCTCTTTTATTCTCTTTAGAACAGTCATATTTTTGTTTATTTTCTCTTGAATATGATCTGTTACTAAATTTATTCCGGTTTTTACTATTTTCTCTAAAATATTTATTATTAAACCTAGAGGGATAAGGACTATTATCTCTTTTATTGTAATTTCTCTCTTTACTTTCATCTTTCCTATATGGATAGAGACTATTATTTTGGTACTAGTGTCTTTCGTTGTAGTAGTTTTTTTTTATTATAATTCCGTCCTCTGTCTTCATTATTATCGTAATTATTATTATTTTGTTTATTATTACTATCAAAATATACTGATTTATTTTGTCTTTTACTTAATATGTTTATTTTCTATAATTCACTTATTTTTTTATATTTTTTTTGTACTCTCGATCTCTGTCTTCTAGTAATTCTCTCAATTCATTGTTTTTTTTACCTAGGTATATCATTTGTGATTTGGTTTAATTGTTATACTTGTTAATTTTTAACTTCCGTATATTTACTTATACCATATTTTGTATTTTTTATCCTAAATTGCATGACTTTAAATGTTTTCAAGTGTTCTTTAAGTTTTTCAAGTTATCCTGCGTCGAAATTGACTGTAAAATCTTTTAAGATATATCTGCATATATCTTTTTTACTCATATGCTTATTTACTTATCTACATAGTCTTTTTATCTCAAAAACATCTGATAAATTTATTATCACCATGTCTACATTTCTATAACTTAATTTTTAATACCAAATCGTATCCTATAGGTTGAAATTCATTTAAAAATGTGTCCTTTGATTCTTTCCATGACCAATTTACTTATTAGTCTTCAAGATTTTCTAAAAAAGGTAAGTACTGGCTGTACTTTTCACAAAAATAGAAAAGAACCTTAATTTATCATTTTCATTGCATTCTTGAACATTACTAGTCTTATTATTTTATTAAAAAAATTCCTAACGTCTTCAGTTCCAGTAAAATAATCAGTTGTTTTAAATTTTATCATTTATTATCGTTTGTTCCATGTGTTATCAAGGGGTAAAATATAATTTGTATTTTAATTAATATTACTTTGATTCATTTAGTTAATTTTGTTAAGCCCTTTTTCTTGATTTATATTAATTGATATATTATGAAGAGCAATCGAACTGTCAAGGTTTGTTAATATATTTTGATTTATTTTGGTATTTTCATCTTGGAAGTTACTCTGTGTTGTATCTAAATTTTCTAAGATTTTTCCACTTTATTTGAAAATAAGTTAATACTACTATTTATGTAATCATATAATTTAAGGGTCATGGGAAAGAAGTTTATGAGTTTTTGTTGTTTTATATTTTATCAGGACTTGAATGGATAGCTCGGCGTCTTTTAGTAATTAATTAATATCGATTATATTAGTAATGGAATTATTAAGAGCTGTTGTACGTATTTCATATATATATATATATATATATATATATTATAACAATATGAAATAGTTTTACTTTTTTTTGTGAGTATATGTTGCCGTATTAATCATTATTGAAACATCCGAATCACTTTATGACTTATTTATTAGATAAAAGGTTAAAAAAAATTAATAAAATAAATCTAAATTCCTACTTGAGTATAATAAATTAGTTTAATTAAGATTAATTATTCTTAACGATAATTATATAAATTACTACAGTTCATAAATTATGTATTTTTTGATTAGAAAGAAGCGTTATTTGCTTTATCGTAAGGGAAACTTATGAAGAGTATTTTATCCCAAAATGTACTACTAAATATATTTTAATATTAAAAACTATATAAAATAACTATTAAACCTACTACAGTGGAAATACAATTAAATTCTTTAAGAAATTAGATACTGAAAAGAATAATTTCATAAAATGTAAATCGTATAAATACAAAATATATAAAATTACACCAATATTCATCTCAGTTGCGCAAAACGCACATTTATTGAATTAAACTATGTGTTAACCCAAACGTATGACATTTTTCGACCATGAAAGTTCAACCTGTCGAAAAAATTGTTATTTAACTCACGTGTGTCTAATATATGATATGAGTAACACACAAAAATTACTTGTAATTAACAGAAATAAACGAAAAGAAAAACACAAATATAACAAATATAAAGTTAAAATAAATTTAATTAGTGGATTATGAATTGCGATGGGTACCACTTTCATATATATTTTTCGATGGTGTATCTATTTACCTAACCTAACTCGAGAACTCAAACGACCATAAATTAACTGGTTACAGAATCGCTCTCAGGATTTCGGTAGGAGTATTTCATCTTTTAAACCTTGTCTTTAAAGACCATAAATCAATCGGTTGTGCCTACTCGAAAATTAAACAATAATATACTGAAATCGTTTTAATAAAATGAACATACAAAATCACTGTTCTCCAATACGTAAACAAACATGCGCGTCCCGATCAAAAACTCGTATTATTTCCTTATCGCGGTGTTCACGTTCTTAAATGTAATTTTCAAACTGCTGCTTAACTTATTTGCTTCGTTAAGCCTATACCATGGAATACGGTACAAGGGTATTTATGAAAAATTTTATTATTGTTATATTTAATTTTGTATTTGGCAAATTGATTTGCACGTACAGCGAAAGTAATACTACAACAACTACTACTCGTACTACTACTACCATTACTACTGTTTCACTATTGATATATAGTTCGTGTTTCTGCTGCCACAACCATCGAATATTTTATTACAGTTGTATTAAGAACAGCGTCAGCTGCTGTATGGTCTTTGCTTTATGAACGATGGATAGCAATATCATGCTGTCACGGTATGTCATATTATTATTATTATCATCATTATTACTATTATTATCGCCATGGCGAAAAGCACTTTGAGATTTGTTTAGTGCTTTTACTGCGGTAATAACGGCTATTAGTCAGTATAGAGCTCTTCGAAATCTACGATGAAACAATTCGCCATACGTATTCGTGATGGTATAGCATCTTTGACCACGTGCGTGATCAGATTTATAATATTACGATCCTATCATAGGGGGGGTTAGGTATATCATTGTAAAGCAAAAATAATCGTAACAGTTTTCGTTTGTCGTATGTTAAATTGTGAATTTGAATTCGTGCTCGGTAAATCATTATTTACACCTATTGGGATCAAAATCATCATTGGTTACGTACTGAATGTACCAGACTATAATTGTTCATAGTTAAGAAACACAATATTTATCACCACGAACACTTATGTACCATAAATGCAAGGTAATGTATATTGTTGAACTTTAAAAATTTTAGTTCCCTTGATTCTACAAAGATTATTTATATTCATTTTATATGAATTAATACTGAGCCCACTATAAAAATTTTGTGTTTATTTTCCGAACACCAATAAACGTATGGATATTAATACTAAGAAGTTTACCTTGCATTTTATTTTACTGTACAAATTTCCCAACATTTTTCATAATAACGGCGAAAAACTGTTGAAAAGCTATAAAAAGCAGTGATATTTACGGTATCCTACTAGTTTCAAACTAAATCAAATTGTTGTTCTTACTCAAAAAAAGTAAAGTAACTGTAGATATTTGATATTTTCTCTTAATATGTATATCATTGTATAGATAGTAAAGATAGTTATATTTTCATAAGATTTTTTTGAGCTATTTCACATCATTTTTGGAATTATTGATTATTGATAATGATTTTTGTTTGATAAGAAAACTTGAACATTTTATAAAATGTTTTTCATACATATAAATTACAAATTTATGAAAATACTAGATATTTTATTAAAAAAAAAATACTAACGTTGCAATTAGTGATGGGAACTATTCAAATATTCAAATATTCGAATAATTCCTATCACTAGTTTGAATGTTAAATTGTGACAAAAAGATAAAAATCATAAAATATGCTACATTTTTATAGTATAAAAATATATAAGAATTTCAAATTTTATAATCAAAACTTGAAAATTAGATACAAGATTTTCAATATGATTTTCTTTATAGCCGGAATAGTGTTACTGAAAAGTAGCAAAAATGTTTAATAAGTGTAACAAAATGAGATTTTGACGAAATCAGATATTTCAATGAATTTTCATTAAATTATATTAGTTATTTAGTTAAGGAGATTTTATAGTTTTGAAATATATTAATAAAGTATGTACTGTTTTTAGGCACTAGAAATATTCGATTTTCCCAAATTTTATATACCTTTTTATAGCGAAAGTAATTACTTAAGGGCATTACAATTTTAATCTACCTTATTAAACAATTTGGAGCATAAACAAATATATTTAAAAATATTAACTGATTCACCTAAGTATTTTTTACATAGAATTGTTTTTTCGAGAGTAATAATACATTGGATTCGATTTTTAAAGGACTCGACCATAGATTCTAACCCAGCTTAGGAGATTTACCCTATTTTATTTTTCATTCAAATGATTATAAAATATTTATGGAATGTACTTTTTAAACTACTTATGAATAAATAAGATTCGTTAAAACTTTAAAACGTATAATGTGGTCAAAGAAAGAACGTTCTGTTGGGATAAACGTCAAAAAAAGTTATTGCTATTAATTTTAAAAGTTTCTTATTATCTTATTTCTCTAGTCTTTCTGTGTATCAGAATTTCATAAGAGAAAAAAGTAAAAAAAAAATTTTTGATACATAATCGTATAGCAATAGGATTACAATTAATAATTGCTGTGTTTTTATTATAAATGATTTCGATTTTTATTCTGGATCGATATATTTTCGTCTCATGTTGCGGAAATAATATTTACATAAAATATTCAAATGATATAATTTTGTCCGTACAATTGTATTTTTTGTATAAATAAACATTTTAATATTTCACTGACCTAAATGTAAAATTATTGATTGTATAAATGTTTTTCTTTCATTAAAATGGACACGATGCTAATCGGTATCAAACTGTTTTGTCCTAAAACGTAAATGGAGAAAAAAATACGGTAATAAGAGATTTTCCCTACTATTGAAATAAAATTTTATTTTTGAATTCGATTGACTGACACCAAGAATAACGTTAAAAATTACTGTTATTTAAATTTTATTCCTTTAAATTATAAAAGATCAGTTATTTAAATTTAAAAATGTTCCAGATTTTGTTGTGAATACTGATATTGAAAATCGTAAGAAAAAAATAAAAATTGCAAAGACTTTAATATAAAGATAATAAATAAATTGAATAAATATTAATGTTAAATCATGAAGTAACAATTATTTTGGTTGTGTGATTCGAAGGTTACGGATCATATACTATAACTAGCACAGTAAATACTGTAATGACCCAAAAAGAAATCAATCGCATATCTCGTATCTATTATCTGTAACATCTAATTAATGCATCGACTTATACAATGACTTGCACTAAATTGAAATAAGATTTGCACTTGTTAAAATGACAACCGTCACGTTTTACCTTTCACTGCAATCGGATAAAGTATGCAAATCTAAAATTGGTATCAGTATACTCTCTTATTTCCTTAGCTGTTCGTAATTCCCGACGTGAACAATTGTGAGAGCCTAGGTTAAATTTATTTTTTATTAATGGAAGCCAGTTCCATTATATTAAAACGACCTTTTACTTACATAAATTTCCAATAAAATGCTTTGAGTTAAACATGTATCAATGTATTCTACTTCTAATAAATATCATAAAACCTATTAATAAATTGGGTACCGATTTTCTTATAACAATCTTTCTTAACGGTTAAAACAAATAACGTATTCTGTCTTGGCTTATATACATTTTTCTAATATTCAATTACCCATGTATTTTTTTAGCATTTTACAAAAATTACATCATAATATTGTTTAACATTTGATTGTTTTAACCGAATAAATACTTATTAAACTAATACTTGAATTAATTTCATTAACTCACTTGAATATTATTCAATTTGTTGTACGGAGTATTAACTCGGTGTATTATTACATATTTTAGACGGAGAGCACTTTTAAATAATTGAACAAATGTTTTGTGTAAGTATTATTTACGATTAAATAAAGTGACAAATACCACATTATGTCAATAGAAGGAAGAAAAGTGTTGATAAACTCAACTTAAAAACAGTCATCATCAATATGTATAAAAAAAATGTTTTAGAAGAAGTGAAGTTTCCTTATCTTTCTAATTGGACTTAATGTATAAAATCATCTTATACAGAAAACCCATTTTCTTAAAATAAAAAGTTACCCATGATGCAAATAACATTTATATTGAATTGTAATATAAATCTATATGATCATAAGTTAATATTATCGATCAGCGTTGTATTATATTTAAACATCTATTAGATATTCGTACTATGGATTAATGTTAAATAAAAATAATATTCATAACAGCTCAAATATAATATATTTTGATCTATTTGTTTTAAAATCACAGTTATATTAACTCTTGATGGTTATAGATATTTTTTTTTAGAATTTAAAGTTTTAATATTAAAAGTATACTACGATGAAATATTATGATTACTGATAATGATGTTTTTTTTTTTTTATAATCTATTAACCGATATTTTAGTAAAGTAAGGAATTTGGAATCGTATATTAAAAATGTTGTTAAAAGTTTACAAATAGTTACATTATTATTACTTTTATTTTAATCCGAAAATACCAAATTACAATTTTTTATGCTGAAAATTTCGAAATATAGAAAATATATATTATTTCAAGTTTTTATTGTAGAATTTTATTTATTTTTTAACGCATTGATTTATTATTATTAGTTGCTTTGTAAAATGTTTGGGGATTTGCTCTCATTGCTCATCCAACCGCTACACTTTTATTTAAATCTTTCCCCAAAAGAGCGAGTATTACATAATGTAAAATCGAGTAAGTAATTAAAATTTTCTCAAATTTAGAATTTTGTGTTAACGTTTATATACTTCAAACACTGTATTATGTTGAGTTACACTTGTTCTTATGAAAAAGTTTCTTGGATCACTAATTAAAATGTTACAAACTAAAACGTAAAATATGGATCTTATTTAAATTCAGACGGGATGTACAAATGTATTTATTAAATATATTTCAAACTTAAAAATCTAAGGGATGAAAATACAAATGTTATTACATTTTTATTATGGTTTCCTAACGTATAATATCATTAAAACAATAAAATTGAAAAAAGTTCGGTCGAAAAAATATACTATGGATGACACTTGAGTTAGGAATGTACAAATAGTGAATTTAGTTGTTACGAGTATTTCTTCGAATTTATATATTTTTAATTTCTAATAATTTAAGACTAATTTCGAAAACTATCATGACGGCGTAAAATATAGGCAATAGTAGTACACATCTGTAATGGGAAACACGGTATCGTATAATTTTTGACCATACGAGTTAAACCAAAATCGTTTTAATATTTCGTTATTATAAATATTTTGATTTAATTTATCTTGTTTTTGAAGAATTACCAACGAAGATTTTGCAATTAAAAAATATTAAGAGATTTTTTATTATGGAAATTTATAAAATCAATCGAAAAGAAAAAGTTTAAATTCATAAAGAACACGGATATTATAAATTGAATGTACATAAATTCGTTGTTTAATATATTTTCTTTTAAATTCAAAAAGAATGCTAATTCAAATAGTTTATTTATTAAAAATAAAAATTAGTACACAGTTTGCTGTTGTAGTATTTTGATAAGTATACATAACAATATGAAATTCAAAGAAAAACACTGTTTTAATATGAATTTTAATAATTTTTACATATTCTTCGCCATTATACATTACATTCATATATATATATATATATATATATTGTGTGCATTTCGAGAGGATATGTTAAAAGTTTACCTCAGAGTCTTCATTCAATGCAATTACAGTGTTAATTATAGTCAAAGTATTAAACTCTGACGAGTTAAACAATTTTACAGCGTTTAACGCGTTGAATGATGCAATTCAAACAATTCAAATAGTTAATTGGTTCAATTTTAAAATCGTTTAATTATTAAATTTAATAATTAGCGTTTATTTATCACTATGGCTACATAATTTGAGCGCTATAGAATTGTATTAACATAGTAAAATACTATAAATATAGGGAAAATACAAATAATTTGTATCACACTTAAAACAGTTTTTGAAGTCGACTTAAGAATTTTTTTTTTATAGCGTGCTTCATTTCTAGCATATGTTTCAAATTAAAAGCAATAATACCGAACGGTATAATGTAGTTAGAAAAATAGAAAGAAAAAAAAAAGTGGCCAGTGTATAATGGAGCACGGAACAAACAACACTTATACTATTAAAATAATTTATTTTTCGTTCATCAATGAAAAACTTAAAAACATACGTTTATGTTTAACGACAACAATTGTTACCACGCCATGGACGAATTTTAAACTCTGGCTGCATTTTAGAATATATTATAGCTTAAACACTAATAATAGGTGATTATAAGTTTGACTATAGGAATATGTTATAGCAAAAGTTTTATAACAATTATTAATTATTAGCGTTTATTGTTACCAAGCGATTAGGATCATATAATTGCTTATGGCGAACTTAGCACCAAAAGCATTTATCGTTAAATTGTAAATTTTCAGCAATGTATTATAATTTAAGGATACTTAATTTTAGTTTTAAAAGTTGCATATGCTATTTAAAATGATGAACAAATAAATGTCATAATTGATAAGCTCGTTAAAGTAAGTACAGTTATAGTAAGTTATTTAATCTTAAAATATTAATTTATTCATATATATTTAACGGGCATGTCCGAATAATATATAGTAATTATAAGAACACAAATAGATAATGATAACAAGGTAAAAATACATATAATCAGTGTAAGATAAATAAATAACAATAATTAGAAAATATTAATATTTATAATGGAGATAATAATAATACGATTCATTTTATTTTATTGATAATATGTTTATTAGTTTAGCATTATGTATATTTAAAACTTTAGTGTGGATTTGTAATACAGATCGTATTTTGGCTTTTGAAATTGTAATTTTTAATTTTTTTGAACTTTTCCTATTCATATAACCTACTTTTTACTTATACGTATTTTTGATAACATTGGTCATTTCTATTTATGTTTTATTATACCTTAGAGAATGCTCGTATATTCTTAGAGTACTATTCATCCTCGAAATATTTCACATTCCACTAGCGGTTCGTGTTTGGTTTTATTATTTTATTGATCTTCATCTCTTTTTTTTTTTTTTTTTTTTGAAATGAGAAGGAAATTAACAGGATGCTTCAAAATACCATACAATTCTCTTTTCTCAAAAACTCGTTAGTCCTTATTTTGTTAATTGTTTTTAATTATTTATATAGATGCGTTGTTTAAACAAATCATCTAAATTTTAACTTTGACTTTATTTATTGATTAACTCTGTAGTATTTTTTATACTAATATATACTTATGTACAGTACTTACTATATGAATAGTTTGTAACTATAGTATTACTATCACCATAGAAATTGAAATAAACATTCATCACTAGTGATTAGTAGTTTGGAAAAAAAACATATTTGCATCGGTGAGTATATTTATGGTTTAATTTCTCAACTATAAGACCATGCTTTAAATATTTAAAGTTCCGCTGAAATAAATATGATTTTATTCTGCCAATCAAGTTTTTTATCAATAATTTCAATTATAAAATAGTAGGTTATTTAGAATATACGTTCTTCTCTCCATCTATGCATACTATTTTAAACTATATCTGAATTAAAATTTACTCCGAAAATGCTTAGCGAAATCATATATCAGCAAAACGACTGTAAACTTTCAGACGCAACTATATAAGACTTGCATTTCATTAAAATTAAAAAATATACATTTATCCGCAAAAAAAAAATCAATTATTCTGATTTTAGAAACTGTTTTACAATTCCAGGTATCTAGTAAAAAAATTTATTTTTGAACTGAAAGCTTTTCGTCATAGGATTAAAAATTATATTCTGATTATTAAATTAAGTGATCATGTTCGAAAGCTAAATGTTTTCTAAATTATTGACCATACCGTTTCAGTACCTACTATTAATGTTTGATCCTGCGCTCTTTGGTCTGTTAATCGATGGTGGCAATTGACAAATGTTCAAGTTAATAACTGTATTCCTTAGCATATTATGATTATGACAACACACAAGCGCAATTCGTGTTCAATAAGATGTGCAGCGTCTTAGTAGGAATGAAACAAAATGTATTTATTCTTGTCAATAACAGACGTATACCATGGACCTGAATGTAAAATATATTTTCAGAAGAAAGTACGGTTTACGTAAAAAGTTCAAATCGATTATCACTAACCTAACTTTTGGCTAGTGAAATAATTTGTATTTTAATAAACCACATCAAAACAGACAACAGTACAGAAAAAATGTTTGGAGTACTTTTATTATGTTATATACCTATTATAATATAAAGTAAAATAATACTTTATAAATAACAATCACATAACTGTAAGTATATTGTATTTGAATACATAAAGTACATATATTGTTACATTCATATATTATAATTTATGTAATAGAATTTGCATTTTTTTTATACTCTATAAACTTACTGTTAAATAAGTTTCAAATGGGTTTCCTGTAAGTACCAATTAAATATAAAAATTTTAAATGTAAAGTTTTGAAATATTTGGAGTACCGAGAAATGTTTTGTATACAAAACGTAAAAAAGGTCGTAAAAAATAATTGCGACATACGTAAATGAAAAACTACGTGAAACAACGTATAGGTATTAGTAAATATTATACCGATTTTGGTGTTTAAAAAATCCTTTTCCATACGGTGTATGATATAGTGATTGTTAGTTATCTCCTTTGCGGACGCGCGTGTGTGCGTGCGTGCATGCATTAGTGTGTTTGTTTGTGTGTATCGTCCATTGTTCAGGCATTTTCACATCTGGCACTTTACGGACCATATGCACATATTATCACACACACACACACACACACACACACACACACACACACACACACACTGTGAGCTGTAAGCGGAACACGAATCAGCATTAATGCTCGCGGAACAACGGTTTTCATCGTTTTGTTCGCGAGACATTAGACGATAGCGGTTCACATACTATTATAACGTGCACCGTAATCGCACAATACAATACACTGGTGATATTATATTTAAATCGGATGCTCTGGTAGCGCTCTCGCGATAACCTTGCCGTTTCATATGATTATATCATGTTCATTGTGTTTTAACATTTTCCACAGCAAGTGTCGCAGTCGTCGATCATACGAGGATTTTTTTTTTTTTTATTTGGGGGTTATATTTTTCATTCTTTTCCCTAGTGAATACGTTAGACGAACAAAAAAAAAAAAAAAATAATAAAAAAACTTAGTTCGAATACAACTCTCTTTTTTATTATACGCACCGTCCCGTTGTGGAACCACGGTTAGGAGCTCATACAGGGACAATTTTCGAACGGTATCACACGATTATATATACGAATAGTTTCGTATTGGTTTTCAAGTCCCTAGCCGATAGATTAGATTATATACTCATAATAATTCATTGGAATGTTCATAATGCACTATATATCGATTTCCAATACGTACGTAGTTGATATTTTATTTTTTGATTTTTTCATCTATCCAACGTGTGAAGTCAATCATCATATTTTAATAGTAAAACAACGAAAATAGTTTATCATAGAGCGTATTGTGTATTGAGATTGTGAGGTTTTTATTATGAAAATATCAAAACTTCTGTGCAAACGATTAGATTATATTTTTAAAATAATAAACTTTAAAATAAAATGAAAAAATATTGGACAAAATATTTGTGTGATAAATAATAATATGGTTTTTGAGTGCGGGAAATAACAGAAAATTTTATGTAACTCGAACGTAAGTATGCTATTAGCATCTTTGAAAAAATTCACTTGTAAAAAAAAAAGTACCATAAAATCAGACTGTAATTTTTAGGTCAAGAGATTGAATGAACAATTGAAAAGTGAATAATTTTGAAAAACTTCTCCGAAAAAATTATTTAAGTTATTCACAGAAGCTTTGAAGTAAATAATGAAAAATTAATTATTGCGCTTAGCTGCCTAATAAAATAAATATCTAATATTATTTCATATCGAAAATATTCAATATTATACGTACATAAATCCAATCGTAATATTACAACGTATAGAAAATCCAATAAAAGTACAGACAAATTATTAATCTATTTTTAATTCTATACGCAATATAGTACAATTAAAAATCTGAAAATAGATCATTATCTGAAAGCATAAAAAGGTAAAAATTAAATAGAGATGTAAATAGTAAATATAATATAAAATATTGCACAAATTCATTATTTATTATTTTAATTGATAAAGTGTTGTTGAGAAGTATAAACGCAAAAACAAATATCTTATTGATTTTCAATTTAAAGTAGCAATATATGAATGATTTTTCACTGTCTTAAAAAGAGTTTTCCAGAAAAGAAAATTGGGAATGAATAAGTTATTTTTCTTTGAGTGTTACATATTACTGTTACGTGTACTTTTTCATGCATACGTATGAGACGTTAATAAATTATAATTTTTAAAGGTTGCCTTTTAATATTTAATTATGATAAAATATTTTTTTCCCCTTCTGCAAACTGCATATTTGAGCAGAATAAGTAGTTCAAATGGTACGAAATTGATTTATTTACCTATAAACCGAAGTCAACAATTTGGCTCTAACAGATTCAGATTTATAATTCTTTCAAATTGAATTTCTAATAAAGAATAAAACATTAAATAATATATGAAATGTATACTAAATGTGCATGGATGAATCCATGGAAATTGAAATAATAGCCAGTAAACGTAAACGTACGCGATTCCCATGAACTAAGTATTAGATATTGTTAATCACACGTAACGGTTCGCTTAAACATAATGCGTAGGATATTACATATATGGCACGGTTGATGCGTTTAACCGAAATGTGGCTACGTGCACATCATCGACAACGGCGAATGCTAGAAAAATTTATGCTCTTTTAAACGATTTTAATTGTCATTAAGTATACGGTTTAGTTCTCGTATGTATTTCATTCCGCATCGTACTCCGTGGTGAACAGGCGATGTCACGATGACTTCGGATAGAAATTGATTTTACGAGATGAGATGTCGTCTGTCCACCTGCGATCCATCCGTTTCACCCACAAGGTGATATATATTCGTGGTCAGGAAGTTAGGTTGGTCAAGAACAAAGCGTGAACAATAACAAAATAACGAAAAATAAGATAACCTTTTTAACCGTCGTTAAAGTTTTAGTTTGAAAAAAAAAAACATTTTTAAAATAACGGTTAGTATAACTGTGTACATTTATTTCTCAGCCTTCGTACGCATAATCGATGATTACTTGGTAGAAAACAACCCACCATACTGATGTTGTATAGCACTACGTTTATCAATCGAATGCAGTACGTGTAAATTGGCAATGTGAGCTGAATGTACAAATTATTCAACGAACGGCACGTGACGAATATTGAATATCGTTGGCTGGATGATTTGAAATGAAAATACACCGCGGCACGGAACAGTCAGACTAAAGATGTTGATTTATCGTAAATAAAACAACATAACCTATTCAGTAGACGTTATTGCACAGGAGGGGCGGGTTGGTTCGCATTTTTAAAGTAACGAAAACATTTTACGAAACCGACTGTGATCTATACCATTGTTTCTCAACCTTTTTAGTTTCGCGACCCCCAAAATAGGTATGAAATATGGTCAATCACTTCGCGACCCCCTCCATCTATATTAGGTAAAAATTTATTTTAAATTTATATTTTGTGAATCAGCGTTTTATAATTTTTGACCTACGCGATCCAATTCAAGGTATTCGCGACCCCCCTTGGGGTCACGACCTCCTGGTTGAGAAACGCTGATCTATACCTATAACCGTTGCAACAGACGTCTCTACGAAATACATATAATTCAATCGTTTACTGATGTATTGATGTACGCGTGAATGTAGTAATGTCTCGGGGTACTGAAGACGAGCCGTAACATTTTTCGATTCATCATGTCCAAATAAATTTTTATGAAAATATAGACTTCTAGTGTTGTAAATGTACACGCGTCGATAAATCCATGTGTACTTTCATTACAGTAATTTGCTGATTACATATTGACACATTGACACGCAAGTCCAAAATGGGTCAAGTAAATTTTTTTTTTTTTCTTTCACATTCAGCCAATTATTATAAATGGAGTCCATCAGTATCTTTTTTCCGAGTCCCTACTTCGAGCTATATAAAAATCTAATCGTTTCGATGATCGGTCAAGTTTCAATAATGTTTAATCAAATTATTTAATTAATAAATACTAACTTAACGTTGTTCAATATCTGACCCGTTTAATGTTGATTAGCAGTGTTGAGCAATAGCTAAATTTGATTAGATAAATTTATCTAGATTGTTCACGAGACGTAGTCTGAAAAATATACGAACATCATATTTTCCGATATTATTTTTAAAATTGTATAATATATTATACAATGAATTTTTGAATTATACATATATATTTAGGTACCTAGTATTATTATTGTCATTTTCCGCTAATGTGCACCACTTTTAAGAAATTAATAATAATAATTGTATCGTTAATCGTCGATAATAGATAAGCTTTATATAATAATATTAAATAATTCAAGTCGAACGTCTAAGTAAGAATAACCTGATAGACGATAGTACTGGGAATATTGGTATTAAACAGTATTATAATAGTTTAAAATACCAATAACTAATTGTAAGAATAAACCACCAGCTCCACTCTACATTCAACAACAACCTTTATTAATTAACCAATGCAAGTTATAAATATTTAATTTATTATTATTAATTGTCTAAGGAAAAAGTATCATACCATCATAATTGACTAATGACTTCATAACCGTCAAGAAAATGAATCAAATGTACAAGTACAGGTAATAAAATTTTTGAATTAAAAAAAAAAGAATTAGATATGTTGAATAATTATCCAGTAATTAAAAAAGTATTTATTAAGTACAACACAACTCTTCCTTCATCTGCACTTGTTGAGAGACTGTTTATTGGTGCAGTTTAAGTTTTAACTTCAAGACGTAATCGCCTTGGTGATAAAACATTTGAAAAATTATTGTGTTGTAGAATCATGCAATAGGTTCATAAAAAATAAAAAATTGTATTTTAAACTGGTAATTTTTTTTCTTTATAATTATTTATGTATTTTAAACAGGCTAAAGGTAAATATTTATGTTATTATATTAAATATCAATATTGTTTTTACTTATGATTATTTTAATTTTCAAATGTTAACAAATTTGTGTATAGTATTTTTTTTTTCTTTTTAATTTGAAATCTATTTGATATGTATCATAAATAAATGTATATGTATAATTTAACATACTAGTTTAATAAATAATAATTATATACCTTTATACCTTTTACAATGTATTCTGCCTGGCATCTATATCCACAACTAGTCTTTCTTTTCAGAAAATGGAGTAAGTATTGACATTGACACATTGTTGTTGGAATGATCATATTAATTATTTATCAGATTTTACAAATAGTTATTAGTAATTTAAATTAAAATTTTATATAGTCATAACTCATAATTTTATTAATATTTTCTACAAACCTAATATAAAAAATAAAATTTAAGAATAACATTTATAAAAAAATCATATCATTTTCATCTAGATAAAATTGATTTTATCTGTATCTATATCTAGATATATTTTGAGTTCATACATCTTATCTATATCTAGATACAAAAAAAATATCTAAGCACAACACTGTTGATTAGTTTAATCCTATTATCGTCTGATTACAACAGTAATCATCAACAAAAGGAATACTAATATCACCAAAAAATCGATTAACATTTATTTATGTTTTGTTTATTCTTTACAAATAATTAAGCGTAATCGTTTATATGGATCTTATGAATTGTGTTGTAAACTTTATTTTTAGTATACTTTATAAATTTAAAACATTGACGACTAATATTTTTACACTATTACAAACAAAATTACTATAATATAGATTGTAATCCATAGTATACATTATAATTAAAGATCGGATTTTTCGATTATTAAAAGTTTAAAATATGATGCGAGTATGTCGTAAAAATAAACCTTAAAATAATCTCTAAATATTCTTTAATTTGTAAATATGCGATAATATGATTTTTTTTTTTAAATAGTTCAATAAAAACATTAAATTATTGTTATGGGCCATTCCTTTGGTAACAGGTAAATTATTTAAATATAAAAATTTAAAAATGTTCATACATAGAAGTATAAATGTAATAAAATTATATTTAAAAACAAAATATTTCAATAAAAACAATGAATAACTTGTATGCACCATTGCTTAGTAAAAGACAAATTATTTAAATGGAAAAAATGGATAACAGTTTCATACATAAGAATATAAATATAAAAATCAAATTTTTTTTTCCCTAGAAAAATCACAACTCAAGAAATTAATAAACTGTGCTTTTTTTTTGTGAACAATAATTGAATATATTTAAAAATATGAAAAATAGGCTAAATATTCTCTAATGTCCAAAATATGCTAAAATATGCAAAATAAATGTTTTCCTACGAACTCTATGATGGATAAATCGTCCACATTTTTTATCCTCTTAAATCTACATAAATCCAGTAAAAATATGTAAAAACCTAAAGATCCGCTCTCTAATTATAATACTCGAATGTTAATATTTTTAATTATGAAGGTTTTTCCAGATATGAATATAATTTTCATGTTCAATCCGTAAAATCGTTTACCTCAGAGCAAACAAAGTTATCCGTATTTTTCATGATTATATAACGAAAAAATATATAATAAAATAATAATCATGAATGGCGAAAAATTCCGCAAAATCTTCTTTAGTAATCATAATCATGACATTTTTCTAAATTTGTTTGTCTGATGAAGTACTTATCAAAAAAGTTCATTATTTCCCAACACCATTGTGCGTTTGTTTACGTCATGCAAAATCATTACAATACATCGTTTGGCTGTAAAGATATTGTTCACACAAAATATACAATTTGTAATAATTCAACTATTCACAACAAGTTTGCTTAAAGTTAAATTAAAAAATGTAAAATATTACTATTGTACCAACAATTTTCTTTTATTAATGATTTTTTTTCGTAGTCATTATTATTATTATTTTTATTACAACACCACACCCATCTAGTGATATTTCGATAATGCCTATCAGAAATAAAAAAAAAAAATGTTTATATATATAACAATACTATTATGGTAATGTATGGTATTTTTGGTAGGTTGCGTGTTTTTTTATCGTACAAGAGTTGATAAAAAAAAGTTATTAACTAATATGTTTACTTTACGGAGACATCATGAGTTGACTTTTATTTAATTAAAAATATAATAATATTAAATTGCGCCGTCTTATAAGTATTGCCAAATTGTTATTAAAAATTGTTGAACGATGTTAAGTAATAGTATAATAAAATTACATGTTGAATTGTATAAGCTTATATTCAAACGAGTTTAAACATTAAAATAGAAAAAAAAATTTATCATAAATAAGATTATTTATGAATTTAAAAATTAAAATTATTTTCGGACTACCCCGGACATTATTTATACTATTTTGTAATGCAAAAATGTTTCATAATTTTTACGACTCGGATATCATTTATAGTTTTTATTGATTTTAGTGCAAAACAATTTAAAGATATTACTGATAATTTTAATCAATATTGCTAACAGATTGGATGAACAGATTGTACAGGATTTTAACAGAAATCTAACTAAACGTCCTACTTTGACATGTTATTCGAGTCATACGTTTTCAATAATAAGATCAAACTAGCAGTTATACATTGAAAGTGTAGATGTTATTGATAATATTATGGTATGATATTTTATATGTGATTGAAAGAATTTGCGTCTTAAAACGCGAACGTGTGGCATAATATACCGTATTTGAATTGAAGATGCCAGGTTAAGAGGAAACGAGCGTGGTTGAGCATGTGTGTTTGAGCGTGCTTGCATGTGGTATGAGTTGTGCAGCGAAGAAGGGTTTGGAGTTACGCGATGGCGGGAAAAGTTTAAATTCACTTGGGGTTTTGCTTGCACGGGGAGGGGGAAGCAACGTTGTCAAACATTTGCTTTTGTTCTGAACCAATAGCAGCTGCGTAGTGAAATATTACAAACATATTATATTATGGTATTACCTTTACATTAAATATATATATTAATATATCATATTAAGAGTACGGATTTAAATGCTTTACAAAACTAGGAATATGCTTTAAAATATACTATTTAATATACTTATGAAAAAAATGTTCTAAAAAAATGGAAAACGACCTTAAAACTATTTTAAATATTAAAAAAAAATTTTTTATTATTTAAATTATTATTATTATTTTTTGTCATTTTTGTTCAAAATATCGTTTTCAACAAATCAACATCCAATTTTTATAGTAAGAATAAAACAAAAATATAATAAAAAATCAAAATGAAAATAACAATGATCTTCGACACACATGCGTATGAAAAGTGACGTTTGCGACGAATGCGATGATAAAGAAGAATCAGAGTTGTGTGTTTATAAAACTGTATCGATTCATATGGTCATAATACATGGAAAGATTTGTAAACATGAACAATAAACCATTACAGTTAAACATAAACAATTTTATAAAAATTCTCTGAAAAATTAAAATGTAAAGTAAAATTAAAAAAATAAAAAATAATAATAAAACGATAATGTATGATGATAATACGATAAGACCGATCGGGCTTAATACATGCGTCTAGTATGATATAAAACACGGAAGAGGCGCGCAAGTGTATCGGTCGCGGGTGCGTAAACAAGAAAGGTAGAAAAGTTTTAGGCTAACGGTGTGGGTACTTGTAAAAAAAGGGTTATAACGTCTACGAGACGCAATAACGGCGAGCATCCCGAGCGGTACAGCGCGCGGCACAGGATATCGGTAATGGTATTTCTGATGAAGGCCGTCGATTGCCAACGAAGCCGTTTACCCGGTGTTGACCTTTTGCGGGCCCTGATGCCAGTCTCCCCGGTAAGTTCCACCGCAGCCCGTAATAATAATAATAATAATATAATTAATTATAATAATATGGTCCTGCTCGTATCACGCTTGTCTCGTACTATGTATCAAAATTATAACGTAATGTATGTGCAAACTGACGCCGTCCATAATTACTCAGGTCCACTTTGGTAATAATTATAATAATAATTATATATTATATCACGAGGCGTAGAGCGGCGCACATCACATCGTACATGCATATATATATATATATATATATATACTCTTATATATTTATATTATTATATTATTATCGTGGTTTGACAACAAATTCACGTCCCGGGTGTGTCCAATGGTCACCATGAACCCGTAACGTTATGCGCATAATAATGATAATTATATTAATAACAATAGTGATTAGTGGTAGTCGTGGTAACGCAATGTGACGTGGATGAGCTCAGGTAACCCACGGCCGTACAACGTGGTCGAGGAGAAGGAGCATACGTGACTTTCATGGTGGACATGCCGTCGAGAAAACGTTTCATGAAAATAAGTCAGCGAGCACATGCCCAACAGGGTACCCGGGCACGGTAGCGGAGGGGTGCAGCGCCATCGTTTCCTGGATTCGTACGCAACGAGGGGGTAGAATAAATTTCGTTACCCCGCGACGAGATCCAACGTAACGTTCGAACCGTTTTCCGCTCGAAATGATAACGTTCCAAATGCACTTAGCGGTATGAAAACGACGGTGTAATAGGTTTTTTTTCGTTCCAAAATTCGCACCGAACAACCGTTACGTAACGGGCGTTTAAGCTAATGTATCGACCCCTCGGCTCACTATGCCACCCTCTCCCCCACCATACCGGAATCCTGATGTTTCCGACACGCTGAAATACGAGGAAAATCGCTACGGACGTGGGCTGAGACACTTCATACGGTTCTCTTGACCGCCACTCTTAACTCATGACTGCTCAGTGCGGTACGTGTATTTATTACTAAACGTTACGGTCAAGCGAAAGCACTCTCCGGTTGCGTTTCGTTTACAGTTGTGTTACTTCTCCGTCAATTGTTCCTGGAGAAAAGTCCGTGACGCACCGGTCGAAATGCGCAACACCGTCTACGGAAATGTCTAGTTACTAGCGATCCAGATGAAATTCGGTAACGGTAGCGCGTGCGGACATAAATCACGTAAGATTATGTCGATATTTAGGATTAAAAGATGGAATTTTCATCAATTAACATTGTCGCGGACCAAACAGCAGCTTGGTTACGGAGTAGTGGCAGGATTATCGGGAGAAAGGGTATTGCGCTTAAAAAGAAAGACAAACGGAGAGAAGGTCGCTCTGTTTGCCGAGAGGGAACGGCGGTGGGAAATCGGTTAGATAAACGCGATTAGGCCGGTTACGATGTCGAACGTACTCGGATCGTATTTCTCTACCAGAACCGAGTGGGTAACGTTCGAACGTTGTATCTGTTTTTACACGTAGTCTTCGCGACTAAAACAAGCAAAACTCGATCCCATACCAGGGTATGTGGTAACGCGAGCTTAAACACTTCTTTTGCACCGCCCACTAGTCGGAATCTCCTGGAAATCTGCGAGACGGTTTTCGTTACGAACATATCGTCTGGAAAACCGTTTGATCATCGTCGTGTCCGACCGACCGCAGTGACGCCAATTAGAACACTTAACCCGAAAAACAATTTATCGGACGCTGGAATTTTGAGCATATTATTTGGTCCTTTAAATTGCTTGAAACCTATTTCGACGCCACGTACATATGCTACGTGTGACCGTGGTACGCAAAATGATCGCGACAAGACGAAGTGTTTCGGCGGACAACGCTTACGCGCATGTACATCACATCGATATCAATAAAATACAATAATAACATCGCGGCCACGCGGTACACGGCGCGTGCGCAGTGTACAAACAATATTATTATTCTCGACCGCGCTTCCCCCCTCCCACGAAATTCCTCTGATAGGTTTTATTATTTCCATACTTATTTTTCATAATCCAAGTATACCTGTGTATTTTCGTGCACTGTGTACCCTGTCCAAACAAGAGGGGAAATGGAATCGATATTCCGTAACAGCCCTATGTATTATAATGCGTTAACTGTTGTGTACATGTACGCAATACATCCACTGACGATCGTATCTGTGCCACGAATCGTGTCCCGTATATTTGTTTGAGTATTTTTTTCTTTCTTTTCTTCTCCTTCTCTTCATCTCACGCCTACGACACGAAATCGTCAAATCGACGTCGTGTTGTATACGTCGACCAACCCCTCCCCCCGGTCCGTCAATACTCATTTGATTAAATGTCAATAAAACTGCATGTCATTAGTTCTGGATGTTAGGTGGGTGATTGGGCGAATCAACCGCTGAATATTTGTTCAGTGTCAAAACCGTTGCGTTCACCCGAATAGAAATAAAACACACATATAATCACGTGTGCGTAAGGTGACATAATAATGATATGAAAACTGATGTATACACTGTGCACTATAGTTATTATGTTCAAAATGTTAAGAAGTTTTCGTCGAACATGAGTTTTGAAATTATTCTAGGAATTACAGTAAATTGGTCCACGGTCGATCTGACGCGATATTGTATTTCTATATATTCAATGAGTAATTACTGAAAACGAAAATGTTTCTGTATACAATTTATGTTTATATCGAGATGCGCTTAATGTAAGTATTCTTTGAACGTGTACGGAGTGCAGTGCTATATATAACATTTGTACAATTATCTAGGTTGGGAATCAACGAGATAATAAGTTTAAGTTAAGTTTAAAAGTCAAACTATATAAAGTGTTACTTTATTTTAAAATAACTTTTTATGAATGAATTTATTTTTTAGTCCTGATAAGTTATTATTATTATTATTATAAATCTCATAGATTAAAAATTACATTTTGGTGTAAAAAAAATAATAGTCTGTTATACCAAATAATATTTATAATAGTATATTACTGTGTAAGTATTTTAAGTAATACGTTCTATATATAATTATAGACCATCGAATTATTTTGTGCGATTCCCGGATTTAAATAAAATAAATTTAAAAAAATCATGTTTTAAATATGATTTTTCTTTCGTTTCTTTTAGTTTGAGTAGGTACATACCCAAGAAAAGAGCTATTTTGACTTCAGTAATTTTTATTTAAACATTGAAAATTTTTTGTCAATTTTTTTTTTATTCAACTTCAAATTATGTCTACTACCATATTAAGAAGTTTTTTAAGTTGAAAATTTATTTTAAAATGCTCCAGGGCTAATCAAATCTCAAGTAGAAAATTATATGATACATTTTTAAAAATTTTCAAAACATGAATTTATTTCCTTAAAAAAATTAAATTTGAATCAAAAAATTATTGTCTAATGAAAGTTAACACAATAATAATAATATTTTTGCAAATATATAATAGTATAATTGAAATAAGTGGTCTAAAATTAAGTAAAGAAACTAAGCGGTCTGAAAGACCGCACCATACCAGTAGTGTGATTTTTTTCCACCGTACCAGTTACGAGATAATATGTATAAAGACAAGTAGCCAACGGCCAATACAATTTATAAAATATGAATGTGTCTATGTATGTGAAACCACTTATTAATAAGTATATACTGCATGTTATTGAGCTATTATAAGTTATAAATAATAATTTATAATAACGAATATATATTAAAGATTAAACAAAAAAGGCAATAGGGATAATCGTTATTTAGAAAAAAGAAACAAAATATATTATATTCCCCTACATATAATACACGTTTGTAAACTCATAACTCATTTTTAATTAAAACTTTTTGATATACAAATTATTATATTAATTCATAAAAATTTAGATTTACAGCGATATTCGTAGCGGCAGTGCAAATAATTCAAGCGAATCTGTTGGGTGCCATCAAAAGTTATATTTCATAATATTTTTTTTTGTATTACTTCCTGTATGTTGAGAATATTACAGATAACGAGTACTTCCAATATTATTACATATTTATAACCAGAGTTTGATCATAACAATTTAGTGAGCATTACCAAAGTTAAATTAAAAAATACTTTTATAGCTGTGGATGAAAACTTGTAGGTAAAAAACTATTATATTGGTTATCATAATTGATTTAAATATAAAAGAACTCGCAGCAAGTTATGCAATAACATAAATTTATTTTAAATAGTAAGCAATAAATCTGTTAAGCTATAACAAAATGTATCATTTTAATTCAATTTAATTTTTAACTCAGTTAATTACTTTTTTTTTCTACTAACATGTAAATTTTACAAGTCAACTATAAAGAACAGTAAATTTTAACTTAACTTACATTTTTCTTTATTCACTCAATTAACAATTTAAAAAAAAATAAAAATAAAAATATCTTACTTGTCCAATCTTGAGAGTTATTCGTTCGGTTATAGTATCGGATCGTGTTATTTTCATCAAAACGCATTAATAATTAAATATACAGAGTGGAAAGAATTGCGACCAAATAATGTAACTCTAGCCATCTTAATATCGACCAGATGATACTCACATTTATACGACTAATTACTGTACAGGAGAAGATGTACGCGTTGTACATGCACCTCACCACCTGGCATCTGCTGTCAACAATAATGAGTTCAAACTCGGCAACCGAACGTTAAACAATAATTCTAATTTCCTCTCGAGAGTTGCTAAGAAAATCACATTTTCACGATAAAACTAGGAATTGAATACTTATGTCAATCGGTGTTATTTTCTCGATATGACAGATCGTAATAATCGAGAACGCATTTCTAATTTGTTGTAAAAAAAAAAAAACCTTAAACGGTATAGTAAACTTAGTCATATTAATTTCGTAATAAAATTATATAATTTCGAACACTGTGTTGCTTTTTGTTCCGTCATAATGTAATATTAATGCATTATAATTGTTGTTTCGTTTCGAACGCGCACATAAATCATAAAATAGGTAGTATAAAATGCGAACAATAAAATTACAAACATCTTCTGGCGCTCGGTTGAAAAAACGGGAGTAAATTATGTTATCTTAAATCAATCTGACTTGCGAATCTGTACAATATACCGTTTCGACTAATTGCTTTATATTAGTATGTAAATTCGTTTAATAATTATAGTGTGTGGTATTTACATTTTAAGAACACAATGGCATCCTTAATAAGTTTCGAAACCACTAGTAACTTTTCATGCTTCGATGATTACTGAAACAAAAACTGTACGGAAACCCGAGCTTTAAAACAACAAGACGCGTTACGAATAGTAAATTCATTAATTTATTTAATTTAGTTTATAGCGAACCGGGTACTGGTACAGCGCGTATAATACACTACTCTTATTATAAATACGATTCGTAAATCGATTGTTAGTCTTACCGAAAATGAACGTAAACTAAAGCCGAACAAATTTTTTTTTAATATTATCAAGGTTTTCGCTTGGCAAGTAAGATAATGTAAATGCAGTGGTGAAACAGATACATTACTTTGAAAAACACGTTTTGTTTTATGTATAAATAATATGACGCTTAATAAGTGGTTATTATTTATAGTCTTTGAGTTATTTCAAAGTCGTATCGAAGTGCTTATTGTACTAAAACAAATAAGTATTTATTGTGAGTAAATCAAGTTTAACTCGTTGAAAATCAAAACACAAACAATGAAGTGCAACGGAAGAAACACTCGGATGCTAACTGAGGATTCGAGGCGTGGGCGTTTAAAAAGATATAACACGTGTGAGTCGTATAATGTTTAAATTTAGGCGAATTGTTGTTTGCAAATAAATGGCGTATAACGGTATTTTAATTAGTTTGAAAAGTAATTATTAATTAAAAACAAATAATCTGTCCACCGCGGGAACGATTTACGTACAAGATGATAACGTTGAATTGTCGACACAAACTATACGAGGAAAACAATTACGAATAACCGAAAAAAAAACTTTTTTTTCCTATACCCACCGTGACAAAACGGGGTTCTCTCCTCAGGATACGTTCGGAGCCAATATTGATAATTAATTTTCCGCTGTGATAATTTTATTGCACTTCACGTCTACTTTTCATTTGTCATTGCGTATTATTTTATTTATCGGTACGGCCCATGGTGGGTGGGTAGGGGTGAAGAACTTTTTTCGATCGACGTCCGACGCGCCGGCAGGTTGCGAAAGTCGTTGCGGAGGGGATGAAGAGACGATTGCCCGGCAGATTGCCAGGAGTTTCGTCGAACCATCAACAGTAATCCGTTTTTTGCGAAACAAACGCACGCCAAACACAATAAAATAAAAATGAAAAAATAAAATAAAAATACCGTGATCATTCACAGCGATCACAAGTAGGACTGCGCTCCGACGAGATCACGAGTATTGGTGTTGAACATCGCACGGTCGTTTTACATGTACACGTATTCGTGTTTGAATAATCCTATTGGTACACACGTGCACACCTACACCCAGTGCCGGCCCTAGAGGTGGGCAAGCGGTGCAATTGCACCGGGCCCCATAAATTATGTATTACGAATATCACTTTATGTACGAACAAAAATAATATAGTCCCAGTACGCAAATCTTAAACTGTGTGTGGTCGTATGGTTTTCTCGGGAAACGGGTTGTTACCAAGACGAAAATTAAAACGGTACCAATCACGCATAGTTTTGACGTATCGTACGCACATGCACTAGAAATATTGTTTATCATCGACGACGGTTCAAAATATTTATTTTTTTAAATTTAATATCAGTAAAGATTACTAGGCCTCGTATAGTTTAGACTCGAGTGGAGACCTAGGAGTTATCTTTTGTGCAACACATTTATATTTAACTTTTTCTCCTTATATACTAAATCATACAATAAAAAATCAAAATCAGAAATTTGATAATATAAATTTGCACAATATAAACAAAAAATATATGTTATAAAAGAATGAAAAACACGTAAAAAAAAAAAAAAAAAACATTAAAAGTGTAAAATAAGAATTAATCATGATACTTCAATATTGCAGCACCGTATTCATGGTGAAGCCAATGAGTGATGTATTTTTTGAATATGGGAAGGGACATGTTAGTCACTTCTTTAGACATTAATTTATGTATCTGTGTACCAATGAAATCATGCATTTTACGATATAGTTATAGTATATATTAAGTTACATAATAACACGAAAAAACATAGATTTTTATAAACAATTAATAAATTAATATACATATATGGGGCCCCGTAAAATTCTGCACCGGATCCCGAAAATCGTCGGGCCCCGGCGCTGTGTGTAACATAAATGTTGAAGCGGACCAAGAGTTGTCAGGGGAAAGGCTTGGTAAATGACGGACTTAACGGTCGGTCAACGGACATAAAACAACAGTGGCACAACGCCGTGGACCTTAACCGGGCCCATAAACAATGAGCCCGAGACGGGCGTCGATGAATTGATGTTCCAAGACCTTTTAGCGGCAACGGCGCATCGTGTTTTGGCACCGCGATCGGCCTTTTGGTCGACCGAACGTTGCGTATCGGCCGCGTACATATCGGGTCAGTGGCAGAAACAAAACCGTTCGTAAGTTTTCCGTCACCTTCTGCCCGTGCCCTCGTTCGACGAATCGTGAACCATTGACGCGGATGAGATTTGCTGCGTACACATCATCCGTTACGGGTCGCGGTTAGAGACAGACGTGTACGGCGCTATGTCGGAAATCGGGCATCTCGCACCGGGTGGGCAGGGTTTCCGTGTGAGTTCGATTTCGGTAAACGTGCACGTGCAAACAGACACCGACGTCCGTTTCATACCCTTTGACCCTTGGTGGAGGGGTTCGCGGTACTTGGCGCTCGACGGGAGCGAACAATAATTGATGAACTAATACGTTTTTTCGATCGTTACGAATTTTTCTTCTGGGACGAACGGACGCCGTCTTGTGCACATTGATTTTGTGCAGTGCCGTAGGAAGGCTCGCTAGAGCAAACTTAGAAAAAAACTTTTTAATCAATTAAGATTTGACGTCACGATATTTTTTTTTATCCTTTAATTTTACCAATAGTTTTGAGTACACGATTTTTATTTATAAGTTTTATCAGTACAGTTTGTTAATTTTAAACTTTGAAAATTTACTCCTCACGCTTTATTACTGACAAATTCGTCGATCATTTGTTCGTATGAATTTTTTTATTTAAATGCCCTTGCGCCATTTTTATAATCTCACCATTAAATTCACACGAGGTGCGTACAAATAGTACAAATACGTACATCTATGTATTTCAAAAAGTATAATGGATAAATTTCGATTTGATTGTAGGATACAAATTTCGCACAATTTTGGGCTCCTTTACGATTCACGCCCCTGGCGTAGGCATAGTTCACCATACCCTCGATATGCCACTAGTTTTGTGTTACGGAAATATGTTTTTAATGCCCTTCTGCGCTATAGGATGGCTAGGTTTTTCGATAATAACAATACCATGTGTACAAACGTGCTCACTCCTGCGAGAGCCATTCTGAGACAATCCCTGTAGGCAATAGATATAAGAACGTTGTGCCGCCGCGGGACGCCCACCATCGACAACTGCCCATGCACGCCATCGATACCGGTTTCCTCGTGTCGACGGATTATTTCAAAACAGTTTTTATCACGGTGTCCCTGTGGCACCCGTTACAGATGTCACCACAGCCGGGCATTAACGAATAGAAACGTTAAAGTTATTTCTACAAATCGAGTTACATTTAACTGAGGTGCTTGGAGAGTAAAATTTTCTTATTTTTTTTTTTTAATAATTTTTGACATTTTTTTTAATTTAACGAGCTTTCGCTAAGCAAGCATTACGGAAATTTTAACTTAAAATGAGTTGTTTTGTATTCCATTATGTTCAGTTATTAACCAGTTAATTAATTTTTATATCAAGTTTAGTTAATTTTTCTCCTGATTTTAATTCCAGATATTAAAAAAAAAATAAATATTTTATACTAATTATTGTTGTTGGTAAAAATAATTAAAATTATGATATTCATGTTAATCGCAGTAATATCTCAAAAACATACACGAATAAAACTTCTACTAATTGTTATAATATGATAGTTTTGTAAATATAGAAAAAGCTACTTATTTTAATGAAGTTACTTTATTCATAATTAACTTGTAACTCTTACAAATTAATAAAAATAAGAAATATATTATATATATTAAATTCGCTCAGCTTTTGATATATTTTCGTTCCGATATATTCTGCTACATATCGTATCCACGATACGATTTCACGGACTCGGTTTATCGTTCATCATAGCATTGTTGCGAGAAAAAACAATGCCGAGGAAAGGATTAATATAATAATGAATGCCCCGCGTAAAAACTATACATAACTTTTTATTACTGAGACACAAAAATCCGGACTGAGCCGAAAAAACACATTTTAACGAAACGAAGTTTGTAACGAATTCGGTTTAGCGACAATGTTGCGCACGACTTTGCAATAGGTATGAATTGAAATATAATGATTTAATAACCAAATTATAGTCGTGTACTATTCAGGTAACATTTTTATTTTATTTTATTATTTATCAATTTACGAATAACACGGTTTCATACATTGATTTAGTTATCGTCATCGTATCCTTTGCGGTTCAAGTTACAATTTATTATAATTTTATTTACCTCTGTATGCCGGAATAACCAGATCGTTTTAGCTTTGCACCTTATCACGAGATCAAGGATTGAACCCAAACATATTTATGGTGATCAAGGATAACGATATCAATTACTCCACGCGCCGATGTTCCTGCAGTCCACTTTCCGTTCGCTGTGCTCCTCTCTGGTTAAGCCATTTGCTCGGAAGAGATAATACGGTTGGAATTATGTTTTTTTTTGCATTTTTTAGTTATATGCGAACGTCCAACGGGGTTAGCCTATTATGTATTCAAATTTTATCATTCTCGGCGGATGTTCATCGCTGTATGATTCACGTCAAGTTTGTGAACGTTTCGAGTTCTTTTCATAACTGTCTGTTCAAAAATAGTACGTTGACAGATTAAATAAAAAAAAAAAAAAAAAAAAAAAAAAAAAAAGGTTTACACGCAGAAAACTTTCCCTCGTCAATTTATTATTAACTCACTTGCGTGATTTGCAATACGAATACACGTGATATCAATGGTTTTGAAAAAAGTGTGTCCGTACATGATTTCGTTATGTGCAACGGTGATATTTTAGTTTTCATAATCTACTGAATTATGTATTATAACTATGTGCATGTGAACCGTCCATTATTTAAATCAAACGCGAATTAATTAGCTTATTATTATGCACTGTGTAAACACATGATGCCGTTTTTATCAAACACATAAACATAAACTTTTTGGTAAGATTAAAAGTATACACTTAAGTAAAAACATTTTAAAGCGAAAACCGTACTATCACGTTAATACTTTAATTTATAGTTCATTCTCGTTTTACTACTGTACACATCGCGCACCAAAGATGTTAAGTTGTATTTTTTTTTTATATTCATGACTATAAAATTTCTTATATCAATTTCAATGGTCAAAAATATTGGTTTAAAATTCAATTGCGTTCTTCTATATTATTACTCAATACACATACAAGTATATATGTAATGTGCTCTATTGTAAGAAAGTTATGATGTTTGTTTTCTTGTGTAATAGTTGCAGTCGTGGTTCTGTGATACACGAGACGGCTTTCGATTTGTTGTTTTATATTTTTGGTTTTATTTGTTTCGACAACTGCATGCCACAGTGGAATAGTTTTGAAGTACGAATTATGTAAATTATACATGATTTTTGATACGTATATATATTCCTTTTAGATATTTGAACATATTACACATACATTATACACACTTTTATTTTACTGAACATTTATTTTTTATTCGTCTTGACAAATAAAGCTTTCGTTGTATTGGAGGGTAAAATAATGACGTAACAGAGCACTAAAATTCCCAGGTGATAACCCACCTCTCATTTTTTATTCAGTTGACTGCTATAAGCTTACTCAATGATCCACGTCAGACGACACTTTTAGTATGACCATTTTTTTTTATTTTATTATAATATTCAATCACTCAACTAGAATTTTTTTTTATTCTTCAACTCTTAAAGGTCATTTGAGTAGAAAATAAGTAGCAAACATAAGGCTCGACCGTACTGTTCATACACCCAACATTTTCATCGTTTGTATTTTATAATTCTAACGCATGTATACTGATTTGTGTCAGATTTTTGTTGTTAACGGTGAAGAAGATATGAGTCATTCATTTTAATGCATTGACTGGTATTATAATTTAATAAAAAAATTTTATAGGAAAAAAAAATTGGTAACGTTGAAACTCCGAGTGAAGTACATACTCGTATATACTAGTATTAAAATAAAAGTTGTTATTTTTATATAAAAACAATTTTTCAAGTAGTTCAAATGCTCGATGCAACATCTCATTAACTCAGAAATTGAACACAAATATTGGGGACTTAAAATTATTCATTTTTAATCTTAACCAATTATCTCATGAACTAGAAAGAAAAATCATAATCGAATTAATAATTAAAAGTTACTGTGCATAATATTATTAAAATAAAATAAACGTAGATCAGATTTAAATATAAATTACATGTTTCGGCCTATTTTTATAATAATCTAATGGCCTTTGTGAGTTTTATTTTTTTAATATTATACATAGTTACTTTATATTATTAATTATATGAGTATTAAATAACATACATTTTACATAATTTAACGTCAAATTTCTTCGATCAGGTGAAAGAGTTTAATTTTTCTTTTAATAAAATAAGTTATTTCATATTTTGAACCTTTAAATTTTCATATACAGTATGGTACTGGTCCTATCATATTCAGTTTCGTTGTAAGATAAATAAACCGTATCCTTTTAAAAAAAATGTATACATTTATTTTATAAGCACTCGATAATATATTTAGTTGCAGGTATTAAAATATATTTATACATAAGCAAATAAACTAATAGTTTATATGAATAAATAAATAATTACTTTTCCTGGAGTATTATTATTTTTGTAATGTACTACCATTTTTAAATTGAAAATTCATCATCAGGTATATTTAAAGTCAATAAGATCAAGATATTTATCAATTTTTATTTATTTTTCATTATTTTATTAATAATATATGTTACAGTTAACTGAGCTCTAGTCAAAATCTTTTTTTCGATGCAATGTTCCATAGATGTCTGCAAAAAATGTAATCAAAAACACCTATTTTGATTGCAGTCCTACCAAATAATGTATCTACCGGAAACCTTTTAAAACGTTGCCAAATATCTGTTAAATATATCATTTGGGTGCTGTGTAGGTAGTTCCCCTTCAACATCATGAAAGAAGTAAATGTTTTTTAATATTCAATCGGGAAGCTTTATATTGTTTGAAAATTGGAGTAAATTCAATATGGTATGGCGAAGCTGTAAATCAAATTACTATATTGTGAATGCGTTTTTTAAATGAACGAAAAATAATTTTGCTGCAATAAAATTATCTATGAACACAGTATTACGACCAAATAGATAAAAACCGTTCCGAAGAAGGATTTTTAAAATTATTTAAGTCTAAAAAATATAAAATATTTTTTTTATTAAAGAAATAAAACTTGTATCGGTCTTATAACGAGATGTAGTTACAATAATTGCCCGATTTTTTTGATTGTATAAATAAAAAAATTAAAACATGAAACTTAAAGTTCTTATATAAATAATTATACAAATATTGCATTGTACCAATAAAATATACAAATAATCTGATAAAAAAATCTTAGTTATAAAAATGTAGTTTAAAAATTGGTTGAACATCATCGTTATATATTATTATTTAAATATATATTTTATAGGACTATAAAATAACCTTTAAGACTTATTTTTACCGACATTTTCAATGGTTAGAATAAAATTTTAGGCCGTATAAAATATTTGTAGTTTGCGTTGTTCAATATTTTTTTTATTCTCGGCTATATGTTGACAGTAAAAAGTCAAATAAAAAAGAATCCAAATAATGTACTTATAAATACCTAAGGTATAAAAGCTTTTTCCTTGTAGTCTTATGAGCCATTATTTATTAGATTTCATTAATATTTCTAACTTAACATATTTCTTTTGAGTAACTTTTAATACATGTCTCTGAAAATTTGAATGAAGAAATATAATTAAAACACTTTAATCTGGAAAGCATCTAATTTATAACGTTAATGTTATAAATAAGTTGTTTGCTTCAGTAGTGTTTATATGCTACCGAAAACAAAGAAGCAATCAGAATTCCATAATAATTCTGATCAAATAACCTGCAGTTTGTGAATGATATTATATTTTCAATATTTTGAAGGACTGAAATTCGCCCGGTACAGTCAACATTTTGTTTTAACGTTAAAATCTTGGATCGTTACAAAAAGAAAATTATGAAACAATGTTTACTTCAGAATGAAAAATGTTGTTAGTGGTAATTTATAGCAATTTATATCATATATAATTATATTTTAAATATATTTAACCTAAATATAGTAGTATCATTCGTTCATGATTCCCTCCAAAAAGGAAATATTAAATTTAAAGATAATTTTAATGTAGTAAGTGTATTTTTATTAACTACTAATTATTAAGCCTGTGCATCAACAAGTTAATAAGTTAAGAGTTAAGTTAAAATTTAATTTTAACTTATTAACTTATTTCATTACTGATAAATTAACTTAACTTATTAACTTAACTAATTTCCTTATAGATTTAACTTGAAATTAACTTATTATTTTTCCATTTATTCCAATCGAGTTAATTTTGATATTCATGACCATAAAAATATTTTTGTAAAATACCATATTCGATAACAAGTTTATGGAATTTAGAAAAATATAAAATAAACATTTCGAAAATTTTGTATATAAGAGCATAATAGGTATTTATAATGATATTAACTAATAATAGGGGTCCCACTGGTCTCGGAAAAAAGTAGTCAACAGTCTTAAGAGTAAAAATAGAATTACATTACCATTATCATGAAAAGTAGCCGTAAATCTATATTACATAAATAAGTATATAGTATCGTTGATTATAGAATAAAATTATTATTAAAATGATCTGCACCAAATTCTATAAATATTAACTTAAATATGTATATTACAACTATTATTAACCTTTGTTATTGCTATTTCATTATTTTATACTTTCACTTATGATTGATTTATGATTTATGTTTTAAACTTATATATTAGTTGTTAATGATAAAACGTTTTTTGCCATACGATAAATAAATAAAATTAAAATTATTCCTTAATAGATAATATTATTAAATATTATTGGTTATATAAAGAAATTTAAAAGCTGATCAAAATTTTGAGATGAGGTATTTTGATTAACATGTCCATTGTATTGTTTTATTTGTTTTGATTTTATAAAGTTAAATAATATTATATATTTATTTTAATGTTTTGTATCTACTGTATACATTAATTGTATGTATAATTTTGTAGTTACACTTTCAGGTGGAGTAATTATTTTTAATTTTCATACTGTTATTGAAAATTAAAAAGAATACTTTTTTAAATTATATTTATTATTTGTGATTTGTATGAAAAATTAATAAAATAACAAATCATACATAAATTACCATAAATTTGATACTTGATTACTTAAAAACAATCCCAATAAAGAAATGTATATGTAATTTTTCTACTCTAATTAGAATTGAATAAAAAATATTCTTAAATAAGATTGTTCTGCTTTTTATTATCATTAGCGTTAATTAATATCCTGTAAATTATTAATATATATATATATATATATATGTTATCGGCAATAAAATACCTATACATTATATAAAATGCCGAAAATCACTCGGCAATATACATAATACGAGCTATGCCTAGATATCATGTATAATGCCAAACGTGGAGTAGGCAATATGATAAAAATAAACGAAATCGAGCATCGCCTATCACCAACGACTATATAATGAGTATAATGAGTTGATAAAAATTCAATCCACAAGAATTGGCCAAGGATTTTAAAAATGTGTTTGTAAGTCCAAGTGTCGAAATAAAAAGTGTATTTGCCTTAAAAATAATATATTATGCACTTCAAAATGTCACTTTTCTACAACATGTTATAATAGTTTAAGTAAAATATTTATATAATAGTAATAATATAATAATAGATAAAAATTAAATTTTGTCTGTAATATAAGTAATAATATATGATAATTATAAGAATCTGAATGTAATATAACATATAATAAAATGTTTTGTACTTTGCCTAAAAAAAAATTGGAATTTTGCATAATGCCTAGGCATTTTGTAAAATAGCTAAATTATCCATATTGCCAGTAACATATGTATATATATATAGGTTAGGTTAGGTTAGGTTAGGTTATATATACACATCACTTATATCAGCGCTTAATGTAATTTTTTTTTTTTTTGTAATAAATTTAATTGTATTGATCGAAGTTAAGTAAAATGAAGGATATTTTTTAACTTAATTGCACATGAACTCAATTAACTTAATTTAACTGAGTTAAAAATATCATTAACTTGCCCAGCCTTGCTAATTATTATTAAATACTATTTGAATTTTTTATGAAGTTTTCATATACGTTTGATCTCTAAAGAACATATTAAGTGTTATTCTATCGTTGCTAAGCGGTTTGTTTATTTTAATTTAAAACTGGTATTGAAGTATGAGAAAAGTGAAAAGAAGTGAAATATTCATAAAATTTTAAAATTAGATCTTTCCGTGAGATATGTATTATATATGTATATGTCTTCAAATGTTAGAATAATTGTATAACTTATGATTGAATTACTTAATATTTGTCTCTGATTACCATCATATAATGTATCGGTAAAGAATAAAAAAAAATATTTAATTTGTCGATAATAAATTTCAAAATTGTAATTGCAATTCATAATTTTTGGTAAATATACTAAAAAAATTACCACAAATATTAGTAATAACAATATTATAAATTATATTGTTCTGATTTATATATATAAGAGTACATTTTACACAAATTGATCATATATACCAGAAGGTAGCATTATTATTACTATTAATATATTTTTTTGTATAACAACTTTATTTTTAGTGTTTTTCGTAGTATATTCGACAGATGATAATATCAATTTCATACAACGTCTTATATTGTACTCACCAGACACCTTAAAATGTAATTTTAACTTGCCTTACCGAGAGCTAGGATTCATTTTTTTTTTTATTAAATATTGATTTAGAATTTATTCTTTTCTTATTTTTCGTTTCAATAGTAGTTGTATACATTCATTGGATTTTCAAGAACCATGTAAGTCTGGAATGCCATTAATAGTGACATGAAATTTACTGAACAGTTTACGAAAAATTGCAATTTTTCTCAGCGTACTCTTTGGTTACAAAAGAAATATTTTATTTTATTCAATATGGTGGTTTTACTGATACGGATTGAAATAGTTGTAAATCAATAATAACCATGAAAATAATAAATATCCTAGGATTGTGTGCTTTTTTTCGATCTAGATATTATCACGTACAATTAGTAACTGATTTAATTTAAAATAGTAAAATATATTCCTGGCGAGATCGGATAATTTAATTTATACATTTGTATGATTTCCCGATAAAATTAAAAAAATTTTGATTTTTAAATTCTATTTTACTAACGGAAAACATTAAGTGACAAGTCATATTTTGTTCCACAAAATAAATAATAATCAATAACATATTTATTATAACAAAATAATATCATATACAAGGATGCCTGTATAAAGGGAACAATGCACTTGATATATGATTTGCTATTGAGATAAAAAAAAAATAAATAAATAAATAAAAATAATAAACCAACAAAATTCCTTGCGACTTAACTCCGTTACGTCAAAACTGTACCAGAAAACCCTACAATGGTGTCATAAATCCCCCCATAATACTGTTGTTACAATACCCTTTCGGTTGGTTTGAGATTCTACTTTAAAAGTCACGTTGGATATTATTTTGATAAATATTTTGTTTTGTCCACAGACTCTAATTCGTGTCTGCATGGTTCGGTGGTTATTCATTTGGCAAGCGAGGAGGAGAAAAAATTTAAAAAATATTATTAAATTTAAGCTATTGAAAATGAAAAACAAAATATTAATTATTGTAAGTGATTCAAAATAAGTTTTATTCTTCAGAAATACTCATTGAAAACTTATTGTTATGTATAAGCCTTTGAAAGTTTAACACTCGCAAATAATACAAATCCATATTCAGTTAATATTTTAAATCTTAAATGTTCAACTAAATTAAAAAAAAAAAATTAAAAAAATAGTAAATTATAAAATTACAATAAATACCATATTTGTTTTGATAAAAAATATTTATGTCTCAGATTTATATGCACTAAACACGTTTTAATATGAGGACAAAGTTTGTTTATAAAGAACTATGGACATTATGTACTCATATATTGATTTTGTTTTTTTAAAAAAAAAAAAAAAAAACTTTTCTTTTACTTTTCTTTATCACAAGCATGGGACAAAATAGAAAATTACAAAGTTTATGTATAGCATAACAGAAAGTAATTTTATGTGCGTTACAATATCACGAAAAAAAAAAGTGTTGTGCTCAACATAAATTGCACGTTTGTATTGTACACTCCATACCTCTCCGGGTTCATTTGTTTAGCTTGTATTATTTTAAAATATTTGATAGAAACTTAAAAAAAGAAAAAATCTACATTGGGTATCTTCCCAAAACGTATAAATTATACTTTTTAAATGTTCTTTTTAGTGATAATTATAAGTATTGTTTCAACAGTAATAGACAAAATATAAACACGTCATATTCCTTTGTCACATAAAATAATCAAAACATCCTATCACTAAATAAAAAAGCACTCTTTAAACATTCGAATATTATCTTTCGTTTCTAAACGAACACAACTTGTATTTTTTTTTATCCATTTACAAGTTTAAATTATAATCGCATTGAAATATTGAAACTGATTTTGGCCATCTCGGAAAGACGTGTGTGTTGCGAATTATTAAGGATCGGGTTAGCTCGACTTATCCAGAATTATTACGAAAAACTTAAACAATTTTTTTTTTAATGACTTTTCGATATTAAACAATTTCTTTGCAGACGAATCAATACGGAATCATTATTATACCACCAAAAAACCAAACTACGGGTACCATAATATTATTGTATTTCATTTATTAATATCATGCGTCTCGGGAATCTTCATAGTAAACATTATGATTTTATTCATTTTTCCCGCATCGAAAGTATTTATTAAGCACCGACCATGAATTATTGTTTCATATAATTCAAAGATATAATGTTATTCGTTGGCTAGGTATTTCGTTGATTCCAAATTAATACACATTAACTAAATAATCTTATCTTGACGCTAACATCCCACTGTTTCAGCTTAGACATTATTTTATCCACTTATCCTTATATATAATATTATCGGGTAGTAGTGGTCTGCGCGGTCTGGTCTTATCGTAGTAAATGAAGCATTGTTTCGGTCCGACTCTACGCTTTTAAGTAAGATTTCGGTCCGTTTTCTAAAATATAATCAGATCGATTCGATCTGGATTGGTCGATTCCGATTAGGATAGACGGTTACGTTTAGTTTAATATCCATTGAACAAAGATTATACATTATAAAATCATTATTCATAGAATTTATAACACTAATATTATCACGGGAATAAATATTTTACCCCTGCACCGTTGTTTTATGTAAGTACTTCGAAGGTATAAATCCAAAGCTGTTCTTGATACTTATTAAATAATTATTATCAGAAATATTTTCTAGAACAGCGGTAAAAAATATTCTAGTTATGGTACGGGCGACACGGAAGAATTGTGCCATGCCATTCCGCGCCGTCCGACATGATTTATATACAATACCTATCTATGTATTAAATATTATCGGTTTTGTACAGTTTTGTAATAATCTACGAACAGTAAAAATCCATACCAACTATCAATTATTTTGTGAAATTCAAAATTGTACAGTCTAGTTCGAATCGATAGTCCACTCTAATAAATTATATTTTCAGTTCGGTATGAAAAAAAAATAAATAAAAATGTAGCCATCGTTTCGGTTCGACTTTGGTCTTTAATTAACAATTACAGTCCGGTTCCTAAAATTATAGACCGTCTAGAACACTAACAGAGTTTTATCAATACTAACTATCTTATAAAATTATCAACAATATGATACAAAAATGTGTCACTTGCCGATTTCGGTACTGTAATTTTTGGGTAATTACATTGCATTGATCCCATTTTACTGATTCGTAACATTTGATGTTGATATTGATAAATCCTCATTACGAACTGGGCTAAATTGTGTTCATACATAACGCGGCTCGTGTATTATGACTTCATGGACCTCTATGACTTAGAAAACTTGATTTTTATTCAAACTACCCGAATGTAGGTTTTAGTGAAGTGGAAAATGGCCATAGGTTCATCTAAACTCAATACAATTAGATACGAATAACATTTAGCCCTCTAGTATCCGCGCCGTCTAGAACATTGAAAGACAGATGAACTTGCACAATAGTATTAATATGAAACAGGCAATACTTACTTGATAGTAAGTATTGCCCGTTTAATTAACAGAAATTATCACAATGATAACAATAATATCGTATTTCTGTTTCGAGACGAATATTCGTCCGTTCTAACACCGTTGAGTTGCCCTCTTATAATTTTCATGTTATTATTATCGTCGTAATGAATGGAAAATGACGTAATTTAGGTTTGCTCATGTAAACACACCTAGTCCGTTAAAATTACATCTACAAGTATTGTCCACGTATGGAAGTAAATACTAATAAAACATGGAGAAGTAATAAATGTAGAATGAAACATTCCATGGTCATGTTGGTGAATGCAAATGATCTAATTCTACCACAAAACAATCGTACCTATATTATTACAAAAATAAATTTTAATAAAATAATATAAATAATCTATTTTAATTTATATTTACCAGTACATTATACAGTACATACTACTTACCTATGTTATATATATATATATCTACTGTACTTGTTTGCCCTAGCAGGCGTTATTATTATAAAACATAAAAATAAAATAAATTGCACTTTCTTATAGCTCATATTCTGTGCTCCAATTTATATATGTTTTATTCAGACCGTTTATTGAATTATTTATTTATCCATTGTTTATAATATAATATTTTTGAAATGTAATCCTACTTATTCGTTAGAATGTCTATTAGATACCCTTAGAATTTTCGCACAACGATGGGAAACGCATTTTGTATTGTACTCACAATGCTACAAATAGAATTAAGAGTTCTTGTTTATTTTAAAATTCCGATTGTCAGTCATTTTTTTTTTTTTTTTTGTCGGTTGTAATATACTTGGACTATTATTATCCATTTAGGTCGCTCCACATTGTACATGTTTCGTGTTTTCACGTTTTCATTTAATTTCGTGAATATTGTGTATATGGCTTTTTCATTAAAAACTTTTTCGTGAAAACCGTTTCGTAGTGTTACGTGAACGAGGTAGTAAATTGACTAAATCAAAGGACACGACAAAATTAGTATTTTTTTGTGTCGTTTCGTTGTGTTTTGCATGGTCTCGTGTTATTTTGCATTACATATGTTTTCATAAACAGGAATTTCATATCATAGAAACGAATTTTCTCAGAACCCGCGAGAGAATCCTGTAAATGATGAAATTTGGTACTAAAAGTGCGTTAGGTAAGAATAAATGGTGAAAGAGTTGAAAGTATCTTATTGTGACTGGTTCGTGATCACTGGGCCAGACCTGTACGTACAGATTTGTCGACTATTATTGTTTCGGGTGAGTAAAATACTTTTTGGACACTGCCACAACAACGCTCTTATTCGTCGTATTTCATGTCTACGGAGATTTCGATTAATCGTCACCCGTCAAAAGCGCGTCAAAAAAGAGACCTTTTATCACTATAATAAGTGTTGACAAACGTCTGGTCCGGGTATCATAAAATCTACCCCCTCTGGACCATGCCGGTATCGGCCGGTAATCGTTGTCGGCCGTTCCAAAGCAAGCTTTTGCGAGGTCCTAGACAAAATCAGTACGATTTCCTTGCACCTGAACATGTCCAACTGTTCCAAATTCACAAATTATGGGCCCCCAAACTTAATTCGATGGCGATGCCTGAATTTCATATGTTGCCTGCCCGCTAACGACGACACTGGTTATCGGATACGTATTTTATCTCGGTAGCAACAGCACACGTCAATCGATTTATCTATTTGCGCAAACGTCGAATTAACCGACTCAGCAATCATTCGAAGATGTTAATATTAATTACCGTTTTGGCACTTGAGATGCCGGTCGGTAATCGATGATCCTCATCGATGAATTCCGAATCCTTTCGTGGCTTATTCTTGCTTAAGTGGCGTTCCTGTCTGAAACGACGACCGATGAGGAAAAAAGAATGATAATAATATTTATGATAAATAAATACATAAACCTTTGTGAAAATACACGATATAGTATTCCATTTTACGTACAATCGTTGAGCGCTTTTCTGAGTTTGTGCGTGAATTATACTAATACTTATTACCGAACAACAAATGTTAGATATAGTAGCTTGTGAGATTTCCGTTTCTGTCTCATCGTTAATTTATGCGCATCTTTGTTTCATGTTAAGTTTAACACATTTTTCAAAAACATTGATAAAAATAAAGATAACCCCGTCATGAGAACAATAAACATTTTTCATGACCTATGCATACATGGTATGAGTTATTTTATTAATTGTAAAACTTTGACCATAATCATTACCGAAAAAAATATATAAATAAATAATAATGAAAAAAAAAAAAAATTACACGAACGAATTTTATTGCAGGTATTGTAAACGATAGTTTAATGCATTCAATACGTTGTTCAATTAATTTTAAATATGTACAAATCACGTTACGTTAACGCTGTGCCCGAAAGTTTCATTCCGAACTAAAATGTTTCATTTCAGTATTGTGCCAAGTGCATTACAATTGAATATGAGACCGTACAACCAACGTGAACGGCCATGAAAATAATAATATTACGTTCTATCAGTGTCGCTATGATTGTGAGGTTTCAGTTTACTGGTTTTAAAACGGTATTATTGGGAAATCAAAAGTGACATTACAACAACAAATTTTACATATTAACGAATACTGCGTTTGAACAGTCAACTATAAAATACCAATTTTATGGTATGTAAATAATATAATTTATTTTCACATGATCTCTATCACCTATTCTGTGATTTTTTTTTTCTCTCTCGCTCATTTTACAATAACGTATTTACAATATTCAACGGATTCGTTAGCATGAGTACAATATTTTTTAATATTTTGAAATCATATAGAATATGCAATAAAAAAAGTTTTATTACCTCGAAAGTAATACTATTACCAATAATCATTCTGCATCTTTACAAACTAAACATGTATTTAAATAATGTGTCAATCATTCTGTTAACGATTTTAGGCGTATAAAATCGGCGGTTATCAAATCGGCCGTTCATAACCGCACATATTTATTCTATTGTTAAAAAGAGAAATTTGAAAGGTTGATTGTTCAAAACCGCACACATTTGGTTTACAGTTCCTTTCCTTCTGCACACTTTGCATACACAGTTTACGTTGTCGGTTTCATATGAGTCCCATACAAATTTTTTTTTTTATCCTGGGACCTACTTGGGGTGATGTTGCATAGCAAATCAGAAGATATTTTCGTTTTTAACTGTCTGAGTGAGCGCAGCGAGCGAGTGACCTCGCCCTGTCTCGAGGTGCACTCATGTTATTTTAGATAAATATATATGTAATTGATATATATATATATATATACATTTGTGCGGTATTGAACGGTTTAATTTGGCGAACATATGTAGGATTAAGATATAAAAGTGTGCGGTTATAAACAACGCTCTATAAATTATATGGAAATCTAATACTATACTCTAATACAATTTTCTTAATAATAATACAAATACCTGTTAGTAGATAAATAAGACATAAATAAAGAATACTCTGTCGAAATTTGTCGATTGATGAGTCTAATTAACAAATTATGGTAAAATGAACAAACAAAATTATTGATTTTGAAATAATGCAAATTCACACTGTCCTCGAGAAACTAATGTTCAGGCAGTCTAGGGTGTCTATGTGTAGTGCGGATTTAGTCGGTGGAAAACTTTTAGGTCTATATTTTTATGACAGAACACTTACAGGTAGAATATACTTAGACTATTCTGTAAATCAATTACTATTACTGTTAGGAAATGTTACTACATTAGCTACACGGGAAAATAAGTATATACGGTGCTCCAGCACTCTGTCATAATTTTTTAACAATATTTAAATAACATTTTTCCTAACATGGTTGGTTGCCATAAAGTAATTTTGTAGCCTGCAAGACTTCTAAAATTTACCCTATTAGACTTTTTTTAATAGAAACGTTTAAAAGTTGTGTATGAGGGCCCACCTATTAACGTTCAAGATTTATAAAACAAAAAAAGATTGGCACGTTAAAATTTGAGAAAAGACCTAATAGCTCTAATTATTATATATCTAATGAAAATTAAAATTCATTCTACTACAAATTTGCTAAATATGTAGTAAGAAAAACTTTTTATACAAAAATTATTTAATAAAAACTGAGTTGTATTGCGTATGTCCATTACAATTATGAAATTTGTCTAAAATTATGTTTTGGTACTTACTATCATTCATTAATAACTTAATTTTAATATAAGGTAATTTAACTGAAATATTTAGTGTTACCTGTTGGTGTGAATTTACTATATACAAATTTAATAAAATCCTGCCTTAATATGAAGAAATAAAGAAAGAATTCATTAAAAAAAAATATAATATGATAATCCTTTCATCTATAATATATATATAAAATAATATAACATTATGATTATGCTTACGATATAACATTATGATAATGCTTACGTAAGGTAATAAATTATTAGCAATCTGATCTTGTTTATGCATTTAAATAATATATGACTGTATGATTAAGGAATAAATGATTATTTTGAATTTTTCAAGTTTATTTTGAGTGAAATGACAAGCTACTAATTCCATATGATCTTACCATGTTATAAGTTTTTTTTTGGTTAGAAAACACTTCTTAGATCACTAAATCCTATTTAACACGTTTAACATTCAATATTAAACGCCTCAGTTCTCCATTATTGCTTACTATTGTTGGAACATTCCTTATAGACATGAGGTATGTATATCATTTTGCACTCCTCTACTTTCATTTAAATATTCTTGGCTTATTGCCACACTAAAACATGCTGAATCTATGTTTGTACGTATAGTGGCGTGCCCAAGAATTTTCAAAGGGTGTGTTACAAGTTATAATACGAGGTCTGTTCAAAAAGTTCCCGAACTATCGTTTCTAAAAATAGAAAAATTACATTATTGTAAATGTTATTATATCAAAATAAAATACAGATAAGCAGCTATCTTTTCCATTAAATCTCAAATGTTTATTGCTATCGAATCATTAACTGTGCGCGTTCAAAGTAGACGAGTCGTGTGTATTGTGCGATTTTTAAGATGAGTAATTTTCACGAACAACGTATTAGTATTAAATTTTGTGTTAAACTTTGTAAATCTTTTACTGAGACTCACAAAATGTTGCAAAATGCTTATGGTGATCAGTGTTTAGGACGTACACAGTGTTACGACTGGTTTAAACGCTTTAAAGACGGTCGGGAATCAGTTGATGACGACCCACGTTCAGGACGTCCGTCGACATCGACAGACGATGCTCATGTGACAAAAGTCAATGAAATTGTGCGGTCTAATAGACGTTTAACTATTCGAGAAATCGCGGAAGATTATAACATATCGGTTGGTTCATGTCATGAAATCCTGGTCGAAAAACTTGGAATGCACCGCGTTGCAGCAAAATTTGTCCCTCGGTTGATGTCGCAAGATCAAAAAGACAACCGCGTAACAATCTGTCAAGAATTGTTAGATCGCGCTAACGATGATGACATGTTCATGAAGCAAATTATAACGGGTGATGAGACATGGGTCTATGGCTATGATGTTGAGACAAAAGTCCAATCATCACAGTGGGTTGGTAAATTTTCTCCAAGACCAAAAAAAGCTCGTCAGGTCAGATCAAACGTCAAAGTTATGCTAACAGTTTTTTTCGACAATCTGGGAGTTATTCATCACGAATTTCTACCTGCAGGACAAACTGTTAACCGATGGTACTATCTAGAAGTATTAAAACGTCTTCGAGAAAAAGTGCGGAGGAAAAGGCCTGAAGTGTGGAAAAAAAACTCATGGTTTCTTCATCACGACAATGCTCCGGCGCACACTTCCCTGTTAATTCGTGATTTTTGCGTGAAAAATCACATGACCGTACTTCCTCATCCACCATATTCTCCCGATTTGGCACCAGCAGACTTTTTTTTATTTCCAAAATTAAAATATCCGTTAAAAGGACAAAGATTTTCTACGATAGACGAAATAAAAGAAAATTCGCTAACGGAGTTACGAGCAATTCCAGAAACCGCTTTCCAGGATTGCTTTCAACAATGGAAACGTCGTTGGCAAAAGTGTATTAACCAAGAGGGAGAATACTTCGAGGGTGATAAGTCTCAATAGCTTGTAAGTAAGCACCATAAATAAAAAATTGAAAAATTCGGGAACTTTTTGAACAGACCTCGTACATTTAAATGAATTGTTGCGGTAGTACCAAAAACAAGAAATGGGCTTCATGTTTCATGCCATCCAAAATCGTTTCTAGATTACAATTTAGAATATTTGTGAAGTGTTTTATAAATAAAATAAATTTAAATTATAACACACTAATACCAAGTTTTTCAATTAAAGTTATATCTTTATCATAAGCTTGCACTGAACATGTTTGGTACAAGAACGGTAAAATGTTTTCTTTTATGTACACAGTTAAGTTAATGATTATTTTGTGGCAATACTTAAGTAAGCTGTCAAGACGATCCTTGACATACACTAGTCCGAAGCTGAAGCTTAACAATATTTAGCTTGGAAAAAGTGTCAAAAAGTGAAATCAACTATAAATGAAATATTATGTTTCCTTAATATTGAAATCTTTGTATACATTTCAACTTTTTATGAATCATACTGTTATCAAATCAATTGGAGTAGAAGTTACAAACAAGTACGTTAAAAACAAAAGAACACAGGAAACCGCCTCCCGCAATAGTGTTCTCTAGTCGGTACGGAAACTAATTTAAGAAAACGTGTATCCCGAAATAATATCATCTCATTCATTTCAATCAAACTCTTACAAATCAATATCGTATCGGAAGATCTGAAGAAAACGAGGAAAACTTGCGACGAATAGTGCGACGACGATAGCAGACGAGAATTAACGGTGACTGACGAAGTGGTTGACAACGGCGGACAAGGATTGACTGACGAGGATCAGCAACGAGAACGATGATTATCCGTTAACAATCCACGAGGAGCGCCCACCTGTTTGCTGGCCTGCGGTTCGTCATTTCCGACCGGAAATATACCGCAGTTCGCAATACGGCCACCGTCGGGGCGACAACCGATTATCAGCATTTTTATACGTTGTTCGCGATAAATCTTACACCCGAACGATCGTGGTCCAACCGTAAAACGAATCTTTTCGGTAACTCGAGATCGTTGATCGTCGAGGCCTCCGAGTCAGCCGGCACGTGATCGACACTTATTCGAATATTTCGACCACTTTTCACGGCTCTATACACACATTTGTTTGTTGGCTGTACCTGTTGTGAACAAATAATGATGGACATCTGACAGCCTAACCACTTGTTTAAGCGTCGTCGAAGCGGAATCGCGTCCTGTCCCCGGATATTGTTAAATAAATTATTATATTATACCATCGAAAACGTGATAACTGTTTAAAAGTGGTTATTTTGTAACACAAAACGGCGTAGTAGTATTCAAACTAGGGGCCTCTGTTTCACGTGTAACCAATAACCCGTCCGTTCATACGTTTTCGTGGAAACGGTGTTAAAGTGCGTTTGATTAAAATACACGTGTACACGTGTATTTGAACTCCATTAACCCGTGTGTTAAATGTCCATGTACCCGTGTGATATGTATTATTATAGTTCACACACCCTGTTCAAGTGGCCTAATAACTCGTTAGCCTGTCTATTGTCTTTGTGTTCTTGTCGGTTTTACACGATGTATAGTTTTTAAATGTCTGCTCAATAATCTTGTTGCTCCAACAGTACAAATAATTCATTATTTTCATTTTCTGTACAGAAATTACAGTAAAATTTATCACTTTTGTATTCAGCATACAGCCACACCTTACTTTTACACTTATTCCTGATCTTATATGATTATTATTTTTTTTTCAATCCGTAGATTGGTTGAATGATGAAATATTTTTCCATTCTTCTCTATTCATTGCGAATCTCTTCAGTTCTTTATATGACTATCTTTTTATATTCAACATGATTTGTTTCATATATGACTCTCTAGGTCTTCCTCTTCCTGGTTTTTCCCTCGATTTTTCTTCAATTATAGCCGTTATCCATGTATTGTTCCTTATGAGATGTCCTATCCACTTCTCTTTTTTCTTAACGATTGTCGTCTATATTGATCTTTCTTCAATTATTCTTTTATACTTCTTCATTAGTCACTCGGTGTGTCCATGGAATATTTAAGATCCTTCACCAGCAACATGTTTCAAAAGCCTCTATTTTTCTTCGGTCAGCTTTCAATATTATCCAAGGTTCAGCTTCATATAACGTCACACTCCATACAAGTGTTTTTACTAATGTTTTTCTAATATTAAAAATTTATGGAATTTGTGATTAGGAATTTTTTCTTTTTGAAAAAAGCTTGTTTAGCTTGTGCTATTCTACATCTTATATCTGTAGCACTTTTCCCGTCAAAAGTAACTCTGTTTCCGAAGTATGTATAACTATTCACGTTATCCAACTTAATGCCATTCATGATTATGTTGGTATCAACTTGTTGTCTGTTAAAATAATTAAATAATATAATAATACAATAATTTTATAATTTATATAAATACTATATAGTGAATAATTATAGTGGATCATAAGTAATACAATTTTGTTAATAACTAATAAAAAGTAAAGACTCTAAAAGAGTTCTGATGACTAACAAGTTGTTTTCTGTGGGCCGAAAAAAAAAATGACGATTGGGATGAGGATATAACCCCAAACCATCTCTCACTAATCACGTCATTTTATACGTAGATTTTTGAAAAGGATTTTTCCAAATATCAAAATCAGTGGTTGTTTTTAGAACAAAGTATTTTAAACAAATTTTTAAATATTTTACTCAATTTTGAAAATTTAATCTTGTATTATATTGGCTAGATGACGTAACAGTTATAAAAAAAATTAAAAAAAAAAAATCTCTAAAATACTTTTGTATACTTGTATTTAAACAACATAATTCTCGAATAAAAGATTGGATATGCTGATATAAGAAAGAAAATGTTTATCACGATTTAATAAAGTAAAATTAGGTCTTTAAATAAAATATTTTACACATTCTGACGCTTAGTTGTATCAAAATTAAAAGCCAGGCTTTTTTTTTTTTTTTTTTTTTTTAATAGAAGAAAACAAAATTCAATTAATATTTTAAGTTATTAAAAATATAATGCGATAGCATTTAAATTATGGAAATATTGTGATAATTGATATAATTTTTATAATAGTAAAATAAATAATCCTATTCCATATTAAATACTAATCAACCTAATTCAAATTAAATGTTAAAATACAAATATTCAAAATCCATACTAAATTTACAGTATAAGAATTTATTATGCACAAAATCATTCACTTGTAACGATTGTTATATCATCTACTGTTATATGTCTACTGTTATATGTGCTGAATGATTGATTCAAAAATGTATTAGTGTTAAGTTTCAATAATAGTATTTTTTTTTTTTTTTTAGCTTCTATAGCCCATTTAGGGCCTTCGCTGCTATTAAATCAATAATAGTATGCAATATAAAATAAAAAATACTAGTGATAATATTATTTTTATTAACACTTAAGAAAATCAACATGAAAAATTTAAACAATAAACGCTGATAACAAAACATGCAAACTTCTATAATAGAAGGCTGGATACATTTAAATTTGGCGTTGATCCGGAGCCCTTATATATGTTGTTAATTCACTTCCTTGTCGGCGTTTTTTTTTCGTCTACTAGTTGTTTTTGCAAATCTCACGAGTAATAGTACTTAGTTTAAGAGTTTTGCGTTTTCCGCTTCTATTATATTTTTTTGTTGTTGATATACATATTATTATAATGAAATAATACTTGATAAAGCATTCTCCTTATATGATGATAATTACGTAATTCATAATTATTATATTTATATCTATATCTATACTATTATATAAAATTGTAAAGGATTTTCTACGACCGCAATAATCGAGAAAACCACTGAACCGATTTGGCTGAAATTTTTTACAGTTATACCCGACACTCTGTTAAAGGTTTTAGTACCACTTTTATCAATAAAAAGTAAGTATAAAGTTCTTATAAAATTAAAAAATCGTATACCCAAAGTATAAAATCAATAATGTTGTTACTATACTATTTATATTTTTTCAACACATTTATATACCATTAGTTGCAACGATTATAGTAACAACTATGATTACAAATGAAAATTCAGCCAGCTGAAATTGATAAAATTATTTTTTGCCGAGATACCGAACAAAGACAGAGATCCTATACATTATAAAATAGTATGCAAGAATAATGATTCATGACCTATGTGACGAGTTAAATATTAGATCGCCATGTATGAATAATAGAAAATTCAGTTATAAATACCCTCGCTAATTGGTCAAGGATACTCAAACTGGAGGTGATGGTTATCCGATTTACCGATGGGGATCACCAGATGATGGAAATTATATTGCAATATTAAAAGTTCGAGGTCAAATAAAAATCATGGTTGACAACCGTTGGGTTGTACCATATTGCCCAGTGCTATCAAGGTGCTTTATTGCGCATATTAACGTAGAATACTGTCATTTGGTTAAAGAAATAAAATATATATGAAAATACATTAATAAAGTAGCTATTTCTGTTAATAGTAAAAACGATGAGATTGCAAATTATTTGAATGGTCGATACATATACATATATACTTTTGAAGCGTTTTGAAGAATTTTTAATTTTGAAATCCATGATAGAGATCCAACAATTAAGCACTTAGCTGTTCATTTAGAAAATGGACAGCGTGATTTCTTTAATGCTGATAATCTCCATCATTTAATTGAAAATCCAAGAAAAACGATATTAACAGCATTTTTTGAACTATGTTCACATGATTTTTCAAAAACACTGTTCTATCATGAAGTTCCTTTTTGTTATACCTGGGACAATAGCGTAAGTTGGTTAAAGATAAGATGGTGAAAAGATGTTCCGGATTGGCCAGGAATAAAAATGGACCCTGCCAATGGTAAAATTTACACGATTCACCAAATCAAAGTGAGTTCTTCCATTTAAGATTGTTACTAAATTATGTATAAGGTCCTACTTCATTTGAAAACTTAAAGACCATTAATGGAGTCATTCACGTGACTTTAAAGCTGCCTGTTTTGCTCTTTGGTTTTTAAAAATTGATGAGTATTAGAAAAATGCTCTAGCGGACGTAACTGTTTCAGAAAATCCTTCTAAGTTAAGAGAATTATTTGCAATAATCATAATTTTCTGCCAATCGTCTGAACCTCAATCTTTATGGGAATAGTTCAAAAATGATTTTTGTGAAAATATTCATCATATAGAGCGCACTCGACTAAATGACTCGCAATTAACTTTTTCTGATGAAATATTTAATAGAGGTTTGATTGAAATAGAAAATAAAGTTGTTTGTCTGTCTGAAAAATATTTAACTGAATTTGAAATTAACTCACCAGTTCGAAATGAAAATGCATCTGATCCTTTTCAATTCTCGATTTTGCGTTCTTACGATAATAAGCATTTACAAGAATTTGTAGAAATCAATTTACCGAAATAAGTTGATGATCAAAAATATGCTTTTAATGTTATTGCAGAAAGCGTAATAAATCATCAAAGAAGAGTATTTTTTAGATGCTCCGGGTGGTACAGCAAATATATTCATAATTAATTTGTTATTGTCTCAAATTAGATCCTCAGGTAAAGTTGCATTAGCAATTGCTTTATCTGGTATTGCAGCGACTCTCCTTAGTGGTGGCAGAACTGCTCACTCGACTTTCAAGTTACCGTTAAATATATTATTTTATACAAAATTTGTCCTATTCGTAAAAATGGCCTTATTGGAAAAAATCTTCAAGAAACCTCATTCATTGTGTGAGATGAGTGTTAAATGAGTTACAGATCACATGTCGAAGCAATTGATCGAACATTAAAAGATCTTAAGTGTAATAATAAGCTTTTGGGCGGAATAACATTTGTTTTCGTTGGTGATTTCCGTCAAAGCTTGCCAGTGATCCCTAAAGGGTACTCGAGCTGATGTCGTTAATGCTTGCTTAAATCTTCTTCTATATCGAACAATGTTGAAAAACTTTATTTAAGAACAAATATGAGAGTTTATTTATGCGTAGATGATGATATTTTTCTAGCAAAATTGTTGAAAATTAGAAATGGAATTTTATAAAATGAAAATGGTTACATTTCTGTCAATCACATGATTGAACGGGTGGTAAATAATGTGGAAGAGTTGATTACTGGAGTTTATCTTGACTTTTTAAAATGTTCGATCAATCTTATCAATGACTATGTGAAAGAGCTATTATCTCTCCGACAAATGCAACAGCAGAAGAAATCAATAATATCATCCTTCTAAAACTCGATGGACACTGACGTGAATATCTATCTATTGATACAGTTACATTAACAGATGATGCTATTCATTATCCACAAAAATTTCTCAATTCTCTTTCTCCTTCGGGATTTCCTCCTCCTAAGCTAAAATTAAAAATTGGTCCTTAAATTACATCATAACGTAATCTTCAACCACCGAACTTATGTAACGGTACAATATTATAAATAAAATCGCTGTGAAATAATATTATAGAAGCCATCATTCTTACAGGGCCAGCAAAAGGAGCAATTTAATTTATTCCAACATTTCCTATGATTCCATCTGACTTGCCGTTTTCTTTCAGACGGCTTCAATTCCCTGTTAAAGTTTCTTTTGCAATTACGATAAACAAAGCGCAAGGTAAAATATTCAGATACGTTGGTGTGGATCTTCAAACAGAGTGCTTTTGATATGGACAATTATACGTGGGATGTCCTCGAACTGGGGACCAAAATAATCTTATGATCTTAATTTCAACAGAAGATTAAACAAAAAACGGCATATACTCAGAAGTTTTATAAAATTCTTTATCAACCATAAATTACTCATCATTTCTTTTGTATCTGTATTTATTTTTAATAAAAAAGTTTATCATTAATTTCGCTAGAAACATTTCAATTCATTTCTATTTAACTTGCCGATATTATTAAACGATAAAATTCGAATAAAAAATTCTATATATCTTCATCCAAAGACAAATTAAACAAGCAATCACCGGTGAAGCTGTGACGTGTCGGCTAGTTTAATATAAATCTGTAAAATCGTCAATGGTTTAAATGGATTATTAAATATTATACAGAATATAAATATTAGTAAATAGGTATTATGCCTGAGAGTCATAAAAAAACTGAATTTGATTATTTTCTTTATCTCGGGTGATCTTATAATCAGTAAATGTTTGCAAAGAAGACTGCGTTATAAGAACATAACAATAATTGTTGCGTTTTGAGTGTCTTAACATAATTTTTAAACGGGGAAAGCCTGGTCGAACAGATGAAAACCATAATAACTGTAAAAATAAGTACTAGACACCCAACATTTTTTATAGAATTAATAAGTTTTGTATAAGTCAATAGCATAGGTATCGTCTGCATTTCACAGTATCAAAAGAAACGCAATAAGATTTTATGGAATTTCACTGCATCCTGACTCCTGTTTTCCGTCTAGTATCAAGATAATTATTTTTGATCATAGAACTTAATCCTAAAAATATTATTATTATTTAAACTATGTATGTAACGAGTACAAGCCCGAGAATTGAAACTTCTTTAGTAGTCACTTTGTTTATAATTAACCGTATCTATACATAAAAATCCAAAATAGGATGAAAACATAACACAAAGATGATTTTAGTAATTTCTTAAATTATTGATTTTACTTTATCAAATAATAAATTAATAATTATTAAATAGTTAATTCCCGTAAATAAATTTATAAATAAATAAAGCTTAGTCTGAAGTATTTTAATGTTAGTAAAGTACGAACAGTTTTGAATTAAAAATTCATCAACAGGTATATACAAAGTTAATACAATCATGTCTAAATAAAAAAAAAATGTACTCATATATATATATTTGTTTTAGCATTATAACATTTGTCATAAAAAAGATAAATTTATTAGAAATGTAATAGATATACACCTATACATCAATATTGAATAAAATACATTATACGTATATCGTATATACATTTAATAAAACATTGTAAAACGTTGGTTCTTCAGTAAAATAAGTTTTTAAACGATTGAGTTATTAGTTTATTGTTAGCTATACAGTTATTTTTTATATTATATGAGGCGATTAAACTATTATTATAAATCGCATTACTATTAAAAATCTATTAATTCATAGCCGTACTTTCAATTTATAACATGTTATAAATTAGGATTTATATTATGTCTCTATCTGTGACCTAAAAACGTATATATTAGAGCTAGACATAAAAAAACGAATCAGAATTCTTTTTTCCTGCAAACGTTGGGCTTTATTAAACTTTTTTCGTTAATTTCCATACATTGATGTGTCGTAATGATCAGAAATAATGTAAAAAAAAAAAACCAAAAAAGTCGATTGGATTGTTTTAGTTGTAGCGTATTGAAAATTCAAACACGTATAAGCTATTTATTTATTTTAGGAAAGCCGAAATTTCCTGCGCGAGAAACTTTCAACTCTTCACTAGTTGTTTGAATGTTTTTAAGTAACCTGGTGTATTGATAATATTATTTTTAACACTTGAAGTCACGCACCAGCAAGGATTCACTGGAAACTATTTCAGTTTTCACGAAAAATCCCGTTTAAGCCGTGTTGTCCCAATGGAACGATGTTTTTGAGAAGATCACACGAACCCTGTTGCTTGGTATCTAACTATGAATAAATAATTTGATCGTTTCTTATAAGGCATCAAGTTTCATCGTCCACACATAAATCTTATAAGTATACGGTAAACATCCTTGAGAATCCTTCTAAATTGAAAATTAGTTTTCGAAAATGTATTCACTAACTAATGGTTACATCTCTAATACGAACATATATAAAAAAATTAAATTTTAAAGAATGGTTATTTTAACATTCTGTGAAGTAAGAAGATATTTGAAAAAAAAAATTGGTTTTTATGAATATTAATTTTGCTTTTAACTGGGTTTCATCAAATTCTTAATGTGAAGAGCATGGTGGCTTTATAATGACTCAAAAAAAAGCATTAGTAAATAATATACTTTAAATAACTTGTAGGCAGTTTAAAATTAAGCTCCGTCCAAGACAATTTCATGTGATGTCTGGTAATTCAGATAGTTTAATGTAGTTATTAGATAATATTATATGAAATAAGTTTACATAGTAAAATTATATTTTTTATATTATTATAAAACGAAAACCGCCAAAATAATCTTCTTTTTTTTGTAATTTACCATTATGAAATTTACACTAATAGAAAAAACTTAATAACTTAAAACTGATATGTCCCAATATAATTAAGTCTACTGTATAGTTAAAAATAAAGGTATATTTTAGACTAAGTTAGCCTAACCAATGTTACATAATATACAGTGAACGTAAAATATACTCTTATGTCAGTGTTATCTAATACAAACTTATTGGGGCATTTAAATTGCACACAAAAGTTATATTTTGTTAATTTTGTGTGCAAGGTTTTTTAACAACACATTAAACTTGTGTCTATAGATGACCATTAATATCTCGATAACCATTTATGTTGACATATTTTCCTTCCACATTTACAAATTGACGATTGCCATTTAAATCAAATATAATTTGGTTATTATTCATATTATTTTTAATTATTTATTAGACAAACAATACATTTAAGATGATCTAATATAGATACTTTAAAAATGTATAGAATAATACGTATTATTATTTGAAATTATTATACGGATATCATGTTTATAAATTTTGTAATAATGAATTCTATTTAGAATATGATAGCTTCTGAACATAGTCATTTAAAAATTTTAGTAATAAAATGTTTACCCACTTAATCATATTCCGGTGGGTAATCAGTTAGATAAGATTGTATTTTTTTTACGCAAACACTTGCTTATTTTATAACTAATACGTTAATTCTCTGTTCCCGGTATAAAATTTGAAATATTTATAAAAATATAATACACATCTATCAATGAAAAAGCATATGATTTTTAGTGAAGTTTAAAATACAAATATATACTCAGAGTTCGTTTTTTGTAATATTCCGAGTACTTTGAATATAATTTATATTTATGTGTTCATAAGAAATTGTAACATAAAATAGATATTTTTGCATTAAATTATGTAATCGAATTTAATGCTCTTAAAATTGCTTTCTTATACATACCACTAAATCGTATATACAATAAAAAAATACATTAACTTTATTGATTTTTTTTTACAATACTTCACATTAGTGCTCTGCATGGCCCGTTATTTTAAGGACCAGACCAAACTTCAAATTTTACCAGGAGACCGAAGTCGGACCGAACCATATTTAAGCGTTAATCAAAGATCAAAATTGGACCGAACCGTCGGCTTCATATCATTTTTAGATCGGACGGGACTAGTTATTAAATAACATTTAATAAAGTAGACTGTGAACAAGACTGTCGGTCCGATCTTAAAATATTTTATAGCATTAATGGACCGGTCCATAAGGTTCAGTTTGTATTAGCCCAGACCGTACTATATGATGCGTTTAGTATCACACAGGACTGGACTACCCGATTTTATAAATAAATATATACTTAAAGTTGTAGGTTGTTTTTCGTTTTATTTGTTTATATAACAATAACTGTATTTAAATTTTAAGTACCATGATTGGGACCGAACTGAAACCGGACCGGACTGATTTTCATTTTTTTTTTTTTTTTTTTGAAACCGAACCAGACTGAAAATAATAAATTTGATCTGAGAATTGGATCAAACTACCCCTAAAAATTATTGAACCGAACCAAACCGACGATTCAATAGTTTTTGTATGTTAGGCCCATACTAGACCAAAATATGCAGAGCACTACTCCACATTTCATGCATAGATTTGTATTTCCGTGTACCGATTAAATATGATGTGACTCCAATTTATAAAAGTAAATATATTTATACATTTTTACAATTCCTAACACACTTCTTTGTTATTTCATAGAATATAATATCTTTTAGTCAGGATATCGATGATGATGATGATGATGCATCTTAATCGCATCTGATTCTGGCTGAATAGTGTTGGGAACTTTTTAAGCTAGTACTTTTCGAAATCTGGTTATTTTAAGTTTACGATCTGGGCAGACCATATTACGGATAATAAATGCATTGATTACAACAGTAGTTTCAAATAAAATAACCTTAGCGACTTATCATATGATCACAACGACTACATTATAGCAGTATAATTCATATCAGCGAAATGGGTTCGAGAAATAAAAAAAAATGCATATATATATACAATCTAGACAACTAACTCATCCACAGGTTTCTCAGTATTTATTTGTCTTATTTACTTCAGTATTTTGAAACAATTACCAAACGGAACCATAATTAAAATAAAAAATCATTTATATATTTTAAATACATGGTATCTATGTATATTATAAATAACTATAATATTCGTGGTTTAAAAAAATGACGACTCCAATACAAGTGAGGCACTGGGTCTTAAAGTAAATGACTCTGTTTCAATAACGTCCCTATAAATTATACATATCGACAATGAAGTTCAATTTTTTTATTAATAACATGAGTTTTAATTATATTTAGTTATTTCATACCCAGTCAGTTGTTCCGCAGTAACACTGGCAACTCTCACTGTCATTTTAGAAGGAAGAAAACGTTTAACCTTCCTGAGATTTATGTTTTCCAATTCACTACCCATGTTTATTACAACGAAATATGATTTAAAAATACTGCTACTTCTAAAATTAAAGTTCATTATTGTTATAACTAAATATACAAATGAAAAATACAATAGTTTACCTAGAAAAAGCCAAAACGTATTTGGATACTTCATAAAGATTTACATCTCCTGAACGAAAAACCTCTAACTGTCTCAACTCTACAAGTTGTTTAAATATATTCAAATGACTACGAGTAGTAGAACAATACTGGTTTTTGACGTTCAAGTTCACATAGTTTGGATTCACTGGTAGCCAAGTTTTGGTTTTATTAGAAAATCCTGCTTGAGCTTTCGAGTTCCACTGGAGTGGTGTACGACTCATTTCTCGAGCCTTAGAAACACCCAACCTTTTAGATTTGCTATCAATAATCTGATCTTCTCTCAAATGTGTATTTGTCATTCCTAATTCATCACCGTAATAGACAACAGGTGTTCCAGGTAAAAGCAATTGTATCATGCATATACCATCTAATAATTCGTCTCCATATGCGCTAGTTGCGCGTGGCCTGTCATGATTTCCTATCTACAACATAATATCTTACACGTGAACTAAATTTAATTGCAAAATTATTTATTTTTTTATGGAAAACATGAATAAAACTATAACTGTAGTAAATTAATAGTCATACTTACTGTCCAATTAGGCCATTTATCTGAGGAATATTCAGCTAATATTTGAGAAATTAATTCAATGTACATACTAACTGATTCCTGACGTAAAGATATAAGATAAGCATTTAGTATAAAATGGCTACCAGGGTGGGTTGAATTTCCATAATACTTCATCGCCTTCTCTATATTTTCATAAGTTTCAGATATTAAGACTCTGTAAATAATTTTTAATTGTTTATTTTCAATCAAAATTATTTGAATTTTTTTATTATAAATTTGACAAACCTTGTTTGGCCATCCTTTTGTTTATATTCATCAACAATAGATCTCCAAATACTTAGCTCACTAAAGGTTTCATTAAGACTTGAAACAACTCCATATCTTTCATTTTTGTCCATAGGATTTTTCATATCCATCAAATCTTGCTTCTCGTATAAATGTGTTATGGCATCCAATCGAAATCCATCGACTCCTTTATCCAACCAGAACCTTAATATACTCTATTTCACAGGATGATAAAATGTATTTATAGAATATTGAAATAAGGTAATTTCTATAAATATTATTTAGAATCTTTATAACGATCTTTTTCTACTTAATTACTTTTATTTCTTCACGAACTAAAGGATTCCAAAAATTTAAATCCGGCTGTTCTTTGTGAAACTGATGTAAATAATATTGATTCCGTTGTTCATTCCATGTCCACATACATGGTCCGTCGAAAGCCAACTAAATTGTAAAAATAAAACTTTTTATAGTTTAGAAGGATGTGTTAACACGTTGAACATTTTCTCGGTTTTTTTCAATTTATTTATAAACAAGTCTTAAAACCCGATGAATGTATTTCTTAAAAAAAATATTAGAAAAAGTAGAACTTATTATAAAATTTGGAAATATACAATAAAATAAAAAAAATAATGCAAGCATTATTTTAAAATATATATTACAAGGGCAGACACCATTTATTTGAGTTCTGAGAACCAATACTTTGTCCCATTAAATTAATTTAAAAACGTTCAGCAAACGTAATATATAATTTAAGTATCGATTTCTTCCATACCCAATTGTTTGGAGGTTGCCTTGTGCCATTAATATATTTTGCATTGGCCCATACATAATAATCGGTAAATGGTTCAATTTTTTGCACAGATTTAATAAACCATTCATGTTTGTGACTTGTATGATTAGGTACAAAATCCATAAGTAATTTTATTCCTATATATCAAAATACAATATTTTCATAAAAATACTCTCACAATGAATATGAATTACCGTTTTCGTGAAGTTTATTTAGTAGATCATCGAAATCATCCATTGAACCCATTAATGGGTCTATACCTATGAAGTCTGTAATGTCATAACCCAAATCGAATCCCGGGGATGGATATATCGGGGTTAACCAGACTGCACCGATTCCCAAATCTTTGAGGTATGGTATGTTTTCAATAACACCTTAAAAGGTAAAATGTTTTACTAAATTATTATTCCTTGAATAAAATTAATAAAATTATAAATTCGTTATTTCATGGATTTTAATTATTTTCACTAAAAATGATAATACAAATTTTGATTTTATTTCCATTTAGTTTTATCAATAAATATATTTTTTTTATTGTTTTAACATTGAATATAATTATACTGGAAGTGTAATAATATATCTTTATACATTATAATATTTCAGATATTTCCAAAGAATTTTAATTTGTATTTACTTACCCCGTAAGTCTCCTATACCATTGCCAGTCGTATCCTTAAATGACCGAGGATAAATTTCGTAAAATACACTTTTTTGCCACCAATCCAGTTTTCTTGGTTTTCTCTTACCCAATTGGTTTATGCTTAAATAATCAAAAAATTTGGAAATATCTAGTGAACATTTGAAATCAAATTATTTATGCACATTCATTAATCGCTGATAATAATACCTTTTATTATATCATTTTCATTTATGTTTCCAATATACTGGTGTTTCTCAGATTTTTCATACTTGTTTGTTTTCATATACATATCATTATTGAAAAAATCATTGTCTTCTTTTCCAAAAAGTTCTGCATTTCCTATTCTTAAGCTTAATAATGATGTGATTACAATTATTGTTAAGAACATTTTGGATTTGAATATATTGAAACTGTATGTTATGAAATGAAACGAAAAATTGTACGTCCTGTTTTTATATATTTATTTAATTTAAACCTTTTATCTATTAAATGGGTAAAGTTATAAAAATCCTAAGCTACATAGTTATAAAACTAGGTACTTGAATTATCATTTGAATTTGAATTCTTAGTTTATAGATTTTATATGTTTACCGAAATCCATGATATTAAATACATTTTAACTGTGCATTGTTACTGTATTACTTTTTTTTTTTATTTAGGGTTTAGCTTTAACAGTTTTAGTTGTTAGCTTACATATGTTTATCAAAGTTTACAATATGTTTTATACATGATAATCCTTTGATGTATAGATGCGAATTAAATAAAATCATTTTATGACCGCGATATCTCATGGCAATAAATTATAAACAGTTTTGACTCGATTATACATTTAAATAATAAGTGATTAGATTTATATGCAATTATGATTATTTTTAATATGTTATGGCTGATACTGGTAACTTATATTCATCAGGTAGCTATTATTTTTATTTGAATCGTTATTTATAGAGGATGTAAATTATTTTAACTTATACTTATTTGAAATACATTGATACGTTAATTAGTTACTGTAGTATTAACATGATTCGCCCGTGTACCTGATGACCACGACGTTTTCGTTGCACGATCCCAGGGCGTACTCCCCGAGCGCTCATTTACCAGCCGCATGTTCCCTTTGGCGCGTGTCACCAGTTACCGCGACCAACCGTCGGCAAAGGAAGAGCCGCGCTGCGCAAACAACCAATCCCGCGGAACGTGTATTACCGTATTCGCGCCACGTGCCGCGGGATCGCACATCGGACGCAACGTGTGTTCATAACTGCTCGTGTTTACCACACGTTCGCAGTGCCGAACATTCGAAAAACGCATTAACCATGAACAAACGTGTCGTCGTTGACGACACGCATATATACTTAACTATTCGATTTTTGTTCATGTTTCCAACATAATGTCAGTGCTTATAGGATTTTTCGTTCTTGTTCGCGTTCGTATACAAGTGGTCAATGGAAAAACCTTCGTTTTCTATTCAACTTGGTTCTATGTTTCACATTCTTAAACTTGATCGCGTGGCAATTGCCAATTATTGTTACGAACGTTTTAGATTCGAATAAATTTAAACCGTAAGTTATAAGAAATTATACGAAGCATTATAATTATATGTCCCATTTTTATAATTTTACTGAAATGTATGTATGTTACAGTTAAAACCCGAAATTCGTCAAAACTAGTTTTCCCAAATCATCTTCGGCAAAACTGATTTTGTTTAGTTAAAACTAGAATTAACCACGACTTCGATGTTGATACTAATTTTAAAACTAAAGTCAATCAGAAATTATTATTATTTTTATTATTTTTTTTGACAAGACAAACTATCTTGGCATTTTTAGTTATACGTGTTTATCGTTAAAATAAATATTTATGAAAATAAATTAAGATAACATCGATTGACTGGCGGAAAATATTGACTATCATACAATATGCCTAATAATAGTATTAATATAATTAATATAAAATTCTGTAATGACTAAGTATCTTGCTTCAAAATTCATGTGGAATAAATTTCTCCTTATGTAAAAAAAAAAAAAAACAGTATTTTATATAACTCTAAATACCACAATAGTTTGCATTGTCAAAACAAATAATAAAAATTACATTTCTTTCAAATTTACTTTTGTTACAATATTGTATTTAAAACTAGTAATATTATTGAAGTTATGTTTAATTAGTCAATATCAGTTTTGACGAAAATGATTTGTGAAAACTAGTATTGTATAGTTATAACTAGTTTTGACGAATTTTGAGTTTTAATTGTAACATGTACAACATTTATATTTCATTTAATACTTTTATATAATAAATAGCTACAGTTATAAAATACTTAACTATTTAATTATAAAACTAGGTATTTGAAGTATCAAAAGTGAATTAAAAGAGTTTTATATTTTATAATCACAGTATAGCTTAAAAAACTTGAGTTATCGGTTTACTAAAGTACTATTGTTTATATAGATACCTGTATATATACATAGTGTTTCACCATGTTTCACCGTGTTTTACCGATTTTTATTTCTGCAGTTAATATTGATTTTTTTTTTGATTTTTTACTTTTACAATAATATTTTGCGATAGAGTTATACGTATAGAATTAATAATACAATTTTTATTTTCACCTCTTAATTAAATTAAAAATATTAATTTACAGTTGATCTTATTATACAAATTTCAATATAGCCAAATTTAATAAGATATTATTCTAAAAACTTTAATTTAATATACGTAAATACCCAATGCTTATTTCCTGAATTACAGTTATTTCAATTTATAAAGTAGGTGTATAACTACATGACACAGTATTCAGAGTGCTGATAATAGACAACCTATGGCACTCACACGGAAAACTTAAAACGTAAAGGGAAAGATTCACTCTTAGTAGTCAGTCACAAGGAGCTCCTCGGACGGTCCCAGTGATCGGTTACAGGTTTGACCATGAGCTCGACAAGCACGTGCTGAAGACCTTTGACCAAGAAGCCGAGGAATGGGTTATGTGTTCACGTTTTATAGTGAAGTATGGCGGGATAGAATTTTGACCGATCCTTTAAGGATTTGGTCTATTTGGTTTGTCAATAGATTATAGTTGAGTTAGGTCTCTATTATTTGAATTATTTTGTCTATGCGCATATCGAAAGTACCGTCATTTATTGATTTTTAACATGTTATATAATCGAGTAGTGTACATCTTTATAATTTATTTATGACATGATGCACATCATTACAACTAAACAAAAAAAAAAATGTTTCTTTTACATTTTTTTGTCACGAGCATGGGAAAAATTAAAAAATTCCGAAGTTTATGGATGGCATAACTAAAAATAATTTTATATGCTTTACAATATAACGAAAAAAAATTATTTTTCTCAACATAAATTTCACGTTTGTATTATATTTTTCGTATCTCTCTGGTTAATATGTTTCGCTTGTTTTGTTTTTAAAAAATTGATAGAAACATAAAAAAAAAAAACTACATTGTAACTTCCAACACGTAACAATTCAACTTTTTAAATGTTCATTTTGGTGATAATTATATTATACTGTTGGTTCTACAATATTGAACAAAATACAAATTTGTTGGATATATGACATTTACAACTTCCTATCAATGTGCAAATAAACATTTTTTAAGCATTCGAATTTTAGCTTTTATTTTTAAACGATCCCAACTTATATATTTGTTGTTCCTTTTACAAGTTTATATCCTATTCAGATTAAATTGTATTTTGGCCATCTCAGAAAAGTGTGTGTTGTGCGAATTATGAAAGTTGCATATTATTAATAATAAACACTTAAAAATAATAGTAATAATATCAAAATATCGATATGTGTCACATGTTCTTTGTATTATGCAGTGGATTTTGCCTAATAAGAGCACCAGTTAATATATGCATACACGTAACATGGGAAAAATGTTGTAATCCCGGAACAATGTATACTAACAAGGTTAAAAAACCACATTATATGGGCACTCGGTTCGGTTTGAATGGGTAATATTTATTTTATCGTTGCGTTAGAATACGCATTAACAACGTCGTATCTATGAGATTGTGTTTATCAAAAGTAATAAAAATCATTAACTTTTAAACCATAATGGGATTATTTTGTGAGTTTTTTTTAATGTTATCAAGAGCAAAAAAAAAAACGATAAATTTGTTGTCTTTTTTCCCTAACTTTACAATAATCTTTTCCGATTTACCGTGAATTTTAACGCGATCCTGTACGTTTTTGACAAATACATACGAACTGAGTATTGTCTCATTTTTTATATTATTTTGTGATCAATATTAAATATGCAAAGATATAAATAAGTATATATATTTAAAAAAGTTAATATTAATTAATTTGGTACACATCTCATGAATAATTATAAGTATAAAAAAATTGAAAAATTGAATATTGAAGATGACATGCCTATTTCTATAATCCTCGAAACCAATGATGCAGACAAATGTTCTATGTCTTAGTAAATAATAGAAGTAAATTGAAAAAAAAAAAAATTTTCTTAATGAAATAAATCATATTTTTAGTTATGTATGTACAGAGGAATCATCATATAAAAAGCAGTGCTCAAATTGTTGTGAGGGAGGAGGGTTCAGGAAGACGGAATTCCTCAACATTTTTTTTTCTTTTTTTTTTTTTGTGTACACCAACTATATTTTTCACTGGAACGGGGGGGGACGCCACTCTAATATCCGAAATATTTTTTATTGAAATTTGGATTTAAATTTACGTAAATTTTATAAAAAATATTACGATTTTTTATATCGGTTTATTAACACGTTTAGCTCCGCTACTACTAACACTTATCAGTGCCCTGCCTATGTTAGCCGAAATTATGTTCAGTCGACTATGCGCACGATTGTAGATAAAACCGTTCAATGCAGACACGCAATATGTATCGACCAGGCGACCCGCACTTTACAATATACAAAGTATAGAATTGATTAAATATTAATTCGAATGTGTGGTAAATATAATTCTATTTACGCTGAGTAAGTACCTACATAGGTCAGTGACGCAACAAGGATTTTTTCATGGGGGGTATCCGTCAGTGGTATAATGTATGATATAATATATACTATTATATATATATTTTATTATAATATTATTTTTTAAAAGCTAATAATTATAGAATTTCGAATCACTACTATTTAATATTCATTGTATTATTTTATTCAAACTTACCACTGTAATTATTTAAAAATATTAGTAGTCACATCAAGTATAAAAATACTTTAGAAAGTTATTGTACGTATTACAATTTTATTTATTTTATTTTTTTCTAAGTTAACTTTTTAATGACGTCATCTGTAGTTTTCAACCGTTTTCGAATAAAATTTAACTATATTATAGGTACATGAGAAAATATACTTTTATAGTAAAAAATTATTTGGTTATTATGATAAGCGACGGCAGCGTCATTGCAGGAAAAATAAAAATACTCATGTCTGTTTTATACAGATATAATTTGCTATATGCATTATTGTATGGTTTGTTATTAATATTATAGATATTATTTTGAATTAAAATATTTGTATGACCAAAAAGTGGTATTCAAAATATATGTAAGGTTAGTCTGTGTTAGCGTCTGTGTTAAATAATTGCACATGTGGAACGCAGTTTTTAAATCATTGGGCTGAGCTCCTCTACTTAATTTTTCCCATTCGAACGCTGATAAGAAGTAGTGGACAGTGGGGCAAGATGAGGATATGAGGTGAGATGGGATACTTAGATTTTTGAAGCTGCTAATAGTGATATATATTGGAAAATATTATAATTATATTCTTTAATCAGTTATAATGCATTGGGTATGGGTAATATTGATCATGCAGCAATTGTTTTTAACTATTTATTTTATATTATCACTCTAAAACACATTTATCATGAATTTGATTTTTTTTTTTTTTTAATTTGAGTTTATCAAACATTTTGATTAGTTTAATATATATATTATTACCATTCTGTATAGTTCTATATTATTGGAAATTGTATGTATTTTTAAAATATGGTGACCATTACTAATTTTACTGTGGGCGATTTGTGATAATTCGAATGAATTTAAATATAGTCAAAAGGGGTGAGATAAAATTATTTTTATGGGGTGAGATAGGACCCCATCTTACACCAACATATTTTATAAAATATTAAATTATATTCCATTTATTTGTTTTAATAATAACACTAGGTTACAGTGGCAGCACATTAGTAAATATTCAAGAGAGTAAAAATTAAAATTATAAATAGCTCATTTACCTAACATGAACATAAAACAAATTAAATAAAAACTTTATTTTTTAATTTCCATAAACATATTTCTATAAATTATTATTTTTAGAAATTACATACTAATTTTTTTTCAGGGAGAAACTCAGTTTCAAAGTCTCCCCTGACCAGCCGCCACTTGAGCAATATTATAGCTTTATTATTATTACTTATTATTTTATTATTTACTGTAGTATATAATACTTATTGTAGAATTATTGAAAAAAAAAACTATTTAGTCGTTAAAATAATAATAATATTTAAACTAAATAAGTGTTATTAATATTATTTATTTAAATGATATGTAGAAAATGGTTAGGTTAGGTTCAATTAGTTCAATAGTTAAGTTTACTATAAAAGAAAACCAATAGAGGCAAATACCGTTAGTAAAATTATAAATGGTGTTACAGTATAAAAAGCAGCCATACCATTTGGTACACCACGATCGAAATTAGAAAGGAAGGTTAAAAAGTTAAAGAATTGTGTCTTGGTGATAGTCAATTCAAAAAGAGCTTAGGTTCCAAAAAAACTATTTTTATCGAAGTTTTAGAGAGAATATCAGTAGAATATATAAAAATAATGGAGGAAATCATACCGTAAAATACCACCTCACACGTGGCGCAAGATGAAGTTTTTTGTTTTTTTTTTTTTTAAGATTGTTTTTGATTTAATTTTATATAATTTTGTCATGTTTAAACAAGAAGTTATTTATTTACATTTCTATGAAATTATTGATATGAATTAAAAAAAACATTATCGTACGTCCCTCAACCAGTACGATCATGGTTCATGATTACAATTCATGATTAAACTTAAACTACTCCGTTATGCTCCACCGTCCCCCAACCATAACAATACGAGGCGATTAAAACATTATAACTGCTTTATGATTATATTTTAAATTTTTCAATTGACAAAAATAAGTGATTTGCATTGCTATAAAGTACTTATACATTCATAACCGTAAATTAATTTAATACCAATTTATAAGTTACGATACAAACGGTACTATGCATTTAACTATAGCGTATACTCGTATATATTATTGATAGGCGTATAAAAACGAATACGAATCCTTATTTCCCGTAAACCTTGAAAATGTTAACATATTTTTTGTTAATTTTCATACATTATAAATAATTAAAAAAAGGTCGATTGATCATGCAGTTGAAGTAAATTGAAATTTTAAACTCGCATAAACTGTTAATTTATTTTGGGAAGTGGACATTTACTGCACAAGAAACTTTCAACTCTTCAAGATTCACCAGTTTTTTTGAATACTTTTAAGTAACCCGGTGTATTGTTATTTTAATTTTCAATATTCAAAGTCACGTAGCAGTAAGGATTCATCGAATACTGTGTTTTAGTTTTCATGAAAAATCCCGTTCGAGCCGTATTGTTACAACAGAATGTTGTTGGGGGAAACGTACGAACATGTTGCCCGGCATCCAACTACGGATAAATAGTCTGATCGTTTCTTAGAAAGTATCTAGTTTCGTCGTCCACACGTAAATCTTAAAAGTATACAGTGAGTATCCTTTAGAATCCTTCTAAATTGAAAATTAGTTTTCGAAAATGTATTCACTAACTAATCGTTACGTCTTTAATACGAAAACACGTACAAACATAAAATTTTAAATAATGGTTCAATTTAACATTCTGTGCAATAAGAAGATATTTAAAAAAAAAAATTCTGTTTAAGCTCAGAAATTCTGCTTTTAAATGGTGCTTTTACTACAAATTCATAATGTATTCGGCGCGCGATGAATCAATCAAAAGTAATAGGTACGCTATGGCTATCCAAACATAAGCTTTAAATAACTGTAAATAAAAAAAAACTATACCCCGTCGAGGACTGTTAATTTCGATGCCAAGTACTTCAAATTGTTTGTTAGAATATTATTTAAAATTACATAATATTTTAATTTTACATAATTTGTTTTAATGACTTTTTGTAATGCAGTATCATTGTATCAATCACTTTATAGGAACAAAATAACATGCGACGATGTATGATGTGCCTCAATAAAGTGCAGTCTACTGCGTAATAAAAAAGAAAGATAATTACCAATGTCATATATCATACAGTGAACGTATAATGTACTATCGTGTCGGTATTATTTTATACAGACTTATCGGCACATTAAAATTTAATACAAAAATTATATTTTGTTCAAGTTGTGTGCGAAGTTTTCTTACAACACATCTGACTTGTGTCCATGGATAACCATCAAACGTTCCAATAACCATTGAAAACGATATATTTTTTTTCCCCAATTCCAATGGCTGAATACTTTTATTTAAATAAAATTTGTTTTGGCTAGAAATATTCATATTACTTTTAATAATACAATACTTAATAATAATATGTGTACCATACTTTAATATGTTCATATATAATACTTTTTATTGTTTGAAAAATTTATACATTCATCATGTCAATGAATTCTATAATAATTATTTTTACTATGAGTATGACTGATCTTGAATGCTACTTATTAAAAATATTAAGAAGAAAATCTGTATCAAATTATTCATTTTCCGGTGGATAATAATTTAACCAATCAAAAGTACTTTATTCCACGCTGGCTTTTACGTTAAATCGAGATCGTATGCCACCAATGGGATATTAGTTACGGTGTGTGTTAAATATCGATAAAATTTTACCAAATATTCTAATTTGTCGTAGGTTTCAAAATCTTATAGGTTTGTTATATTATTAGATAATCATTTCAAAGTCTGGTGAAATATATACTGGGATTAACCAGACCAAAATTATTTCTAAATTACAAGTATTCAAATAAAAAATATATACTTAATATAATGCCCAAAATGATAAAGTTAGTAGTAAATGATTTATTTTATGACACATACGTCATTCATGTCTGGCCCTAATAAATAAAAGCATTCGTACATTAATTGAGCGTAAAAACTATTGAAACAAATACACGTAAAGATTTATTAAGGTTAGTATGACTCTGTTTTATTGGTTTTACAAAGATGTTCGTAACTGTTTTTAATTAAACTCCATACTCTTCAATCAGATACTTTAAGTTTCTAAATTTAGGTGTCTCATTTTATCAAAAATCGGATACGAATGATGTTTCGTATTGTTTTAAATTATTAATTAGTTTTTCGATATTACATTTGCAATATAAATAGCTATTTTTATTACTAATATGTTGATTACCGGTTCCATATATAAAATTTGAAATGTATATAAAAATATAATACAACTCTGTCAAGGCAAAAGCCATATATGTTTTAGCGAAGTAAAAAATAAAAATATATACTCCTAGTTTGCTTTTGTAATACTTCGAGTATTTCAGAAATAATTTTTATTTTTGCGTTCATAAAAAGTTGTAACATTTATTATTAAATAAATCTTTTTGCTTGGAAGTACGTAATCGGATTCAATGTTCTTAAAATTGTTTTCTTATACATCACACAAAATCGTACACTGACTAAAAAAATACATTAACCTGTTTGATTTATTTACCACAATTCACTCGTCGTGTGCACAACTGAATATGCCTGCACCGATTCAATGTGAAGTGATTTTTTATTTATAATTTTACAATTCCAAACACACTTCTCCGTTAATCTTGGAATATATATTTTCATCACGATATCGATGATGATGATAATATTTCTCGATTATATATGGTTCTGGTTGAATTGAGTTGGGAAGTTTTTAAGCTAGCGTTTTGCAAAATTCGGATAAGTTTACGATCTGGCTAGTCTATATAACGGACTATAAATGCATTCACTGCAACAGAAATTTCTAATAAAATATCCTTAGGAACTTGTGATACGATCTCAATGATTTACTTTTAGTAATTTGCGTCATGACGGTGAAATATGTACCAGAATGAAAAATAAATTAATATATATATAAATGTACAAAAATAATAGAAAATAACAGAAAATTTACTCATCTACCGGTTACCCAATATGTCTTTATTTTATATATTTCAATATCTCTAAACAATTATAACCTTAATTGAAGAGCTAAATATGATTTTATTTTCGTAAATTAGACGCCATATTCGTAAAAAATATATTGTATATATATATATATATATATATATTTTTTTTGCTTTATGTAATTTTACATTTAATATTTTTTTCTTGTACTAAATATATACATGTATTAATATATCATTAGCATTTATGTATATCTCTAATGCATCAATAACTAAAAAATTATAAAACAAATTTTTCTCTTACTGGCGTTCTTCTTTGTTGTAATTCGGTAAAAATGAACAATATTCATCTATGTTTTTTAATTAATAAATTAAATAATTTAATGTTCCATGCAATTAAGTAGTTTTACGTACAGCTAATATTTGTATTAACTATAATTGCATATTTTTTGTTTCAAAACAAAAACCACAAACATTTTAAAAGTTCAACTTTTATAAATTGATGTATTATATTAGATTATTAAAAAGTCCTTTTAATTTACATTACAGTTTTCCGAAATATTTTATTTGCTAATTTTTTCATTTTTATAAAACACTTATAATGACTAAAAGCTTATTATATTTTTAATAGAAACAATAAAAATAAAAAATTAAACAAAATAAATGATACAATTATAAGCAATAAAAATTATTTAAAGAAAATATAATTTTTACACGGATTTTTAAAATTTACCAATCCCACTTCAAATCATACGAGGGAATTGATCTTATGAAGCAATTTTCACAAACTCCATTGATTATTTTCAAAATACTTATAACTCAATCATTGCTTTATAAAACAACACGTAAAATGATTAATTTTAAAGTAAAGAAGTCAAATTATGTAAATATTATGTGAGGACAGTGATGTCTTATCTATAATTAAAAATCGTAATTATATTACAAGTATTTTGCTGATTTAATTGTATACAATAGATAGCCATTTTTAAAACGTTTTCAATTAAACATTTTTTTAACAAATCTCGGCTTTGTAGTATTCACAATAAGTTAAGCACTAATTTTTGAGTTGATTTTAATTTTTCTTTCGTATTGAAAAATAACTACTGAGATAATTAAAAAAAAAAAAAAAAAAAAAACGATAGGTAACTGGGAGGGAACATCTGTGTCTAATTTTTAATTTAATGAGATACTTTATAAGATTTTTCAAGCAGATTTACTATCCAAAAATGTGCATTATACACGGAAGAAGACAAATTATTTTCAATTTTAATGATCGTCGTATTTCCTCTACTGGGAGGCCTCTTTATACTTCATCTTGGCTTGGTGTACATGTCATCAATCATGCTATTGTTCCGCTATGTATAACAAAATATATAAATTAAAATAAATAAAAAATTCATGAAAATAATTGGTTTTATAATTTGTGTTTTATTTTTTAAAACATTTTAACATTTAGAATTCTTCGCATTAATTAATATGAGAGTTGTATGCAATTTTAATCAATTAAAATTAAACAAAAAATGACTTATTTTCTTGAACTCATAAAAACAATCATGGGACGGAATTCAATATTATTTTCAAATTTGTATTTCTTTTAGTTATTGCAATCACGAAAAAGATGCATGTTATTCAAAATTGTTTGGTGGATTATTATAATATAAATTATATATGGTTCGAAGTTACGAGTATAATATAAATCCAATTATAAGAAGTGCATTTTTTTAAAATATGATATGAACGAAGGCTTATAGCTATAAATAGATTCTTAAGAAAAGTGGTAAATAATTTTAATGGAAAAAAAAACTTTTCAATTTACATTAGAATTGAGCTATTTTGTTTAGTTTATTTATTCTATTGAAATCAAATTCGTCGAATATATTCAGAACTCAAAATAATCTATGTATAAAATTCAAGTACCACTCACTCACTCACTGATGAACAAATAGCCAAAATTACCATGTCAATTCATTTAAAATATTGAGAGAATGTTATTATTACTATGTATAGGAATACCAAAAAATGATTTTTTGAAAATCTTATTTTTAAGGGTGGAAATAGTTTTGGACTTCAGACTGGATCTATAAATTTTTACTACCGAGGAAGTATTATGTTGTGTTTAATATGTTGATTTAGTGCTTAAAGTAAATGTAAATTAATATATATTTTTACATACACATAGCATTAAGAGAAAAAAGTTAATAAATAAACAAAGTTTCATTTTTTTCTACCAAATTAACAAAATGTATTTCTTTTTTTAGCGTGTTAGAAAATTCCGGATATTTGCTATATTTATATTTGATAAAAACAACTCAAATAACTGTATTAAACATTTATATAGCTTTATGCTAAAATTTAATGGACTTTCAAAGGTGGTAAATCTTCGGGCATCGAATTCGGCACGAGCAACGCCGTGCAGGATCAGATAGTAATAATAATAATAATATAATGTACTCCACTACTCAATACTCAATTAATCCATGCTAGAATTCCGCAGTTTCCTCTATTACTTAGGGTCACGTTAATGGTTTAAAATGTGATATGCATTCGGATGAGTTCATAATTAAACGCATGAGATGTGTCTTTCCGGACACGGCAGTATACCTTAAACGCGATTAAATATACACATTATTATGGTCTAAGGCCCGGGTCGTTAGTGGTGCAGCGAAATACGTATTCCTACGTTTAGTTACTCCTGAGTGCATTGTGTTCGGTAATATGTTAATATACTATTATTAATTTCATCGCGGTACGTCAAACACAGTGCATGCCGTATTTGTAGCTCAGTCTACGTCTTCGTTGTATTCATATTATGTCGTTTTAAATAAATAAAACGTGAAATAATATGGTTTAAAAATTAATTCACCACATCGATTATTCACATTTTTATTATTATTACTATACATAGAGTCTACATTATCGTATTATTTATGGTTTTTATAATACTTCGGAGGATTTACATTTCCATAAATAAAACAGTACAAATAATAATTGTTTTCACCACAACATATCAACGACTGCATTGCAGCTTCACTGTTGAAAACGAAAAAAAATAAATAAATAAAAAGATTGATTACGATTTTACGATGTTTCATTAGTTACACCCATCGCACACTGTTCTATTCAATGGGTAATAATCGAACGATGATTTATTGTCGTTAATAAAAATGAAAATTAAAAAAATTATATATATATTAATAATAATAAGATTTGTCCGTCAATTATTTTCGATCCTTACAAATGTTCACTTGGAATTTTTTTACTCCAGTTGCTTCGTTGGCGACGGAGGCGTTAGATGAGCGGAGGTCGGGAGATCGTGGTGTATCGGGGGTGTCTAAGAGAAGGTTTTTGCATAGTAAAAACAGTCTCAAGAGGGTCAGCCAATTGATGTCGGGTTGAGTTTGCAAACGTCACGCGCTTTTGTCCGTAAATATACGTGTATTGTCGAGATGGATCCGGAAAACCCGTGGGTCGTTCCCGATAAACTAGCGTGCACTGGAAAAAAAAAAAAGAAAACGTGACCTTTTTACGTCAAAATCAGGAGTTCATTTGTTCGATAGAAGTCCATGCAGTGACCAGGTTTCACTACCGGTGCGAAAAACCTAATCTTACACACCATCCGCGTGACGCAAAACGTTGCTTTACTCTGTTCACGATAACGTACGCGCAATAGAATAATGCACGGCGCAAAACGTTCGTAACAACGGCACAGTGTCAGACCCTATTGATCACAGTTTGCGGAGAAATATTTTTCCTCATTGAGCAGTATCAATTATTACCCGAGATCGAGTTGACGACGAAGGACTTCGGACCGTTTGGCTATCCACAAAGAGCAAGATTAAAAAAAAAAAAAATAGGAAGATATCGATCGTGTATCATATTTTACAATGAAAAAGCTCGGCGCAGACATTTTTAATTCGATTTCAGCTGTATTCGTTAAAATCTAAAATACTATACATCGGTGTTAAAATTGCATAACCGTATATTTTACGTGTACCTACGATTTTGTACTAATCATTCTAATAAGTATTTTAATTTCGTATAGTTTATAATAAATGTGTTACGCTTTGTGCATCAATGTATATACATCGCATTTTGTATGTACTCAAGGTAACGAATTCATTGATTTAACCATGATGTGATTTTTTTAATTTTTTTATTTTTATATACATTTTGAGGAAATGTGGGGTTTTATTTATTTTACCTGTGGTGCAAAATACGTTTCTGACGACGCTGAAAGAAAACAAAAATGGTAATAACAGTTGCCTTGCATTATAACTGATGTTATACGGTTACTGACGGGACTTATAGGAATGTTAGTGTTGCACACATTTCGAGAAAAACGCTGTCATTATAAGCGGATTTATTTTATGAATTATTTGTATTGAGCTATCATCAATAATAATAATAATAATAACAATAACAATAATACACTCGCGTGGTGCACGTGTTTACGACGTAACCAGGGTTTAGATATTATGTAATAAGTTTTTACCGACCCGTTTTTTTTATTTTTTATTTCGGTACAATACGATTATCCCGTTTGGAGTTTACCTACCTGTATTAATTACGCTACGGCGCGGATATTACGAGCGGTGTGCATTTAAGTACGGAACACGCATCATTTGTATTTGCAGTGGTAACAGAATTAATGATTGTTAATAAAAAAAAAAAATTAAAAAAAATGCAAAAAAAAAAACTGTCATTGGCATACGGTGATTCTGTGGTTTTTGAACCCATTTAAACGCTAAATGGAGTGCTATTAGAACAACCGCTTTGACGGATTAATTAAATATAAATTGGAACCTATTGTGATTTGCACCAACGGCTACCTAAATCGTTTGTCACCCGTCCATCATTGCATTTTACTCTCTATAATTGTATACAGTTTTACTATTATGCGCACACAGTTGCAAGCGAATAATGTGTTATTTCATTTGATTGCATATTTCTAATTATTTCTTTTCTATATTTTTTTTCCATTCGACCAAATAATAATTTTGAACTTTGTTTGTTTCAGAACGATGTGATTTATTCAGCTTTCAAGTGCATAGCCGAAAAATCCGATTGTGCGGAAGCCTACGGTAAAATACTGTGAGTACAACGAGTATAGTAATAATACCTACATACATCTTTTATCAAATTTTCCTACAAACAATATTTATTTTTTTTTTTTTAATATGACCCTTGTCATACAGGAAATTACAAAATAGTAATAATGACGATACGAGTGAATTCATTTGACACCCATGTAAACCATTTGAATTCAACGATGTCCTCATTTTATTTTTCATTTCCTAACCATTGGTCAAGCCCATTATATATAATAATAATAATACATTAATAACATGAATAATAAATGTATACATTTATAAATTTAGAGAAATAAAGAAGTTATTAAGTGTGTTATTAGAAAATAACCCAAATTACAGTAATAACAATAATAATTATAAATATATATAAACTAAACTAAGTAGAGAAAAATACCATTACTTGCGATTCGCATTAAATTGGTAATTTAGGAATAGCTTAGATAACTCAAGAATAATCAATATACGAAGAAGGGGACAAATGAACGGATAGCCGTGGGAAAACTTTAAAGTTAAAGAGAATCAATTTTATTTGAAATTGAAAAGGAAAAATAAATTCACAGCATGAAAACTGTTTAAAAATCTGGATTGGTCTAGTACAAAAATAGCTTAAGAATAGTAATGCGGTTAATGAGAAATATTAAACTTTTTAATTATCTCCTAACATAGTCTATACCGTTAAGATCCGTATATAAAAAACAACGGTCACCTTTAAGAATCGAATGAAAAGTTTAACATCTATTTTTTTTGTACATTTCAAAGTAACCGTTATTCTGCGCATTCCAACTGAACTTTTTTCTTTTTTTTTCTCATTGTTGTATTTATACATTGTACTTTCTTTATATTATCTATCAAGGTGGTATGTCTTGAAAAAGTCTTATTTATTTATAGAACGATCTGAAATAATAGGCATCGTGCTATCATTTGAAAATGGTACACCGTGCATTAACGAGAAAATTACGTACAAATTTATCATCATCGTAAAACAAATTCCACGTTCGTAACCACTTGACTCGTAGAATAAAATGAGTTCGCTCGTTATCATCCCGAAAAAAAAAAACGTTTTGTTCAAGAGGTTAGGAGTGGATAACATTACGGTAGCTTTGGCCGTAAACTTTTAACTTTCGCAAGGTTTTTACAACGGAATAATATCATCGATATCGACGCGTATCAAATGAGGTTATAAGTAGGTTAATAATTATGAAAATGACTTACACGAAAACGGAAATAAAAAAAAAATGCGGAAAATAATCAATTATAACAGATAAATGTACGATGATAACAATACACGGTTGGCCACCGTATTATACTCTTTTGTCTACGCACGTCAACCGCATTACGGCCGCGTGCGACTTTTACCCTCACGTCGAGTGTCCATTGACATGCGTACAATGTTTAGGGCAGACTTCGGGACGTATGCTCATGGTTCTGATGGATTCGCGAAACGACGATGTGGATTCGAATCGTTCAACATCACAATGAATGTGCGACGACGAAAAGGTACGCAAACCGCAGAACTCCGTTCGATTGCGTTTTAGCGCGCGGGTGATAGCTCTGATCGCACTGAAAATAGTACTACATAGTAGGCACATGAAGAGTGCGAACGTAAACGACTCGATAATGGTTATGCTGTTATTCGGAATAATCGAGACACGAACAATAGGTTGTAGACGCAAATCATCGAACGCGATCGGTTTCCGATACGGTTCATTTGTTTCAACAGTGGGTTGTCCTGCGTATAGCGTACAGCTGTTACTGCGTCGCGGCCATGTAATTCGGTTAACTTTTGAACCGTACGTGAATACGGAAAGTTATGTTTTCAAACACTACGTACCTACGACAAAAATGTAACTACGAATATCGCGGTTAAGACACAATCTCGTGAGCTGCTGTTGACGGGGCAGATATTGTTTTGATTTCTTAAATGTTTTATGACCAATAACAATAAACGGAGTTATTTGATTTTAAAAATTGTTCAATGAACAAAAATGACTAGAATGTATTTCTAAACGAACTCGTCGTTTATCGAAGTTTGAAAAAACGTTAATCATTCCAGATAAACACGATCGTTTTGAGCTGATAAGTCATTGTGCGTTGTCTTTTATGAAACGGTTTAAATTAAACGAAAAATCAAATCGCATAGGATTGTTTAACACTATGAACCATGTTGCAGTAAAACGAGTAATTCCATATTTCAAAAATATAACTCCCCTTTTTAACATAGTTAGTTCACTGTTTGTAATTAAATCAGAACACGATTGCTGAAACAAACATTTAAACGAATAAAAAAAACCCATAAAAAATAATTATTATTTCATAAATACAAGCTCGTAGTTTTACAGTAACTAAAGATATTAAAATACTATTATATTATTTTATTTTTGAAACAAACTCTATAATCCTGTGTAATGTTGTGCTTTAATTTTGCATTTTGAAATAACTAGGCATGTAATTTTCATGAGTTCATACGTGCGTGTAAAAATATATTTTAAATTTCACCTTTATATAATTCGTTATAAATCTTTACTTAAAAGTTGTGCGATCCAATTACCATAACACCACAAACATTTCTGCGTGTAGGTACTACTAACATTAAACGTTTTACCAAATTAGCATATACTTTGGGCGAGTAAAAATAAAAATTAAGTGTACAACTTGTACGAAATTATAATTACCTCTACCGAACACAGTTATTATATATAATACGGTAAAACATTTACACAAGTAGTTATGATTTAACTACTTTAAATATTTACACTACGGCCGGATACCTTTATGGAATCTTATTAAATTTTCAAGTTCTTAAGTTTTTGCTGTGATTAAATAATAAATAATATCTGGCTAAATAATAATTAAATATAACACGGTGTTTAATATTGTATAAATTTTAATACATTGACGGTTGAATATCGGAATAAATCTAGATCGAAAAATGTTAACCTCGGAAGAGGAAAATGTTGCTAATTCCTATTGTAAATCATTTCAAACGGGGCGAATGAATGGAAAAATATTCGTTTTCTCGTAACCACATCGAGCTCGAACAGTTCATTTAAAGCTCGTTAGGATAAAGTTTCTGTACGTGTACATGTTCGGGCACGGAGTTTTGCTTGGTCATATTTGTTCATCGGCATCCAAAACGAAACAACCTCGAATCGAGAGAAAAGCAGAAGAAAATAAATATATAAATAAAAGAAACACGCATACCGTATGAGTAGTGTTACAAACAGAGACATCGTTTAGTAGGGAGCGTAGGCATTTGTCGCGCAACCTAGGTCCATAATGGAAAACGTCCGTATATCTCTGCCGAATCTCTGCACACCGTTTGCCAAAATACCATTTTATTACTTGAGTTTTTTTGTTTTTACTTTTTTTTTTTTTTTATTATTCTCGTGCGCGTGACACCAGATGCACACCGTCAAACCAAAGCGAAGCCATACGTCGTATAAGAAACATAAAATTAAAGTGTACCCATGGAAACGCGTAGGGAAATCAAACATATTAAAACGTGCACAAGGTACGACGTTTTATTTGTTTTTTTTTTTACAATTAGACCGTAATTAGGATTTAAGGGACATTTAATCTTGAATTCATGTTGAATCTAATAACATTACGGGCGGTTTAGTGTTTTGCACGTGAACTTCATACCTCGCATCATCGTATGATCGAATTTTCTTATCCCTAAAATAAAATAAAAAGTGCCCGTGATCGTACTCGTACTATATTTTTAGATGTGTATAGTGTAACTGCCAACTAAGTGCTACCATTGAAATTTGTTTCCACAAACGTTTTCAGCGTCACAATCAAATAAATTATATAATAACGAAAAAAAAAAAAAAAAAAATAAGACAAATATGTTAAAAATTCAAATATATCGTTTTGTCGTTGAATATTTTGTACAAAAATTGACGACATTATCATTCGAGAAACGCCACCATTTTATAATCTTGCACTAGATTATTGACGTTTAAAACACATATCATATATCCAATGCTTGGCATTAACGAGTTAAAAAGTTTATTTTATTTTAAATTTTAACTCGGCTAGTTACTTTTGAATTTTCAATAAATTAACTATTAACTTACTAACTTTATTTTTTAATTAACGTGAAATTAAAACGGATTAATTTTTCATTTTAAGAAATAAGTTAAGTTTATTTATTTTTTTTTATTTTTTTTTCTTTCGCTATTTTAGTCTATTTCATTTACATGTCAAAAAATATTTATCACGAACTGATTAAAGTTAAAAATGTTATTTTTTCCAATCACTCTACAATCTAAAGAAACATTTTGTTAATATCAGAAAATATTTTATAGTAAATAAGTCTTATATTGTTAATGTTATTCATTTAACTATAACAAATATTAAGTAACAATAATCATTAAGACATATAATAGTACATATATAGTATAAATGATATATTATTATTATAGACGATCAACGACGCTCGATATAATCATATCAGAAAAAAATATATACCAATACTAAAATATAAAAACAAATAATAATAAAAACCAATTATTGATTTTACAATTATGTTCGATGATATGGTTCTATTATCAGTATTCAGTTACCACTTATGAATTTATTGTTATAAGCTTTTACAGTAACAGCAATGATTATAATGAATAATTTAGTTTGACGTTGTTAAAAAATAAAGTACGTAAACGTTGAATAAAAAAAATTTAAGTATTTACTTTTAACTTAATTGAGTTAACCAAAAAATAAATTAACATTTGACTTATAACTTTAATAATAATAAGACGATTTAATGTTGTGTTTTACCGAACGCACAGATTATCGTAATTATCTGTGTTGTTCGAAATGTGCTTGTAATTTTGTCGTGGTGTGAAAACAAATAAAGAACCGCTGTGATTATTATTGTTTTTTCGTTATAATATCATAACAGATACCTGTGTAAATATGTTGTAGCGAGTTTCCGTGTTTAACGCACGACCCAAATATTATCTCGTCGATCCGCGCATAAATACATATAAACGTTTATATTTGGCCACGCAACCCTTCCGTGGACCTTGTCTTCCAGTGCAACATCCCGGTTGACGACATTTTCACTCTCGTTCCACAACCACGATGACCAGGTTGAGAAGATACGGGGAGTATAATTAAACACATCATCGCGTCAAGGTCAACACGAATCTCCTACTGTAACAAAATGTTTGAGTCCAGGAAACGTTATAAAAATATCCAAACACGCATCGTTACGCAATACAACATTTGAGCGCACAAACTGCAGATTTCATGTGTGCGATGAAATACTGCTAAATCTATTCAGCTTACTATTTGCAGAAGAAAAAAATCAACTTGACCGATTAACATTTTAAATTTTGGAGTAAGCTCAAGTAAGCCTTATCACTTTGCAATCTTTGAGACGAAGAGTAGACTGTTATCTGATGGCAATCGCACGATCCGTTATTATAACTTACAAGAAGAATTTACTGATAATACATTTTAGTGGAAGTGTTTGCCACAACGGAACGTACCGAAACAGGTATTTTTATTTCGTTCAAGACTACAAAAGTACCAACAATGTTACAATGGAAATGCTTCAAAACCTTTGTACTTTTATAAAGCGATTTGATGAAAATTACGTGGGACAACAATAGTCGTAACAATTTTTCCCGAGATTATAAATTAATTCATAGATCCAAAAAAAATTTAACAAATAATATCAACGAAATACGTCGAATGATTTTTTTTTTTTGAATATGAAAAAAATAATATTTACATACCAACTGTATTACGGCCAGCGTAAACGTCCAACTATGCCTGTTTTTTTTTTAAACGATCTTTGTTTCGTAGATAAGCTGTTACACATCGTTGGTACTTAACGAATAATGTTAAATACAATACAGTGTGTACACAAATGAACATTAAAGAATTACGAATAATACGAATTTGCGTATTAATGAAGGGAAAGACAAACAATTTCTGTTGTTTAGGAGGTAGGGATCTTCGGCGGTGAAGTGAATATTATCGTCGGCGGAGAGTGCACGCGGAGTAAACAAGTATAATACATGACACACATATGTATAAATGTATTATACACACACACACACACATTAGTAATCCTTATAGGTAGTCGTTGGTGGCGGTAAAAACGTTTTTTTTGTCCGAGAAAAACTCAAGCGACCCTCACTTAATTACGTGGTCGTGTCGTTGAGTCCTTCAATTAGACTTCCCTCCCTCTCTTTTTCCATTCACTCGCTGCTCTCTTACCCATTTCGCTCAACATTTGGATAAATTACATAGTAGTTTAAAACCACCGCCATTTGTACCACATCAAGTATGTTCGTAAAATACTCGATATCCGTTGGTGTGTTTTTCTACTACCTTCACCATGTATCAACAATAAACATTAAACATTTCGAGAGGTTCATAACACACACATAAGTCAATAACTATTAAACAACAATACAAATTAATATAAAACGTTTATGCGCACGTATAATATACGAAAATGTATTTCCCAATTATCCAAAACGGTGTCATACCTTAAACTTTTTATCCAGCCGTCGTACGGTTTTAACGTCACCATTTGTTTTTGTTTAACAAATATCATATTACCATTTCTTTTATCGTCTTTTTTTTGTACATACCATACAACAACGGTAAGTGCAACCGGTGATATATTATCACGTAATGCAATTAACGCACTGTTAGTCTAAGGAAGTTTACTCACTAATGAAAACATAGACTAAAATACAGTGAAGGCTATAGTAAATTTACCATGTGTATCGAAATTATTAAAATCTGCGGACATCCCTAACTAAAAAAAGTATTTTTGTATTTTTTTTTTTTAATATGCCAAATTTTCATAAAATTAAGTACAGTATAAATCTGCCTATTAATAAATAATTTGTATTGACTGATAAACTTGAGTTATAGGATAATCCCTACTATAGTCATTATCCAATCACATCTTTTAGGGAGACTTAAAACCTAAAAACAATACTAACTTTGACTCCCAGGTTTTGAGAATTAAAAATAAAAATTTTGTAATCTAAAGGATATTATTTCTTACAATAAAATAAAAATCAAGTTATCTCAAGCTTTCTGTCAAATCAAAGCCAAAATTTTATCTTTATTTATATCAGTATAGTTTATAATTAATCTATTAAAAATGTTCTTGTATTTAAATAATATACATTACGGATGACCGGAGGCGTCATCATAGTAACAAATTGCACTCATTTATGACATTAATAAGTCCCACTAGGTGAAATATTTACAGTCGCCACTCGATAATTCGAAATTGACGGGACTATTAAAAAATTTCGAATTACCGAGAGTTTAAATTATTGATCAGTTCAAAATAATGAGAGAGCAAAAAAAAAAAAATTCAAATTACCGAGTTAAGAAAAAATGTTAGTTTTTTATTATTGTACATAGTTATTAATTATTTCAGCAAATTAGGTAGAAGTAGTTATTTATTGTTTTTAAAAAGTAAATTTTAACTATGTTATAATCATACTATGCCAATTAAATTATTATTATAAAAAATTATTATTTTTTGAAGAAATCTGTAATGGTTTTCTACTTCATTGAATTTAATTTAATTTTTTCAATAGTATTTTTTGAATTTGATGCACTCATCACAACAACTTTACATCTGACTAAACGAAACTAAAATAAAACTACATTCGACTGAGGATTATCGAAGAGATAAATTAGGATTAAGAAATAAAACAATAAGGTTCTTACAGTATTCATTCTATAGTTATCGAAAATAATATGCTAAATTTCTACACGATTGTATAGTAAATTATTAACAAAAAGATTATAAGAATACAGATAAAATAAATTTGTTGAATACACTTTGAATTGTCACGTGTAAGTTGTAAGTTTTTTCAAAATTTAATTTCGAATTACCGAGTATACTTAAATGCATTGTTTTTATTTGAATTACAACGTGATTTTTAAGGGATCAAGCATTTACTTTGAATTACCGAAGATTTCGAATCATTGAGAGTCGACTGTATATAGCAAATGTATATCATGTTTGCGTGTGTGTGTGTGTGTGTGTGTGTGTATGTGTATAAATTAATCCCAGTATATGTACGAGAAATTGAAATCATAGAAATGTTGATACCCAGTGAATTTTTTCTTGTAAGCTATAATATATTTATTCTTTAAAACAGATGAAATATTAACTTCAGAGAAAACATACGACTAGTAGAATATTTATAAAAAATTTAAAAAAATCCCCATATGATTAGACAGTATTATTTTCAAACATTCATCTAAAATATATATCAATGTTTATAATATGTGTATTTATTTGTACAAGCTTACCGTTGATTAATTAAATCACAAGAATTAATATACCTATAACTTATGCACGGATCGAATGAAATTCGAAAGTATCAACAAAACGCTGAATTACTTTTTTAGAGCAAGGTTTAATTGGTTTTTCGTAGTAACGTCATGTGTATTAGCAGCAGAAAATGCTTTAATCATTGAAAAAACATATGTGAACAAAAACAGTGAACCGTCTCCTGAAATATCGGTGCATAAATTGTAAATTGTCATTAATAATATTATGCACGGGCTACACTTGTAAATAATTATAAATCAACAAATATTTTAAGTTATTTAAAGCTTAAACGTTTCGCGTTAACACAAATAATATTATTATACAAATGGCTCGTACCATTTATAAATTGGGTATTTAGCTGCAGTGGGTGGAAGTAAAGCTATACGCTGAGAAACCGAACGAACATATTTATACGAGATAGCTGATGATTAATACAATGACAATAAAATTAACAACGGTACAGTTGATAAATTATGTTTATCTATCCGTTATACCATTTACTCCGCGAAATCACTTGTAATCAATCGCAAAATTATATAATGAACCAGGAATAATATTGTTATTTATCCTTGGATTATTATGATATTACATATAAATTTTTCCTGTTGCCCTAAATCATCGATGAAGACTTCGAAAAAATATGTTCCGTTATATTTAATATTTTAATAGTGCATGCTCGTTGAACAATTTAAAAAAAAATACGAAACTTTTGGACATTACTTGGAGGACCACATGTCTCTCCTTAGCATTCGATCGTCTCAAGTTTTTCCGAACTTTCGCAAGCTGTATACTTATTTCGGTTAATGCGTGTACACTGTGATGTCCAATTAGAATACATACTATGGTGCAATTGTGTATACAGCAATATTAATATAATATAAACTACAAGTATTGTCCGAAGAGATTATTACTGCGTTTATGATAATAAATTTATTTCAGTTAGTATTGGTACCTAATGCTATGTAACATTAACCTAACCGAGATACATAATTGCAATATAATACTATGACGGTGTTATCTATCTCGGTAAATGCCAAAATATAAGGATAGATCAAGGTGTTCAAAATACTGTTTAGATAAATTAAAGCCATGTAAAAATAGTGACTGGATATGAGACAAGTGTATACCCAATGGTTCCGAGGAAATAGCAATTAATTTCACGCAGTGGTTAACCCAGAAGTATGAAATGGCGGGGGGGGGGATGATTTGTGTTTACAGAAAGACAAAATATATTATTTCAGTAATTTCATGTATATTAGTTATAATATATTTTTAATGTTGAATGTTGTTTTATCATTAGTCTTTCGACCAATATTCAATTAAATATCTGCCTATTGAGTATGTATTACATAATATATAAAACGTCCAAAGGAGGTGAGTTTATGCCCTTTATCCCCTACCCCCTAGGATCAGTACCTGGTTCACAATGTCAACACCGTGGATACATCGTACAAATCACTCGTGTTACATTATCGCATCGTAATAACTTCGATCTCCTTTATTGTTGCGATTGATGATTATATTTTTGAATTAAAATAGTTCACGTCAACAAGTTGCTAAAGGCGTTGAAACCTATCCACCCCGTTTCCCCCAGTACATATCGCATGGGCCGTTTCTGCGCTTCCAAGTTTCAGACCAATTTTGCCACCGTGTACACTATCATGTATCCCCGATCATGCGTTAAATGTCCAAATTTTTAATACGGATTACAAAGGATAAAATAATGTACAAGTAAATATTTAACTCACACTCCTCTATGCCGTTTATATTCCACAATCTTTTGGTTATAATAATCGGTATTCGGTGTATCGCTGTTGCGTACGCGTGTCTGCACGTTTGGCTGGGGAATAGTAAGTTCCTACACGGGTAAAACCATATACGTATGTTAGTTCCTACATAATAAGAACCAGGTACGTATGTAAATTTCTACAATAAAATAATAAAATTAGAAAAATTAGAAAAAAATAAATTTGTATATAAAAATCTTCAAAAAAAAACAATGTATAGAAGTGCCACAGCACCAACAGACGCATCGTTATATTGGATTATTTCTTAATGAAACTTTGAAACATTCAAATACTATATTAGAGTATAGTATATTAGAATATCAGAAAAACGTATACGAAATTACGGAAAAATACAACAAGCTACAGGCTGATAATAGTATCCCGGACTCGACGTAAGAAAGATAAAATATCTTTTTATTCCGACTTTTCATTGCGGATAAAAATGATACAAAACTTGATTTTGCTTTGATAATTTTGTAATTTGTTATAACCATACACCATAAAATATACATCTAGCTTAAAAGTATTTTTAGTATCGTTCGAATTATCCGTGTGCCCGTAGATATCCGTATATATCAATCGCAACGAGCGATAATGTTTCATTCATGTTGAGTGAAAAAGGCAAACAACTGCTAGTTTTAAATGATATTAAAATTTTTAAACATCATACATCTAAAAAAAATGAAAATACGTGTTGTTGTGTTATATTATTTTTTTTATCTAGTTTTTATCATGTAGGAACTTACATATGTACCTTTTTTCTCCGTGTAGAAATTAACATACGTACCTAGTTTTTACCATGTAGAAACTTACATATGTACCTTTTTCTATCGTGTAGGAACTAACGTACGTATTTTTTGTACCTACTACTCTCGTGTAGGAACTTACATTCGCCCGTTTGGCCACTTCAGCACAGATATAGTTTTGTTGTTATTTATTTTTTTCCTCTACAAGTATATCGTTATCTGCCAGTTCCGTTGGTTGTCCCGTCATAGATCGTCGTATTAACCGCAGAAATAATAGGTTTCATTTATTTTGTAATTTTTTTTCTTACCGCCATCACGCAACTTAAACACATATTCAGGACGTTATTTATCCAATCCGATTTTCGACGGCCCACATTAATACGAGTTTTTATCTTTTTCGTTTTGTATTTAAAACTATTTGATTTTTTATTTTTTTTTTTTTATTCACATAAAATCGAGTCTCCCTTAAATCCCATTTCAGCATAATACGATCACGCGTTATTATCTTTCACCCAGCTACCACGACGACGAGCAGTGCCAAACGTCTACAGGACCTGAACACGATCATTAGGATGACGACACAATAATGATATCTGGTACCGTTTGTAAACCGTGAAAACGCACGTTCTCAAAGGATCGTTTTGGACGGTAACGTATTTGCTTATAATTATCGCGCAAATAAAATGATATGTGTTGTGGACGTTGTTTAAACGATCGGCGTGTGATGTTTTCCTGAAATCCTACCGGGTCACGATCGTCGCTGAATCATTGTTTCGATAGACGGGAAAATGCGAAACTTAATGAGTACACACTAATACTTATCTGTGGTTCGTTTGCTTTTTATGAAGTAATTTAAATAGTTATATTCACATGATGTATTTAGTACTCGTTCTGTTTCCAAAACGGTTAATTAATTCTAAATCAATATTTTTCGATTATGGTTTGTTGTATACAAGAAAGTCCCACGATGATTTTCTTGTTTAAAGCAATAAGGTAAAATCATAATCGTGTATATATAATATCCCATAGTTCCAAATTACATAACCTCTACGGAGCATCGTATATTAATTTGACCTTATAAAATCAACTATTTCAAACTAATATTACGCTTTTGTTTGTCCTTCGCTATCTCTATTCATCTTTGCGTCTCAATGCCTTGTGGTTATTGGAATATTGATTTAATTAATAACATAATTATTATGAACAATTTTCAACCAATGAGTTATTTTATTAAATGTTTATAGTATTTATTGTGCATTAAATCCTCGAATTATACCGGTATACGATGAAATTTTACATATTTAAAAAAAAAACTCGTTTAGTAAACTGACAATTTTAGACAGTAACAGACAAATGTAAAAATGTTATATTTTTCAATTAATACGTTAAATTTAATGAAATGTAGATCAATGAGTTAAGTCCTATCGCGTGCTTTCAGGTCGTAAGTTTTTAGAAATTTTAAGATATATTGTTTGATATTCTTCCAATTTATTATATTTCATCAGACATTAAATTTTGTGTATGTTATATTTTTATTTTTATGATGATTATAACATCATATACATTAAATGTGCAAGACAATTTATAGTCAATAATGTGATAAAAAAATGTTCGAACAATAACTCATCAAATATAATAGACAATTTAAAATATCGATTTTGCAGTTACTACGTATAGTAAGAATTTCTATAGAGTGGTATGTACAAGGAAAATATTAAAACATCCCTTCACCTCTACTTTAACAATTTGGATTATATAGGTTATATATTTGTGTAATTTATTTATTTGTTCTATGAGTGTATTATAAATGTTGACCTATATGGTTATTTATAATAAATATTAACAAAAATGTTTTAAAGTACATTGTGTGTTTATGTGTTTGTATAAAACAGAAATATATAAACAGAAACAAAATTCTTTCACCCTAAACGAACTTTAACTCGGTGTCTATGCGTTTTTATAACAAATGCAATACGTTAATACTAAAAGAATATTATTTTTCTTTAATGACCAAACGATCTTTTCGTGAAATTCGCAAAAGAAAAACGATTTCAACACACACATACACGTACACCCACGTACACATGACTATTTCATGTATACTTTCAGTTAAATGTCTTCTTAAATTAGTCTAAGACCCTTTTTGCACTAAGTCGAATGTTCAGACATCCAAAGTTGTCTTCAGACACGTCGTATATTTGAACGTCCACTCGATTGACGTGTATCTAGAGTACTATTTTTTTATTTTATTTCACCGTATAAATTTGAGATATTCATCCTCTACTGTTGTATATAAGCTTGGAATCATCGTGTCATGGTACACTGTTGTATCGTCAACAAACATAAATCCGTCATTGGTAATCGTTGTCCACTGAAATGCATCGTAATTTAAATAATACATGGATACATAATTTTAGAGGATTTGCATTTCAGCTGTTTTTCAAATGCGATTTATTTCCTGTTGATTCTTTAAAGTTGACTCGGAACCGAACATTGTTTTTACTGAAACTGCAAATTCCACTAAATTATTTACAAAATATAACTAATTATGTACATTAATTAAAACCCCTTTAATAGTATCAACCTAGTAGTTGGCAAATACACATTTTACAATATGCACGAAAACGCACGAATAAATATTCTAACGACGAGTCTGAATACTTTTCAATAATAACAGCAACCGAGAACAGTATTAGACATACATTACTGCTTGAAATACAAAAAAACTATTATAGTCGTTTAAAACTTCTGTTATAATAGTACAGAAAACTAAATGTACTTAATATTGTGACTGATTATGTGGCATTTTTTGAAAATCGCAATATATATATATATATGCATTAAAATTATTTAAAATTTAAAATTTAATAATCAACTACGTACAGCACAAGATGATTTCTCAGAACACTCATCTATAAAACGCTCGTAAATCAAACTAATAAAAGTTCTTTCCAATTCCATAGCTACATAGATATTATCATAACATTGTTGGATATAAAGACCCTGAAGGCTAGCTTGTAACTACTCCTGTTAGTCATATTTATTGGAATTTTATACTTCAAATGCAAATAAAAATATATTACCTAGGTACACTAAGAATACTGCTGTTATTTTGATTTATTACTACCTTATAAATATGCAAGTATATTTCTAGATCTTAAACGTATTTTATCATAACTTGAATTACGTAAGTATAATGTATTAATATTTAATGATTTCACATTTATTCAAAGCCTATGTATATAAAAAAAAAAATGAATATAGGTGATTCTACGATTTTTTTTTTTTTTGACATAACAATGTTCAATTTATTTGGATTCAATTATAAAATTAGTGATGTATAAAAATGAATTTTTTTTAACCATTAAAGTTCTAAGATTAACCATAAGAATTTTAATTTAAATGAAATTAATTTAATTTAATTTAAGTTGTGTAGTTATTAATTTTGAATTTCACATAAATCGCGCTAAAAGATTATTTTATAAATTAAAAACTATAAAGTATAAATAATTAACAGTATTTCATGGACAAATACAACAGAATTCTTAGTGTAGAAAATTAAATTATACTTGTGGTCATAAGATATTTAACACTCATACTCAATAGAAATGTTAAGTCACTTGGGTTGTTAAAAAGTTATAAAATAATATAAAAAAATGTTGTTTCCTGATGGGGGTTAAATGCAAGTCTGCCACCAGGTTATTTTTGAGTTCGTGGGTTTTGAAAAACCACTACCTGATTCAGTTGTCAATCATATTATTACGATATTATGGTAGAGTCTATATAAAACTTTTTGAGCATTCTTTGTGTTTGAGCAGGTGATTTCGCTTACTCATAAACAGTGTCGCAACTAAACACTATGAGGCTGGTTTGCAAATCTGAATTTGGGGCCTAAATATTTTTTCAAAAAAGTATTTACCTACTATAAATATAATATGTTAACCGATGTTTATATTTTGGAAAGTAGTTTAGTGGATCTTTAATTTTAAATGTCTTAACATTTTTATATATGTAATTCAATAGTTTTTCATATTATTATAAAGTAAAGTTTGATGTAGAACTATGATATAGACACGCAATTTTTCATTTAGATTTACAGAACAGCTGTAGGTATAGTCTTGAACAATTTTAAATTTACTTTACAATATAATTTTAAATTTGCAAAATTTAATAAATTGTATAAATAAAGCACAATCACAATAACTGTCAACAAAAAATATAAAAAGAATAGCTCTGTTGAAAGTACCTACCGTTTGAATTCAACTACAAAATACAAATTAATTGTTATATTAATATAACTATATAATATTAATTGAAAATAATAATAAAATTATTAAATTGTATAAACAATACTATTGTTATAATAGTTATAAAATACAATTGTAAATATATTGTATAATTTCAATAAATTTGTAACTTATCTAACAAAGTTAATTTTTTCTCACTTTTGTATTTAAAAAGTTGATTATTTTATCTACATCTATCTCGGAAGTTCTTTTCCGTCCTATATTCAGTATGGAAATGCCACCGAAACGTTCTTGACTTATAGAATTGAGGAAATAAGTTTTATTTAATTTAAGCTTAGAAAAACTTCTTTCTGCAGATGCTACCGTAACAGGAATCGTTTAAAATATAAGGCATGCTGCAAGAATATCAGCAAAACTTGTTGATAAATCCATATCAATTATATAAAATGTGAAATTCTGTATGATATTCAATCCTGATAAAATAGTCTTATCACATTTTGTAATATGTAGTTTAAGATGCAATAATTGTTTTGTAAGATCAGATGAAATATCATCTGGACACAAATTTATAATATATGAAAAATATTATAAAATATATAAAACATTTAATTTTAATTTAATTTATATATATATATATATTTATATATATAATTTAAAAAATATATGTTCAAATACTTGATCCAATTTTACTGTCCTTCTTCAAGGCTGCCTTAGCCCAATTCTATTCAATGTATATATGAATATTGTTGAAAATCATCTTTCTCAGTAATATTATATATAATTTCTTTATAATACAGTTATAAAATAATATGTAGTGTTATATAATAATTATATCTATAGTTTTATGTAGTGCGTTACAACGTAACATAATTTTATTATTACTAATATTATTATATTACTATATTATAAAATAATAAATAATTTTAATTTTGATTTAAAAATGAACAATTTATCTAAATAAAAAATAAATAAAAAAAATTATGTACAGATATACAGATTTTTATAATTTTTTTATTTGTATATTTTGTCCTATACATTGGTGATTTTATCCTTGGATATTTTAACCTTGAATGGTTTGTCTTGGATATTTTAATACAAGATATTTTGTCCTAGATTCATTATTTTCGTTCTGTTGTTTTATTTTATTTTTTATGCTTATCCCGACCACTCATACATATACGTTTAATATTTTTAACAAATTTAAAATACTATTTAAAAATTAAAACATTATATCAGAAAAAATAATTCCTTAAAATGGCTTTCATTGTAAAATAAAAACCAACAGTTATATAATTAATTCGTACAACGTATACTATAACACTAAATATATATTTTACAAGTAAACCGCAAAAATACGAATAATGTACAACTACCAACAAGGAAATGTCAAAATTTACGTCTTCGGATATTCCGATGGCCCCATACCTCACTTATAAAACTTAAAAACCCAAGGAAACATGTTTATCAGTAATATAAATATAAAAAAAATATAAACATAAAATAATTTAATAATAAACATTTTATACACGATTAAATGTGTTTTTGATAGTTCGTCACCTGATAACGTAAAATATAGACCAGCATTATTTTCTACTATTTCTGTTCTAAGAATTAGTATTACCGTATGATTATAAATACTTTAGTAGTATAATAGTATTTATAATCAATGGTATGCATTTGGTCATTGGCAACGAGTAAATAGTTGAATGTGTTATTTGATTATAAACATTTAATAATATAATAAATATGTTTTTTATATTTATCAATTATCTTTAGTTAAAATGTCTATATCCAAAACTATAATAATATATCGTGTGGGTCTCCGCGTGCGGCCTATAACGGTTTGGGGGCCGATGTTCAATGCACACCTTGCACACCCGGTAGTTGCGGCACTGCTCATAAAGTATAACGTGGAAAATCATTTGGTATGCCACAGAAAATCCAATCACGAATCGCATAGAATTACATGTTAAGCATGAATGAAATTTTAACGGTTTATTTTTGTTTTTTATTAATATATTTATTATGTTCAAAATAAAAATATAACTTTTTAATGTATAAAATAATAACAAAGGCAAATTCAAATAAAAAAAATTAAAAAATGTATATAATGTTTAAACGTAACCAATCAATTGGAACATCCAAGATAACAGCTTTACACCAACGTACACGATTACCCAGAGCTTCTGAGCCGATTTATTGTTTTTCCTGACCACCAATTTTCACTTACGTAACGAAATCTTCTCATCTTTGATCATAATAATGCAAACGTCCACGTAATTCGTAAGATATAGCTGTTTCAGCACAAGACCGAAGTAAGTACTTAAAGCTAAACGTTAAATGAAGATCTTATACACATAATTTCCGGTAGTAATATAAAAAAAAAAAAATCAACGAGTACTTCAATTTAATAAAAACCATCAAATATTTTTCCACCGGATAGTTATATTTATTATAGTCTTAATCAATGTAATTCAGATATTTACGTAGATTTATCAAACGAGACCAATTTCATGTGTGTAAGGATTATGAAATTTATTATGTAGCAGTTATATATATTTATGTATTTATTTAGTTGGAGAATTAAATAAATATATGCATTTTTTTTATACATATAGTCATTAAAATAATGTAAAAAAAAAATTATCCATTTATTATTAAAATATATTTTACTTAAATGTACATCATATATTTTTCTTGGACTTTAACACTTTTTTACGGTCAATTTAAGTGTTTCCAACAAAGAAAACTTTATACGATTTAAATCCATTACTACAAAACGGTGATTTTTTTTTTTGAATTATATTTGTTACGGTTTCTTTTTATTTCAACAGTCCTTGAGTATTTATTTATTTATAATAAAATAAAATATTAAATTTCAAAGTATAACATTTTCAGTCAAAATAGATGCATAAAAATCGAATACTCCTTTAAATCATTTATCAGTATTTAAACAAATGGAACGGAATGTTAAAATACATCTCAAAAATATTGGTGCACTGCTCAATTTTTAAAATTTAAAAACTAATTCACAAATTATTTCGACGCAAAATTGTAAGGAATAAAAATTTGTTGGTAACATTTTCTATTGTATCGTTTCAAAAACCGAGAGTGGAACGTGCTCGAACAATATTACATAATCATTGTTTGTTGTACACCGATTCATGTCGAAAGTGCGTACGAATTTGAGTTGTAATAGAGTGATAGAAACACTTGTATAATTTGATAGAGGGAACAATGAAAAAACGAATTAAAAGAAAAATGCTGATGATATAAAAAAAAACCTAATAGTACGATATCATGAAAATACATCAACCTAAACTGATGATAGATAACTGATAACATAGGTGAAAAACATACGTTTGTTCGTATAAAAAACACGACTTTTATGTTAACCTCCTAGCGGTCGCGCTAGCGGTGTTTACACCGCATCATTGGGAAAAACCGTTTTATTTAATTATACTTATCGATAAGATTAGTATGACCCCCTACTATTCCTACACCTTGTATTTATAAACATAATGCAATAGTAATGCATTTTGTCATTACACGTAAAGTCACCAGTAAGTAGTCACAAAGTGTTAGTGAACGTTATTGTATGTCAATGCGGCGTAAACATCGCAGTGCGACTAAAATTGTTTTTCATGGATAATCGATAAAAAAATTTTAATATGCACAATATTATGTTAAAATAAAGTTATTTGATAAATTTAATTGTTTGTAAATGTCATTGTAAATTATTCCTTACGTGTATTATGTAAAATATAAGATAACAGTTCTAAAAATCAACACTAAAAATAAATAAATAAAATAGCGGTGTTAATTCCGCGGCGCGATTGCCAACGAGATTCTCATAGGCGTGACCTCTAGGAGGTTAAGCATATGTTTCACATACTGTCCCTATGCAAATCAATACAACCAAATTCAAAACGGGGTCTATAGGAACATTATGATTATTTGTTGTTTTTGAAATCCTATATCATAGTTAGTAATTCGAACGATTTCGTCGTTAATAATATATTGATTATACTCCCCCAAAAACCCTATAATATTTGCAGATGACTAAATCGGAATGGTAAAATATGTATGTATGTAGACTCGTACGCACGCGCACGCGCACACACACATTTACACACAATCGCACAGTTTACCGCTCATGCAATTAAAATTTAATATACTCAAATTGTTTAGTGAAAATAGACTCCATTCTGGTATGTATTCGCGGCAATACATTGGTGGATAGCTTTGACGACCTGTGCGTATATATTCAATCATTATGCATTCGATTTTCAAATGCATTGGTAGCCAGGAAGTGAATTCACTTCAATTAACATGCAAACTTGGACATAATTGTAAATTATTTACATTTGCCGAGGTTATAATATTATATTATATTCTGTGCTTGATTTAAACTTCCATATGCTGAAAATGATTGATTCGTAGGATTTTGGTTTTTTTTTTTTTTTAGAGTCTCGATAAAATACTTGTAAAACTTATGATATTTGATTATTTTTATTTTGCACATTCAGATGCATTAAAATGAATTAATTTTTTGTCGTAAGTGCTTAATTGTAGAAAAAATAAATTCGGTGTCCCATAATTCAAAACAAGCGGTAAAGAAACGAAACTATTCATCAATGAGCTTCATTTTAAGAAGTTTTCTAGAAGTCCCCTTAATTCGGTTCCACAGAGTCAACTAAATTCATGAATTTTAAAATCGTATATTTTTTAGCTCCAAAATAACAGAAATGATTTAATGATATATCTTATCATAGTCTATAATTATTAAGAACAGTAACATTTTTTGAGCGAATTTTTAAAATAAAATTATATTCCTTCACAATGGATTGTAGTCTATATACCATTTTATCTATTCCGCCCAAAGCTAAAAACAAATTTATGTTTTTGTGAATGTTTAATCATTCTTATTAATTCATTATAGTATACCTATTATCAAACATTATTAAACACAACATTCGAAGTTCCCACGAAATATTTAGTATGCTTTTGAGTGGTGATTTGGGATTTAGGAGTCAGAATAATATAAAAATAATATAAAAAGACGTAAAAAAACTAGTAATAATACTAGAAATATCAAATGATATACATTCTTATGGGACCGAGCTTTTTTCATGAGATTGTAATTTTTATAATGTTCCATACTACAAATAAATGCCGAAAAAAAGTTTACATGTAAAAAATCTGCCCGTTTGGATTAAAACGATTACGCTGATCCTGGCCAAAATTTCTTTTCAAAAAAAATATTGATCGAGACGCTACATCGTTATATTGTGTTCAACCCGGGCATCGAACATATTTGGAACCGCTCAGTGTGTTTCAACGGGACAACGAATGGGTAAAAAAAAAATGTAACATAAAAAAACGTATGAAATATTTTCAATCGCACATACGTATACAGCACTCGGATTGTGGATCATGAGAAATTAGGTTTCGTTTTTAAATGGTCCATTGATTCGAAACGGTTTTAGATCGATGTGTTAGTAGATCAAGATCCAAAACCATTTTGTATCACGCGTTGGAGATTTCACGTGTAACGGGTCGGCGCGCAAAGAAATAAATACAAACCGTCTAATATCACACATTTCGGTTAAAATCATGGTATAACGCAGAAAACGGCACGTTGATATTATTTTTATTATTGTTAGTAGGTGCAAGGTTTGTATTTTTTTATGCGAACAAACCTCCACTAGTGTATACACAGCTATTTACCGGCATTGGTACGTGGAGAATAGTATCATAGATCTCGTATACTCGTAACACGAGAAGATGATGTGGCTTAGCATGTTTAAAGTTCAGCTCGAACGCGAAAGCCTGTGTTTTTTGTTTTTATTATTTATTTTTATTTTTTGTTTCGAGTTTTGTGTATCATGACGATATCAAATGTATTTTATACGCAGTCGACTCGAGTACCGAGATCGCGGGAAAACAGTATTTTATTTCGATCAGGGGCGAAGTTCGACTCATCTGTTACTGTAACTGTATAGCACAGTACATGCACGTTGTAAGATCGTATCGGAAAATATACCGCGAGTACTTGGTAAATGTTGATGGTATTTTTCGGGTGTGATATTACACGTTATAATATTATTTTTTTGTATTAAAACGGTTGTATATTCAATATTATAATACTTACGTTTAAACGCCCAATTACAAGAATAGACTTGCCACTATAATCACAAAGGTATTTTGTTTTTACATTGACTGATTAGTTTTAAATATAATCCCAATCCAACACGGATAACATGTGCGTATTGCACTTCGTGATAAGATTCGATTCAATTACGACGGTTTTAATTATTATTAAAATATTTTTGATCTTTCTCTATTTTATTTATTTTATTACTATGAAAAACGACAAGTCATCGGACAATAATTATGTATTAATATTCTACACATTACCTATGTTAATTACTTTTATAGTATAACTTAATAGTTTTTTTTATTCGTTTTTGTATTATTCTATCTTTTAATTTCACACAGTATAAATGATACATATTCTATATTTATTTTACTTTTACTTTCTATCTGTTAAATAATTGTGTTGTGATAAGCCCACGTGTGTGACCGACCGGATACGTAATTGCATTTTTATTATCGCGCGTAAACGTTTGTTATTTCTCCGTTTTCATACTTTTCCGGTTTTATGTTTTCGCGTGGTTTCCGAGTGATGTTCCCAGTGCCACAAAGCTTCGCAAAGTTCCAGTGTTTTGGTTTTAGTGCGGAGGCACTGAGGCATTTTATCGTCAATACGGTATTCGACGGCCGTAGCTTTCGCGGTAAATGTCGTCGGCCCCATCGTTCTCTTCTCTTCCCGTCCGTCACCGTGCACACATGTCATGTTTTCGTTCGTCCGCAGAGCCATTTTGTCGAACGACGTTTTTGTATCCGTGTCCTTCTTATCGGCTGTTCAGCGAGTGCTGTTCTGCGCAATTCCATCGCCTTGCACTTACATTTATCGTGTTCCGTTGCAAACAACGCGATTCTCAATCGTTTGTCACATCAGCCAGTGCCATAGACTTGCATCTTTGTGGTTCAGTAGTCGCATGCACGCAGAGCCCGTGACTTTATTGTGTCAATTTGTTTATATTACTCACATTCTCGGAGCAATCACGTGGGATGAAATCCACCGTCTAACACAGTCCGGCATGTAAGTATTGGTCGATTATCTATTATGCCGCCGTAATTATTATTATCATTATCATATTATTATAATTTGTTGTGCCAACCAAGCAATCGTGTACTATTTGTATATATTTATTTTATCAGTTGTTCATTTGTTCGATTGTACATTTGTTTATTGCTACCATTTCATTATATTATGTTATGCCGACCAGGCAAATTATCGATTGTTCATTGCAATTATATATATATTTTATTTTTATACTAAATGTACACACCACCTTCTATTTTAATCACTAAAGGTAACAACGATTAATGTCAACAGTGTCCAAGTAACAAATAGTAGAAAGTGTATACGTGAGATGTTGTGAACAATAAGGTATAACCAAATAATTTGCAGAATTATAATTAAGAGTATTTAATAATGAAAAACTAATTATTTCACCATGTTTGTGTACCAATTTTAGTGGTATTAAGATAAAAATGGTTGATCATTTCAACGGTATCTATATGGTAGATAATTTCTGATATCAATTTCTAATCCGTAATGATTTTCGCAGTTTTGGAAAATATGTAATTTGAATCGATCCAAATAAAGATAATCTTTTGAATATTAATAATACCATTGTATAATCCTAATAATTTGATTATAATATTAAATTAATTAAATTAGCATAGAATCTACATTTATTAGTTCAGTATGCAAAAACCTATCGTGTATGTGGATATTGAATATTACACGTCATGCGATGAGTTCTATTAACATTATATTATTAATATATTACCAAGTGGTTTACTTAAAAAGTACCGTTAAATAGTTCGAATACCGCGTTACACACGACCTATTGGAATCGGCAGTCGGACGGTTTTTTTTACCATTTAGTTCTGAATTCGTAGAATATTTTGAACGCATTAATAATGATAGAATACATTTCTACGTATTTATATGCACATTTATGCCAGAAACAATAATTTTTGACCTATTTTTTCCCAATTCCGCGCAATATAGGCGTCGGAGTTGTGTATTTATGTTAAAATATTTAAAAAAACCCAACAATTATCCATTCATACATAATCTGTATGTAAATGATTTGTAAAACTTTTATAATTTTTTTTTTCGTTTTAAATGCTTTACGTTGTGCATCGAACAGTGCTTTTTACGTGCGTGTGCTCGATCATTTCGTTCTATAGCAAGAGGTTTTTATCAAAACAGATTATTACAGTACAAACACCACATAATATTAGATATTTTATCGTTAACAATAATATATGATATGCCGTTGTAACATTGTGTGGGAACGAAATGGTATTACGTTGTGTTACCCATTGTATGACGCACAAATCCTTTGGAAATGAGTATTTATTGATTTTCCCTTGCTGGTAATTAAACGAGTAAGACAGAGACTATAATATTATTATGCCCATATTCCACATCACAATAATAAATCGCCCAAAAAACAATTAAAGCACTTTGTCTGATACTCGTTCTGGTTATAAATTAACGGCCAAATATTTCGATGTCAATTAAAGAAACAAATCAAAACAACAGTTCGACAATACCTCTACAGACTAAAATAATTTATCGATTAAATGTTTAAAAAGATATGGATAAGTAGAGTCATGATTTTTGAAGATAATTTTGTGTTTTCAATTACTTGTACCAGCATAATAATATTTTCGTAAATTTAGAGCACACATTTTTTCGATTAAAACGAAATATTTACTATAAATTATACCAACAATATTCTTCACAAAAATGACCTACCTTTATTAAATTTTAATCAGGACAAAATGGCAGTGGGAATTGTGTTTTTTTGATTTTTCTTTGTTTAGTTTCTATAGAATGATTCTCTTAGGATATAATATATTGCGTGACTTAGTACGTATATATGCAACATAAAAATAAAAACGGGTAGTAGCACTACTTCAAATCATAAATTGTACGCACGTAGCATATGTGTGTGTATCTGTGTGTGTGTAGAATGTAGCTGTGTGTTTGTAAATCTACACACTATCACTCCGATTTGAGCATCTGTAAATATAACTTCAAAGTAGTAGAATTATTAACGATTAAATCATTCGAATAACGTACGATATAATTTAAAGTGCAAACGATAATAATTCCAATAGGAAGTCCTTTGTATATTTTCGTAAGGATTTCAGCATGTACCTAAAACGTATATTTAACCAACACTTTTTTAATTTTACAGTAATCGGCAAATCATGGATTTCTGTAAATTTCAGCTCAGCAATATTTGAAATATAATTGTAGTTTTCAAAATTTCAATTTTTTTTCCCTGGAATCGATAAACTAATATTTCCTAAATAGACCGGTATGATATACAGCAACGAAAATGAAGTACGAATAATAATGCAATCGTATTACAACAATATTAGTATTATAAAAACGATTTTCTGAGACCACGAGACAACAATTTCGCTTGCAACCTTTACGAAGACAACAGTATACGTTTGAGTATTTTTGATTGAGCACGGGGATTTTGGAATTGACGCATTTAAGATTAATCGTCGGGGATGCAATCAAGTGTATGATAGAGAGAGAAAGAGATAATATATATGTATATATATATATATATATATATGTATTTATAAATAGTGTATAGGAGAGAGAGAGAGAAAATGCGCATGGTGCACATATTATTAAACGAATGGGTGAGCATAAACGTGCCCCGTCTATAGCCCTGAGAATGGAGAACTTTCAAAATAAGAGGTTTATAAACATAAATCGTCAATATCGGTAAGAAAACAATATTATACATGCAGGAAGATTAGGATTCATTGACAATTTTTCGCCGTGAATATAATATATAAATAGAAGGAGATTATATACCAACCCTTGTGTATCTCGTTGTATGGCCTTTTATTCCTATATAATCCCGTCGTATTATTATAATTATCACTTGTTCGTATAAAAATGTATTTAAAACAAATGCGTTGCGCATAACGTCTTAGTGATATCATTGTCAAAGTTTTCTCTAGAGACGTATTGTTTTCATTGTGCATTCGATGATTTTCGTGAAAATAATACGTCTGGTCTCGTTATTTACAATATAATTTATTGTACTATTAAAACAACTGAACATCAGTTATTATGTCGTAAAAATGTATTTATTATATATTTTTACATCGTACGTTATTTTTCTTCCCCTATTGTAGTGTACGTCAAATATTATTAACTTGTGAAAACACGAACACAGAATGAATTAGATTTTCATATGCGTACACATCGTACCCCACGAGAATTCACCACTTTAAATTAGTAAATTCCCAAGAGATATCTTGTATATAAACATATGTGTGTGGATGTACGTAAAACAATTGTGTAGAGCAAGTGATTTAACCAGGAGAGTAATGACTATTAAAGAATGATGGCTGTTTGTGAAGTTAGAAACAAGGGGAAGCGGTATTAAGAACTTAATTTCTTTAAGACACTGGGATCTATTAAGCGGAGATTGTTTATTTTGTTTTGTCTTTTGGGTTGCCCATACAGAAGCGTAGGTTTCAAATGAAGTAATTGGACACGTTGTCCTGTATGTTATTAGTATTGTATTAATTAGAAAAGTTATATTATTTTTTGTTCTATGGGAATGTATTAAATTTATGAACAACAATCGGTTATTTTTTTCTACGTTATAATACTTTTTTTCAATAAAAGTAAATTATTTAATTATTATTAGTAATTTATTAGTCATGTTGGTTTGTTCAGAACCAACGTTTAAGAATTAAAAATATTAAAGCAGTCAATGATGTTAAGTTTCAAAGTTTTCAGTTAATTTATGTGTCGTTTCACTATCATGTTTGTAATATTAATAAATATGTAATATGTAATTTAAGATTATTAATATTGTATTTTTTATAACACCTTTAGTTAATTTAAATAATTTAATTTACACCCTACAGAATTTTGATATCTGAAGTTTAATTTGAAATTAAATGCTAATGTTTTACTTATTAATTAGTCAGAGCTTGAATTAACAGGTAATCGAGCAAAATAAACAGAAAACAAATTAGTATAAAGCCTTTCAAAAGATTATGAATTTAAAGCGAAATGATATAAACTTAATTATTCTCCAGTTGAACAAAATATAAAACGTCTTTTATGGTATTTAATAATTCTAAGTAAATGTATATATTAAAAAAATTGTTTTTATTCATTATCTACATGAAATTTCAACAGCTAAAAACTGTATTAAAAATGATTTCAGTCTATTAAAAACAATTTAGTCGGAATAAATAAATAAGAAAACTTTACGAACTTAGTATTTATATAATACTTAGATTTTAGTACTAGTTGAAAATATTTCGGAAACACCTAACCAATGACAGCTTTTTGTATAAAAAATATTTTTGTGATAAAATGAAATGACAAAACCCATTTGTTCCAAATTATAAATATTTTGACACCCATTGAGTAATTGATTGTTTATGAAAAGTAATTTAGATTAATACATTTAAAAACAGGTTAACTTGTGTGTAAAGCATAGTTTTTGGTATGAAAAGAAAATTCACCGAAAACAGGTGACCCATGTAGCCAATTTTTTGTTTGAAATTACGTGAGGGAATTTTTCTAATAGAGTGAAAAAATCGCATATAAAATTTTACCAATTTACTTTGCATAGGTACGTAATAATTTTATATTCAATGCACTTATTTTGGTAAAATACGATTGATAACATTGATATTTAATTTTTTCCCCAACGTTGCCAAATTTAATCGAACGATTATTTGAGTATGATAATCGGCTATCGAACGATTAAGAACAGTATATATTTTAGCTGAACGATTGTTACGGTTTATATTTATCGGACGTTTTTTGGATTAACCGGATGTTATTAACAAGGCTGGACATTAATGAGTTAAAAAATTAATTTAATTTTAAATTTTTAACTTAACTAGTTACTTTAGATTTTTTATTAACTTATTAAAATATGAAATTAACGAATTAATTTTTCATATTTCACCATTTAAGTCTATTTAGTTTTTATATAAAAATATTTACCATAAATTGTTAAAAATTAAATATTTTATAATTTTCCAATCACTCTGTACTCTAAAGGAACACCCTGTATACATATATCAAAAAATATTTTCTAATAAAAAGTTTATGTTATAAATTAATAAATTATTAAAGTATATCCATATAAATATATGTATGTGTTAAAATATTACCCAACTGTTACAACTTATTATATTTTCATTTCTTATATAATTTTAAGTTAGTTTGTATGTAATGAGTATAAACTATAAATATATAATTATTAAATTCTATAAATTTAAGCTACTAAACTGATATTAAAATTTAATATTTTTCTAAGTATTAAATACTTAAGTATCTATTTAATAAAATATTTTGTGATTGTTAAATAATCAGTAATACTAATAATTTTATATTACAAAGGCACGCACATAAATAATATTAATTCATTATTTTTAGCCTTTTATGTATTAATTATTATTTATAACTTATTACTTATAAAGTTATAAGTCACTACTGTTCTTTTTTTAAAAATGAAAACTTCAATGAAATACAATAAACTGTATGGAAATACTGTATTTTTATTAAGTATAATAAACGCTATAGTCATAGTCTATAAATTAGTTTTGGGTTTGGAAAAAATTAATTTAACGTTGTATAAAAAAAATTAACTTTTCTTAACTTAATAAAAAGTTTAAAAAATTTGTATTAACTTTTAACTTAACTGAGTTAACCTATACAAAAAAATAACTTTTAACTTTTGAGTTTTTGTTATTAGTGCAAACTAACTTAACTGAGTTAAAAAAAATTATTAACTTGCCCAGCCTTGGTTATTAGTAAATTAAATATCACATACCTATACGAGGTACCTATAGATGTTGCACATACGTCAACGAAGTATTCGTCAGTTTATAAAATATATTACGTAACATATTCTTATTCATCAATCGAAAATAATGAAATTAAAATTATACGAAGTGAACGATGTTTGTGAAGTTGGCCCCCTAAATGAAGCTGGTGACTTCAGACCTTCACAGGCATTTTGCAATTAATTTGCTATCATTTGCTATGTAGTTTTCAGAATTTGTATACCTACGGTTTTCGCAAGAAAACATTTTTGACTTGATATACTCAAAGCACGCTGGTATAACTTCAACATATGTTGAGAATTTAAAAAAAATCCTTAATGGTTTACTGTAACAAATTTAGAGGTATAAAGAAAATGTAATATTTAAATACGAGTGTTAATAATATTAGTAATATTTACAAAAATATATATATATTAAATTCATAGAATATTTCCCGTTGTAAGATGCTAAAAATATTCGGATGTTCAATACAATAGTAATTTTTTACAATACATTTTATTTTATAATATATCGGAATCAGTGCTGCAATAACCGTGTGTGTTGCGTGTTTGACCTACGGGCTCATAGCCTCAGCTTATAAAAGGGCCCAATGTTAATATTTGAAAAAATATGTAGAAAGCAAGAAAATAAAACAATTTTGAAATAATAATTATTCATGGAGTTTGAACAATAATTTATTGATTTTGTTTTGTACACATTATCGTATATCAACGTTTCTTTGACGGTCTGTATAATCGAAATTCAAAATAATTTGGTTATAATTGATTAAATCAGTGGTTCTCAATCTGTGCTCCATGGACCCTAACCTCCACTAAATAAATTTGGGGGCTTCGTGGGCATATCTAAATTAATTTAATTTAAATGTTATTATATTTCTTAGTTATTAAGTAAAAACATTTGTATGATTACAATTTTACATATACCTTTTTATCTGATCAGAGCGTTTTAGATTAATTTGATGAGAACTAGGTTTTTAAGTTATGGAGCACTCTTTTTGGTCGATAAAAGAATTAATTTAAGTATCATTTTTGAAGTCTTCTTTCTATATTTTTTGCATGAAATCTAAAGTAAACTTAATTTTGTCAAAAAAGCCAATATTACTTTTCACCTATGTAATACTTTATTTATGATAGAATTTCTAATTATTTTTTAATTTCGTTTTAGAATTAAATCATACAAAATTTTTAAAAGTTATCCTATATTCAAGCAATAAATTAAATTATAGATTGTTTATTATTGTCTTTCTTATCACATTTTTTTTTTAATTATAAATTATTTACAAACATATCTCAAACAATTTAGTTTTTTAAATATTTCTTATTTTTATTTAAAATTAACTTAAAATAATTATTAAAAAATAAGGTATGAAGTACTAATAATTATTAAAAAAAAACAATTTTATATTTAAACATATATAATTAAATGTGGAGTTATTTGAATTTTTTCAGGATTTGAAATTTTCTGAATTTCTTTAATTAAACCGTTGTGCATATCCCAATGTTATTTATTATTTTGTTAACCATAATAAAATGAAATAAATAGTTTTTGAATAATATACTGAATACTATACCAGTAGAAACACAGACCATTGAATAACTGATGGTAAGAAAAATTATTTAAACAATATCAAATATAATTTAATATAAAATAATATTAATAACTATATGAATGTGTAAATTTAGAATCACTGTATGGATAGTATTATACTAGTCCACTAGATACAGAAGACAAAACTAAGAAACCAAAAATGCCAAGTAATTAGCTGTTCAGAGTTTACTCAAAATTAATTTATTTTTGTGATATATTTTAGTCACAATGAATATTATATGTTACTACAGTTCTATTAAATACTGATATAATGTACTATATGTGCATTGTACATAACACCAGTTCAACTTACAACTCGTATTCAATTTTAAAATACCGTAATATAAATGAGTTCTTGCTATAACGCAAAATAAAATACATCTGTTAATTAATCTTCACGTAATTGATATATGAGTACAACTTTTTTTTTTTAAATGTTTATCGAGTAAAAATGATTTTCTATTAAACATAACAATGGAAAGTAGTTTGAACACAATGCAACAAAATTCCCCAGAAGTCCAGTTTACTATTTATAATAAAATAATTATTCGTTCATTATGTTTTTAACTAAATGTAGTACCTACCTAGATAATACATATTCCTCATAGATTTTATTTTCAGGGAAGTGGGTTGTGCTAAAAAATAATTATTGAATATCTTGATTTGACTTTTTTTTTACCCTTCCAATAACAAATCGTGGCACCACCAGTGGTTACACTTTTTTAAATCTGCATTGAAATGCAAATTATTTGCCAAAAAATTTAATCAGTATAATATTAATTAATAAATATAGGGTGCTTTTTTTAATCATAGGTTCAAATTACTACATAGCTTAAAATCGGATGGGGAAGGCTTTGAAGAATATAGAGTTTTATACATTAATTTCCAGAAAAATCATAGGTATACAAATTTTGAAAACCACATAGCAAATTATAGCAAATTAATTGCAAAATGCCTATGAAGGTTTGGAGTCGCTGACTTAATTTAGGGGGGCCAACTTCACGCACGTATGTGAACGAGGGAAAAATCTAGTATTATTAGATAGTAATAAATATCGCTTTATTCGGAAACGTAAGGATACATGTAATATGTATGGTATGTTGGAATACGCTATCCCGCTATAACTGATTTATAGGTAACACACTTGTCATTACATATTTATTACATATTTTTATAATACTAAATTTTTTACATTTTTTTAAACATATTTATATATCATATGACTTTTTTCAAGAATATTTGTTAAACGATAAACAATTAATAATATGGCAAAGTTGGACGTAAATACGTTCTTAATCGTATTCATATTTGGGTTTTTTGGGTCATAGCAGTAACTTCTTTGTTAATTTTAAGTGGTCTCAATCTTTTGGCGAAAAAGGTATACCGTTCTCAATCGTTCGATAGCCACATACGATATTTAATCGATCTGGTTGTATTCTAACTAAAACTAATTTACTAGTACTTCAAAAGTGCTTAGATGATTTATTTCATACAAGCAGGATTTTTCCGTAATATTATATTACGTCAATAATAACTAAAAAAAAAAAAATTAAAAACAAAAATTTTTCTTCTAACGCTTCGTTGTATAATCATTAAAGAGTATATTTTTATTTATTTTGGTTGTAAAAGATAGTAATCCTACGGCATACGACTATTGTGCGCCACGCACACACACAGTAAAAATAAATCCTCTCAATAGCCAAAAATATCAAAAAAAAAATAATAAAAATCATACCACTCTTATACAATAAGTTTTCCCGTTACGAAGTTTTCAAATGTTTATCCAGCTCCGTGATAAACTCGTCATGAAAACTTGATAGAAATACACGTGCCACACACCCGCCCAGTAGTCACCCGCAGTTCAGTCACTGAATAATATACCCTGTAGACATAGACGTGTACAGACCTGTATTTCAGGGGATGCCTCTATACCTTTGGGCCCTATTTTAATAATGGTATATTTAATACATTTAATTAATTAAATAATTCAATAAACATAAATTTAATATTTTATTTAATATTGTGGTACATCAATCTCAATGAATATGCATGTTTCCATTGAATTTCTTGGTATTTTTCTCGGATAACTTCAATCATTTATGATTGCTGCGTTTGTAGTCAATTTTATTTGTTATATTATCATAATAATTTTTTTTATGAACGTTTAGAACGTTTTGTTTTAATTTTTCTATTACAAAACATAATTTACCTTTTTTTTTATAAATATTTTGGAATAAATTACATTTACTCGTAATTTGAGCAACAACAGTTAAAACATGGGCCCCTTAAACTTGAATTGCTAAACACCATTTACAACATGATGGGAAATACTAGGGAACACTCGACACTTGCCGAATACGCATATGCTTCACATGCCTCATATAACTTACGCGTGTGCGTTTCTGGCAAAAAAATCGCATATGGTTTGTACAGAGCGTCCATTTGCGCGTACACACAATCTAATGATGACAACCAATGAGCCGTTTTTATACATTACGTATCAGCAGAGATATTCATCTTAAAGAACTCGATGAAAAAAAATAATATAAAATGATTCAATTGGTTCAGTCGGTTAGCATAGAAACACGTCAAGCTTATACGGTTAACATATGATAGGTACATTCAACTTGTGAGATTCATAATACGTACCTCATATTACGAATGAAATAAAAAAAATTTAATTTTTACAGAAAAAAAAAATGTGTTTTTATCTCTTTGTAATACTGACTACGAGCGACATTCTAATAATTATTCCTAAATGATAGCGATAGCACAATGTAATCATTGACGCATTATTGATTCGTTTACGTGTTTTGGGCGTGGGTTAGTGCTGTTGGTATAACTCATCGTGTAATTTTTGCCAACCCGATCTTTCTGCCCCATATATTCGTGGAAAGAACTGATTTATTCAAAGGAGGGGATGTTCTAACGCGTATAAATTACTGCATATACACGAAATGACCGTTGTCACGGGTCGAGTTCATCTGAAATATATAGTGACAACAACACGGGATTCGAGAATTATCGACGTTTTTCCTTATGCTTCGGAGATGTAAAAACAATATGTAAACTAAACATCAATAGCTGTTTTTTGGGCCTTAGTTAAATATGTTTTTTTTATTTATTTTTTTAACGAATTCAAACCAAATCGTCGATGTATAGTGCGTAAATTACGTCTCTATACGTTTTAATTAACGTGTGTTTCTTGGCACGCATTAGTTCATGTGAAATTATACAGTACTATTGCCAACACGTAACAATTATTTGTCGACAATAATATACTTGAAATTACAATAAATGATCTTACGGTCTTAATTTATGTGTAACGCAATTAAGTATTTCTAAAATATAATTTATTCCATATTAGAAAATGTGATTTTTTTTCTTTCTTTCGAATAACGTGCTTATATTCTATATTCTAAATATTCATTTCTGGTCACATGAGCCGAGGAAAAAATTTATGGAATCACAAAAATGTTGACGACCAAAAAGAGAAATAATTCTCATGTTGAATATATGTATATATGAACATACCTTATAGTTTTTGAATACGAAGTGTATGTAATATTGCAATACAATTTTTCGCAATACATTGTAAAAAGCATACGTGGGAACTGATTTATTCAAAGGAGGGGATGTTCTAACGCGTAATAAATTACTACATATACTCGAAATGACCGTTGTCACGGGTCGAGTTCATCTGAAATATATAGTGACAACAATACCGGATTCGAGGTCTTCTTCTGACTTGCGGTAGGGGTACTTACATATATGTATATAAACAGAAGTACACCGATTCAACTGGTTAAATACATTTAAATATTTTTGAGCCCGAACGATTATTAATTGCAATATAATAATAGAATGAGGAGAGACCAGGCATGAAACAGAGACTGGTGTATGGCGATGGATGGCACCTGTGTGGAATTTTTGCGAAAGGATACAATTGAAAACGTAGAAGCTGGTCCTCCTAGAAAATCTCGCACTCGTTCGTTATATGCTCAAGGCAATAGAACGCAACATTCTCCCTTTGAGCAGCAGAGAGCGAAATGTTACTTATAAATACACACGTACAACGTCAATTTTGAAGTATTGATTGAAACTCATGTTTCACAGCAGACATATCGGACCGTTCATAACGCGTGCCTATCGAATTCGCATACTAGACGGACAGATTATCTACGCGCGGTTACGATCTCCGATCAGATATTGTACGACGGTGATCAATCGATCGCAAAAAAATATTCGAATCACAATATTTCCAATTTCGTATACAGTTCGAATATGAACTTTTTTCGTTTTAACTTATTGTCTGGCTATGTGTCACTCACGAGCAGAAGATATTTTCTCAGTGAAAATGTTTATTTTTCTTATCATTATTATTTATTTATTTTGTACACTAATCAATATCGTTCCAAATAGTGTTATTCTTCTAAACAATAATTCGACTGTACTCGATATTATGCAATTGTATGGATTGCTGACAGCGAATCACAATCCGTACTTCTTTTCTTTTCAGGAAAATCTATTTAAAACGGCGACGTCGATTCATTCGCACTTGTTGATTGCATTCGTAAACCGCGAATCCGCGTGTTCGGTCGAGACACCTTCAATCGCGTTCGCGACCGATACCACCACACTCAGGGGGGTTTTTTTATTACAGCGACTTCAGTTCAAGAGTTACGATCGCAAGAGGGAAACGTTACCATCATTTCGACAAAAACCGAGCCGAGCACCTATTATCGCAGTACATTTGGTAAACGGGTCGCGTTCGAATAACGGAGGGGTCGGCAAAGGACGTTGGTCGGTACCCGGGAAAAACACCGATAAACGGAATGATCCAATGGAAAACAAACGAAATGTGAGACAATTATAATTATAATATGTTATCATGGTGATTAGTGGTAAACTACCGTTTCCATCGATCTTTGTTGACGGTATCAGAGACCCTATTAGGGCATATTCAAATGTGTATCGCAGAAGGGGCTGAAGCCCGATGAAATATTTTGTACAAATAATTACAAAACGTAATGATATACTACTCGCGTAAGGCAATATTTATTTTTAGTAAATTGTTAACACGTGTAGCAACATAGTATTAACACGTATTTAATTAATAATTTTAGTTTTTTATTTAAATACAGTCAATTACATTACATATTAAATTCTAAACTCGTAAAATGGTACCTTATAAAATGTAATAAAATGTTATTCACAAGAATAATAATAAATTATTTTATACTTTATAAACTTTAATAAGATAAACTTTCATTTGAAAATCTACTACATAGTTTTTTAATTATGGCGTTTTAGTACACAAAACGTGTGCAACACGAGCGAATCAAACTCAAATGTAACCATTCGTTAAATTCATGTAGCTTTATATCCAAACGGTGTAGGTATAAATGTATTAAGCTGAAACAAATAAAAAACACCTAATCAATCGATTAATCTGTTATGCGATAAGTTTAGTTTAACGATCGTTCACTTGTTATTCAAAATCATCAATCAATCGTTTTTTTCGATCATTTTGTACTTTTGATATTCGAAAAGCTCCAATCAGAGTGGATACACCACATCAGCGTACACGGTTCAAATATTGACTGTCCGGTAGCACCGATAATGAAGGAGCAAGAGCTTTGGAATGGCGACGGAACGATGTTTGTTGTTGACTGTCACAACGGTGGAAACGAGGACACGGTTTTGCACGCGTGTACGTGAATGCTGTTTAATGAGTCCGTAGGTGCATTATTTGGCCAGGAAATAATGTCAACTGGACGTCTAACCCGTTGTGCTAAGGAATCGTGGTGAGGGGAGGGGGAAAAGGAAAAATATAAAAATATAACCGCGACTCCGCAGTGTATATATAATATTGGCTTTAAGCCGGGTGCTTCGATATTCACGACGACGCGAATCGATCTTTTGACATGTCTCACGTAACTAATAACAACGAAAAAATATATTTGTTTGATGTATATATATATTTTTCTTTTGTTCCAATAAAAATTACTTGAAATCCTATACGTTCACTCACATCCGCAGGCGAAACCACCACACATGCCTTATGCCGACAAAAATAAAATCGAAAAAGAGAGATGACATTGCAATATGTTATTTAACTCAATTTAAAAAAAAAAAAAATTAATAAAAATATTTTATTCTCATTAGACAGTTTCAACATCAAATATACGTATTCACGGTTTGAAACTAATGTAGTAAAAATATTATTACATTTTTGTTTCAATATTAATCTTCTTTGATAACAATATTTCGTAAGAGAAAAAATATATTATTATAAAAATTTGGGCACTGAAAAACTGCACAAAATATGGGTCTTATATTTTTAAATATGTGTTCACGGATATAGTAAACATGTGAATGTAACAAAATAATACACGTATGATTAATATACGTGTATTGATGAATGCAACACATGAACACGTATCGGAGTCATAACCACATGAATAAGTGCATTTGTTAATCGCGAGGATAATTTTAATTGGTATGAAAATGTATATTATTTTTGATTTATATAACAGTAAAAAGGTATTAATTTAATTTAATAATTAAGTTTATTAATTATTAGTGTTTATAAAGTTATTAAGCTGTTGAATTAATTTGTTTATTATTATTTCTGTTTATTTATTATAATTAAAAATGTGATAACAGATTTTATTTTTATACTGTCGTTAATCAACTTATATAAAGTTGTCTTCTGTTGCTCTTACCAAAGGTTCCCAACCAGAGTGCTACAAACTTAAATCGAGGATGCCATGCATTTATTTAAAATATATTTTTAATAAAATAAATTTTAAAACTTATAAATATAAGGAAAAAAAAAATCAGGAAAAATATAGCTCTGTGAGTAATAACACAAATGATAAATATAAAACCTATTGTGTTTTATATAATTATTTTTAATATTGCAATATTCAATATATTTGAATTTTCATATCGATTTGATTGCTTTCGTTTTGATATAAACTGATATAAATTTATCACACTACTACTTATTTACGGTAAAATACTTGTGATTTTACCTTATTTTTATTTTATAAACATTTTTCCCATTTTTTTTATGAGGTAAGTGATGAAATTATCGTATTTTTACTCTTCAAAATATAACCGAATTTCGTGAGTTATTGATAAACGAAAAATGGTTTGTAAAATTGTCATACTTATCAGACATATTTTTTTCACTTAAATCACACAAACTCATGTATACAAAGATAAAGATAATAAGTTGTTAACTTTTAAAGATAAATCATATATCTAGAAAAAGTATTAAAAAAAATCAATGATTGTTATTATTAGATTTGACTTTCACTATTTGTAACACAAAAAAGTTCTGAAATTATGCCTTTTATTTAGGAGCACTGAACAGCCTTAGAAGAAAATTTAAACAAGTATTTTCCTGATTTAGATTTTTAAATATATGATTGGATAAATAACCCATTTTATAGAAATAAAAGTTTTACTGAATTCAGTCTTGAAAAAGAAGAACAACTCACTGAAATACGAAACAATCGAACTCTTTTATAAAATACAAAAATGTTCCATTAAATTAATTTAACATAGATGTAAATAAATGCATGCTTATTTGGCAAAAATGCTCTACAAATATTACTGCAGTTTTTGACGTCATATTTATGTGAACAAAGATTTTTCACTATTGTAAACATAAAAACAAATAAACGAATGAAAATTGAGTTCATTAAAGAAGAAATGAGATTATGTCGTTCAACTATTCGTTTACAAATTAAAGATTTGTATACACAAAAAAAAACCCAATTGTCACATTAGAATAATTAGCTTTGATAATCTATTTGATATTATAATAATAATTATATATAAAAATACATAATTTATATTCTTTGTAATAATTCGTTTTATTAAATGTAATGTATGTACTTACATAATTACAACTTTTGTTTATACTTAGGCACAATTTTTTATTTTTATTTTTTTGTGCTTTATTTGAGTTAAATAATCTATACTATATTTTGTATAATAAACTTAAGTGCTAACAATAATAGTTGCTGCCAAAAGACACGAAGGAAGCGCCTCCCACCACTGACGATACTCCTGTCAGTTTATAAAGTATAATTAGAAAAGTAAGTCGTTGTACTAAATTCTTTTTAGTCTTTTGGAAGGGTTACCGGGTATTGGATTGGCAAAATTTTTAGCTAGTATATTTTGATGGTCGAAGAGAGAGTTGTAACAACGAGCATAGGATGTGATAGCGTCTTCCAATATAGTGTTTATTTTTAGGTCTGTGTGTAGGATTTGATTGGAAATATGGATAGTTGCTTTTATAATTAAATGAAATATTTTATTTTGGGCTATTTGAATTTTGTTTATATGCGATTTATTTACTGAAATCCATATTTGAATGCCATTCATCCAAATGAGTTTAAGGACAATTTTATATAAGTTAAGTTTAGTATGAGGAGTAAACTTTTGATTTTGCGTTAAAGAAAAATTTAAGGACACGAAGACGAGAATTGAGTTTAATTTCGATGCTATGAGTATGATGGGCTCAACGAAATTAAATTTCGTGTATGAATAGGAATGTTTATGGAAAAGAGAGGAGTGAGTTGTGATATTGGAGTAGAATTCCACGCGGCTCTTTTTATCGAATAGTTTAATTTGGTAATAGCATCATTGATATGTTCCGGGGATTTAAGTTTTATATTAAGGTTAGTATCTTGAGAAAATTGTGACTGGAATGTATCACAGTCAGTTTTATTTGTTTATTAGTAAAGGTTTCAGAGATAGAATTGGCAGGTAAGGCGTTTAAAGTAAGGTGGAATGTAGGTGGCTATATGATCAGAATAAAGTGAGTTAAAGTTTTTGGTGTGTTGTTAGAGTTTGTTTGAAACATAGAAATGAAGATTTCGAAGATGTCAGGACGTTTATTTGGAGTAGATTTCCAATAAGTTGGGTCGGGAGGGGGTGAACTTTGTATCGTTTAGAGAAGATGATTTGTAGAAGAGTGTTATCATGAGAGTTGCTGCTACGGTAGCCCCAGTGAGAATAATTTACGTTGATTTCACCACTAACTATAAAATTATTTCCTGTGTAATTAAAAATGTTTTAAATTTATCAGGTTTTATGTTACGTCTTGGGGGACAATAAGCAGGGGCTATTGAGAGGGGAATATGATTTATTGTCATAGAGATTGTGCAAGCTTGTTAATAGTTTTTAATTTAAATAGGGAGACGATTAAAATGGTTATATTTGCGGATTAATACAGCAAAATCTGCGTGAGCTGTTAGGGGTGGTTAGAAATAATATCTTGATAACCAGGGATATTTAGTCGTGAGTTATTAGTTAAGATTCCGCAATAAGGGCTGTATCAATTATTTTTTTTATTTAATATTGCAATTAGTTCATTGATAAGGTTTAGAATACCGTTACCATTCCAAAGAAGGACAAGAAAAATGTTATTGGTTTGATTATTTATCATTGTATTTTTTAAATAACTATATGATGACTGTAGTAAGCAGTGATAGGAGAGTTTTTATTAAAACTTTAATTTCCAATATGAAGGCATTAATTATAGAGTTTGTATCAGTAAAGTCAACCGAGGAAGAAGTCGAGGATTTGGTTTGGCACCAGATGTAGATTTGGAAGTAGGATACTCGATATTGAGTTTTGGTAGGGTGAGATAACGAGGAGGTCACCTGTGGATTGGTTTCTAGTGTAAGAGGGTATACATTTTGGAGGATAGGTGTTGAGGTGAACTTATTATTTTGTAGTTGCTTATGAATTTGACAGCCTCTATACTTGGCGTGATGTCCATGAAATAGCGCGCAGGTTGGTTAGTCGTCAATTGGTCTATCACATGTAGATGAATGGTGATTTTTGCCACAATAAACGCAGCGTAGAGTGTGATTACTATGAGTACAGTTGTGACCATAATTTTGGCAGTTTTGACATTGTACTAAGTCTCGGCGCTTGCGAAGTTCGTCAACCTTGATCTTGGTATAGAGTATCGAAGTGATATCGAAAATCGTTTTTGAATTATCATCTTAAACCAAGTCTACGAAAAACAGGGAAAGAGCTATCTTTGTTTGCCGTTGCAGAACTTTCACCAATTGGAGGACTGATAAATTAATGTTTCCCAACGCAGATTTTATATCCTTACAGTAGGTGGAGAGATAAAGATTTCTGATTACAACCCTGAAAGGTTTTTCGCTTTGAAGTAAGTGTGAAATTTAGCACTTTGTTGGTTATTAAGAAATTTAATAATTTGACGGTAGTTTTCAGAGAAGTCGGCTTGCACTTTGATGTTTTTTTTGAGTAGTCTTACAGAAAAATTCATTTTTGCCAATGAGGTCGATGAGTGTCTGACGTAGTACGCTGTAGTCTAAATTTTGATTTAAGATGAAAATCGGAGGTATTTTAGTTTTTTCTGAAGATTCGTCTGACGTAATCATCGGAGTTGGTTTTGTGAAGTATGTAGTTATTAGTTACAATATTATAAGTGATGTTCTTTTCGTTCTCGAGTTGTTGAAATAAAAAAAAGCTCGAATAATTTAATATAGAATATCGATTTGGAGATGAGAATATTTTTGTCTGGTTTTCCAAAGAATTGTTTTTTTTTTTTTTTTGTGGAGGAGTAAGAGGAGAGCGAAGAGCATTATTGCTGTTTAATTGACGCCGTATTATTATTATTTTTACTAGAGGTACGGTTTTTTTTTTTTTTTTGTAGACATATTTGGTTCTTACGAGTAGATATGGCTATGAGTTGAATTGCTATATAATTATGTATCTATTTATCTTAATTGGCCGTGGCGAGAGCATGCACGTGAGATAAGGTAGTGAAGCACTAAGACATGGGTCGAAGATAGGACGCGCCACGCTAGGCGTATTGAATTAATTAAGGAAGTGAACTACAATGGTATATTATTTATTTTCTTATTGGCTTGTTAAAAACGTTGGTTTTCCGGCAAGAGGTTTCATCGCATAGAGTTGCAAAAAATAGACACGTGTATGCATGGTACTTAAATCAACATTTTGGTGCTTAGGTCTAAACTAAAGTAATTAACTAATAACTAAAGAAAATCAAAGTTATATAGTATAAATATAAAAAAACGATATCGAGTGTAGGTTACCTTCGGATTTTTAGAAAATAACTAAGGCTGCTGTGAGTCATAACAATTTAGAAACCTTTGCTTTATACTATAGACTCGTAAACTCTCTAAGTTAGGTTTTTCTAAAATTAAACATAAATTATTATTATTTGATGAGTGCTCTTAATTTGGTTATACTTTGTGTTATTGTTCATTAAAATAGTCGCATTTTACTACAGCAGTTTACTGTAGTTGCATTTATGTTGACTTTGCAACGTTCTTAACATGTATATGGAGAATCATGAAAAATTCCCAATTTTTACAGAGTCTCTCTAGATAATTGTTTAGCGGTACAATTTCATATTATATCACAAATGGTAATAAATAATTTTGTTTCATTAAAAATTGAAAATATTATTCGCTTTATATATAAAGTTTTTCATTTAGCGAATATTACACACACAATGAATAATTTTAATTTTGTGTAATGTATTTTATTTGGAAAACTTTTATTTTATTTTGTCTTCATTTTTAATTATTTCATCCCATTATTGGGTTTTATTAGAGCTCACAGGTACAAATCGTTGATTTCCTGATGATAGATAATTATTTTTCTTAGTGTAATTATGAAATTCATCTAAAATAATTTTTTACATCTTGAATCTTGAATTGCAAAAAATTCACAGTATAAACAACTTGTCGGTACCTACAGCTTCGTGTTGTTTTTATGCCAACGAGACACTGGACATTTCACATTTGAAATTGAATGTATTATGTTTGTTGAATGTCTATTGTCTTAAATGCTTAAATTGCTTTGTTTCCTAAAAATAATTAATGTTTTTTGGAAGTCTATTGTTTTCCATAACAAAGCTACACAGTCATTCGTTTGGACTGCATCGATATTACTCTAATTATTATAAGAATTATTTTGGTAATTTGTTATTTTAATTTTTAAATTTCTGTCACAATTTCAATAGAACTAATTTGCATTTTAATTTTATATGAATGAATTAAACATAACAAATAACGACAAACATAAAACTATCATTGAAAAATGTAAATAATTCATGAATCACTTAGAAACATTTTAATAAAACAACACAAACCATTCATGATAATAAAACTAATTAAACAGAAAAATTGAAAAAATATACGGTTAAAATTATAAAATTAGCATAAAAAACATTCCACCAACAAATAAAATATGCTCGTGGAAACAATCTGATGACTTATACCTTAAAATGTATGTACAGTGATAATCGTTCACATGTATATGAATCGAATAGTATTTATGTTAGTTTTTTTACATTCGTGTAATTTATGTAAATATAACAACTTGCTTTTGTAAACGAAATAGAGATATGCTGTTTCTTTGTTACAGAAAAAAATTGACATAATAACTCTTTGACCTTTTTTTGATTCATTTACACGCAAGATTACTTATGCAAAGTACGCACTGCGTATGTATATAAAATATAAAAATATAAAAGTGATTTTGGCAACATTTTATTTCCCGGATTTACCGAAATTGTGACTGTGTGATTACTGAATTTTAAAAATGTTAGTTTTGTCTCGTGTGTATGCAAAACACTGTAAAATATTTACTTGACATTAGTATTTTTAGAAAGCTTTTATAGAGTTAAGTTATAAGTGATTCACGGAGATAGTACTTGAAAATATACGAACTCGAAGAGTACGACATTTTTCGGTTGTAAACATCCGGATTTTGAAAATCAGATGCCTTTAAACGTATTACAAACAAAACAAACCGATGGAAATGCGCCGTTGGGATACCGGAATCGATTACGGTAGACGCTGATGACGTGCCCGGCCAGTCTTTGCCAAACATCCCGAGAGAAAACAAACCTGCTTTAAATGACGAATATACAGTCATTGGACCGGAATCGTATTTAAGAGAAATAATCAGTTTTTCCTGCGAATATTGCAAAATAATTTATTTCGTATTTATATTTTATCATTTTTTTTTTTTTTTTTTATTTTACTCTCTACCAATTCCCCATTGGGTAGGCACATTGCGTTCGTAAATATTCCACCACAAGCACACATAAGCACGATTATTATCATTATAAATATGTATGGAAAACGACAACACGTGGTTCCGTGTTATAATAGTAGAATTTAAAAATACATCGAGCTGTAATAACGATTTATAAGCTGAAAATGTATACCGAACAGTCGGTTTTTCCAAAAATATTGTAAAAGCTAGATTTTTAACGTTCAAATACATAGTTCCACCCCACAACTCCTTGTCCATCATTGCTTATCTTTACATATTATATTATAAATATATTCATCTGTTATGTCAAGCCATGCACATCATTTGTATAAATATTTGTATGCACTATACATATACATATACTATACATTCAATAGACATTCGTTTGTGTTATTTTTCTATATTTTTTTCACGCGGAAAGAAAAACATTAACTGACATTTATCACTTAATCATCACTGCGGGTCTTTGTTTTTGGTAAAATGCCATCTAATGATATAGTATTAAAAATAAAAATAAAAAAGAAGAACATATTTTTTCATTTTTGTCAAAAATACGCGATAGCGTATTTGTTTTCGTTTGAGTTCCCTAGCGCGAATAGTATGAACTACATTATGAATTATTTTACATTTGTCATTGGAATCGAAATGTACGCCATGTGAAACGGTATTCCGGGACTACCGACATACGGATCTTTATATAAATGTACATATAATAAATATCTAGTTATTTATTTAACATTAAATAAAAGTAATACAATTCATTTATAAAGTGATCCGGGCCGAGCGGCTAGCTCGAATAATTGGCCGCGGCGGGCGGTATCGGACCCGAGCAGGTGCGATAGAGAATTGGATACACGGTCGACAGCAGACTTAAGCAAGCGAGGGATCGACCGTGATCCCTTTAACAGCGGACACTTGTGTAAGTACGCCCGAAAGGTTTGTACTGGTATTGGCCCTGAAAAGGGCTGTTTTTAGTGTCAACGAATAGGTCCACGAATCGCGGAGCCCCGCGTTTAATGCCGCTGGAACCGGATTCGTGGTTGTTTCATCATTGTTTTTCACGGCCGTGGTTGCCGCAGCCGCCGTGCAGTCGTCGAGGTTACTGTCGCCGTATTCGTGATCGCCGTGAATGCCGTAGTATTTGCCGCAGCCGTCGCAGTAATTGCCGCAATCGTCGTCGTTATCGTCACAGTCTTCGCCGCCGTTACCTCTGCCGCCGTTTTCGTCGTAATCTCTGCAATCGTCGTCGTAATTGCCGTCGGGTACTTCTATTCTTCTTATCTTTTGGATGTTGATCGTTGTGAATGGAAGAATGGAGTGTCGATTAGAGATGTTAAGTTCGTAAACGAATAGCTCAATTGAACTATTCTGAACTGTTTCAGTACCTGTAACTTAATAGTTCACAGTTCAAAAAAAAAAAAATTGGTCGCATTGTAGAAATGAAATAGTTCGCGAACTTATTTAAAAATTCTCTGTGGTTTGTTGTTTGAAATCCGGTAAATTTAAACAGCTGTTTACAATTAGATAACAAATATTTAACTACCCATAAGTAGTGCGAACTGCTACTGAACTGTGTACTACTGTACTAATAGTGATAAAACGAATAGTCCATTGCCAAACAATATCAGTATGATCAATAAAATTAGTGAACTTGGTGAATATTTCATTTGAACTATTCATTTGAATGAACTGTGAACTAATGAACTATTCACAGAAATGAACTGAACTTTCCATCTTCACAGAAAAGTGACCGGTATATATATCGACTGATGTGCATCATTTACATTAAATGCCATGTAATGGGTTCGAAAACACCTATAACAGTACGCGCACCACGATAAAAAATAATAAAATAAAATACAACTGTAAACAAAACACACAATATACCGACCGATAAAATTGTGTAAGTACATCGGGTTGTTTACGTGCCATCGTTGAGCATAAACTCGTGGTTTGTCTGCATGAGTTGAATCAAAAGATTTGAAATGGGTAACTAACTGTTAACGTGCCTATACACATATAATAATACGTAACGAGAGTTATCGTGGAAATATGCGATTTTGCGATACCGGATTGTTTATTTCACGCGCCCGCCCGTTTTCCACCCATCGTGGCCAATGTGTTTATACTGGATATTATATTCTTAGAAAATTTTTTGGCGTATGAATCTGATGTCGTAGGGGAAGTACTTTTTCAAAATGTGTTCGTGCGACCCGGCAAGTTTCTGTTTATTACTTTTATCCTTATTTTATCGTTAATCGTAATCTATGTGAAATGGCGCTGGAGGTATTAACAAAAATTACTGGTAGCAAAGAAAAACGACTACGATACATAATTTAATTGTTCTTCGATAATTTTATACGCCGTACATCAAGTACACCGTTAATAGAATATTGTTCATGAATTAAATCATGTACGATTTGAGTTACGTTTGATAAGATATATTTAGTTAGGATACTGGAGCATAAATGTATAGGAGAAATAAAAGAATACTGCAAAAAGAGAGAGAAGGAGAAAGAGAGGAAGAAATAATTTTCATTTTGTCTGTGTATAAATATAAAGTATATATATATGATTGTGCAATTTTTTCTTGTATACAGCATAACAATATCGACTATTTCATTTTATTTTCAATTATATTAATATTCAAACCGTGTACTTATTAAGACTCGTAACACGTACGTGTAGTTAGAAGTACGAATATTTGTTTTTACTTGAACAAATAAGAAAAAGACCATTACAATTCTACTCGAATTACCTGAACTAGTAGTTTTTTCCTTAAATAACTAACATCTATAATTTTAAAAGAAGTTCGAAAAAAATTACATTTAAAATTTAATTATGTAGTCTTACATAATTATTATATTATTATAATATTATTATTATTATTATTATTAATATTATTATTATTATATTATTATTATTATAATATTATTATTATTATTCTCCTCCATATTATTATTAGTATGCATGCATATTCACAGAAAAACTGAAATTTTAATTTAGTCGTTCAAATTTATAATATTTGATTTCCTCGTTCTTTGAAACTGACTTTAAAATATCAGTTGTAAATTAATAATACTTATTCATAAACTATTAAATTAACAATTAAATCTAACTAGTATTCAAATAGGACTCATTGATTTTAAAACAAAATTTGTATATTATCTACTTTATCAGAATATATTTAAATAAATTAAATTATTAAATCCATACAGGTTATACATAATAACTTAATAAATTAAAATAATTGTGTTGGTATTTTAAAATGATTGTCCACAAATTATAGTGTACATTTTATAATTGTGTGACTAACTAATTAGGATTCTTTCTTAAAATGTTTCTAAATATTTTTTTTATTTCGCTGTGTGTTTAAAGAAAAAAACAACAATTTATAATTAACTATTTAAATGTAAATTATAAAATAAAATATTAAGCGCAGTATATTATTTTACTTTTCTTAATATTTATGTCAACTGTTTTAATTTTCGTCCACCAAATGATTAATATTATTCTTATTTTTAAGATTGTTTATACATCTCAATGTTTATTTTCAGTGCCAAGTTAATGGAAGTCCCTTAATTATTTTAATTTTGTTACAAAGTAATACTTCTATTGTTTGCGCGACGACTTAATAATAATATACCGTTTCGATTTACACGAAAGATAAAGAAAAAGAAACAACAATATTAAAGAAAAAAGTTTAACGTGAAACTTTGAGTTGTCATTCAATGGAGTTTCACTACTTGAAATTTATCCCAAGTTGATTCGCAAAAGTTCGACCTACATATATATAGTTAAGGCACAATCATTCTATACATACTATGCTATACCCTTTTCACTACTAACTTCAATTTTTATTTTGATGTACTTAACAACTAACGAACACAATAGTGTTGTTTAATCTAGTATTATCCTAACCCATGTGTATATGTTGTGGATGTAATGACTAATTTAAGAGGGTAGTTACATGGTGGACACTATACTATGATGTAAAAGTTAAAGCGATTTGGATTTTATATATAAGACTGTTTCAAAATTGCAGTTGGAATTCAAGTTGTATACTCAGTATTTATTGAAGTTATACTCAGGTAAGTACGTATACCTAGTGCGTACAAACAACTGAATTCATTTTATCACTTATATCAATATAAAAAATGATTAGATACATATAAGTTATATTATTATTATGATGAAAGTTGATAAACGACAATCGTAGGGGCTAAGCGCCATGAATTTGTCGTATAGCCCATACAATTTTCAACGGTGTCAATTATATCCTTAAAAAGGTACTTATCTCCTATTTATATAACAGTTATGTCGCTCGTACAATAATGCGTTGCTTAACGCTGTAATAGAACGAGTGTATTTTTTCTTATTTTGCGGGTACGCTTTTAATATTATTTGGGAAAGAAATAAAAATAAATCACACTTATTTATGTCGATCTTATGGTAAAACTAAAATAAAAGAGAATATTTATTTGTATGTCTTACACTTTACGTTATTTTGTCTAGCTACCGTTATGGAACTGGTTCATTGGAGAGGTGTTTCGGTGATAGTATTTTATATTTTAAAAACATTATCTTCGTACATGATTGTATATATATATATATATATATATATATATATATATCATTTATGTATCTGTATCTTATACGTGTATAATTCTGGGAATGGATTAGAACAGAAACGTGCTAACAGTTTTGTTATTTTCGTTGGAAATAATGATTATTTAAATTTGCACACGCCTCTGTATAAACAGTGGATTTTATTTCGCAGTCATACTGGACGGAAAGCTTTTAACCAATACTATCCGATGCCCAAGCAAAGCATTTTTCCGAAGACAGAAAAACCGCCACATTATATCAAAACCAAATTGCTGTGCTCTGATTCTCTGTCTGATTCTCCCGCTAGGAATTCCGAATTGACAGAACACTGCATTGCACACGATATCGCACGTGCACGTGTTGTACACCGAAGTCTCATCAGGTCGTCCTTATGTTTTGGTTACCGGTCTACTAGTACCGGAATGTTTTCCCCCTCGGAACTTCGCCCCGGAACGCACGTTGTTTAGTAAAAACTATGAATATCTATTAGACTAAAATAGCTACAGCGCGGAGTAATTGATATTCAATAGCGCGCGGCGATGATATTCAACGTCGGTTCTAGGTTCCCGATCTTCGACCGGCCCCTGAGCAAACAAATATTTCGTCATCGGACGGTTAAATTATGTTCGAACACTATGCGGCCATTCGATGATCGTGTTGTTGTTCGAACATCATACTTGTCCGACCACAGGAGCGTTCACACGATTTGATGACGTGGGGGTAGGATCGTCATAATATTTGGAACAGAAGGAAAAAACGAAAATCCATCGACGACTCGATTTCATAACCAAACAGATATTTTACTACGAATCATTCGGAACTATAGGTTTTTTTTTCTATATCCTTTATCGTAACAATTTGTTAGCACTCATTCGCATTACTTGCCAGTCCAGTTCACATGTTATGTATTGTGAGTACGTTTTCCATCCAAAGGTAGTCGATTTCGTTTATGTCGGTATTGATATCGTTACTAGTGTTACAAGTTTTCAATAGAAGTATTGTCAACTGTACGAAGCTAACGTTTTATACGATCAAAAAAAAATAAATATAAGCCTAGTTCAATCCGATAACGTATCTTGTAACAGTTATAATCTATACTTATCTGTGGTTTCCAATATTTCAGAAAATTATCCGAGCTCTGAACCTTTTTTGAACATCTTTTAAACATTTTTAAACTCTTCCGTGCGGGCGTGTTCGTGACGGATTATCGGCCGTTTTAGTTGCGTTTGCAGACAACCCGTGGTCGATATGATAAATAAAATATTTGGAAGTAGTGAATTAGTGTTATGTTTCAATAGAAAAATTGAGTAAATGCGCTAAACTGATTGCATCCGTACGTATCAGTTTTATTATTATTTTCTTGTATATTTGTGTGCATTATAATATAGTATGTGTTAAACAGATGATGTACAACACCACTGAGTATGCTAAATAAAACGATGTTTAAAATAATATGTTCACAATGAATACCCATATTATTTCAAAACGTTTGGAAATAGATTGGTCACCGAAGAAAGTACCAGTTTTTACAATTTTTGTGGAGAATATAATATTTTAGGAATTTTACCCATTTTTTTTTTTTTTTTTTTTTTTTTTAATTGCCAAGTTTGGCATCACTGGAGATGCGGGGCCCCCGGTCGGCCGTCAAAACCGTGCACGTATCATTGTAGTATACGGTTTTATGTCGATTTACTTCTCGTCGTCCGTTACGCGATTGCACGTGGAAGATCTTCGGTGGACTAACCGCGGCCAAAAAATATTGAAAACATAATGGTTATGTTGTTTGATTATTCAAGTGTTTTGTGTTCCCGCGTTTGTTGCGGCATGAAAAATGACGTGCACCTAAGTCCGGTGCATTGTTGTACTTGTATATGTCTGTGATTGACTGCGGGCGCCAATGACGCACTTTTTTCTCTTTACCCTCAGCACCTCCTCCGATCCGGTACGTGCCATTTTACATTATTACATTAACGTAAAATAACACCACATACCACACACACACACACACACACACACACACAATATATATATTATTAATACGATTGTGTTTCAAGCACGATAAATCGTCACGTTAGTGGTTTTCGTTTTTATCGAATATCGCGTCGCGGTGCGATCAACCGTGATGTGCCGGCACATGGGCGGTACTCCGACAAGCACTTTGAGACGCCTCGATGACACGTTCCGACTGCCACGGGCATAAGGTCGGAGAGAAAAATAAAGAATTTTGGCTTTTGTCTGCGTTCCGCATACTATCCTACAAGCTTTAGATTTATCGAATCTTATGAATCAACACTACAGACCGTGAAAACGAATTTTTTCTAGTAATTTACGTGCATTCGACTTGATATTGGATTAGGCGACTTAATAATTAAGGTTTAATTAAAACCATCATTGATATTATGAAATGCATATCCATATCAAATAATAATCGTGTTTGGTATGCATAAATGTACTATTATTATTATTATTGTTGTTGTTGGAAAAATTAAAGCACGACATTTATTTCCTAACAATCTCCTGAGGCACAGTAAATTACAGCGACGGGGTCGAGACAGGCTTGAATTCGCGTCATTTTGATTGTGCGCATGTAGTTCGGATACAGTCAACGTGAGTACAAGAGAGCCGAAAGGATATACGAGCATTCACCACTGGGTTGTATTATTTATTGTACTCCGATCTGATTTAGAAAAAAATACATTTGCGAGCGGAAAATTTTTGCTCGTCTTGCATCCGTGTTTTGGTGTTTTTTTTTTTTTTTTTTTGTTTCTTTTGTTTTTCGAAAACATCAAAACGTCAGTGCCTTCTAATTATTTTGACAGATAAACCTAAATGAAATTCATAGTGCGTCTTTCAAACTGTAGCTATTATTTTTGATAATTTATTGAACTCATGCTAAGTGGTTTTTTTGTTTTGTTTTTTTATTTATATTTCTATACATTTCACATTATTCGGCCATGATTAATTTCATAATATTACGACAACATTTGCCTGTATTTCGAGAACTCATTTCGTAAAATTTATAAATTGTTATGATCCTAAAACTTGTACTAGTTATTAATTTCACTTTCACGAAAATCTTGAATAAAGCCAATAATTAGTTATTGACAATTATTAATTCATTATTAACTAACGTTCGGTGTAAAACAATATGAAAGTACTAGTTTTAAATATCACCACATGTTATGTATTTATTTTAAAAACAGTTGCGTTTTTAGACTTCAAAGACAACTGTAGAAGTATTGTATTGGCGCTAGTACAATTGTTAGTTGGTATTGATGTTATAATATTTAATATCATTGAAAAAATTATCTCGCACATATTTTCCAATAATTTTTGAAGAAGTCGTCAACACCAGTCCGCCAAAGAATGGGTGCGTATACAGTTAATTTGAGGATTTCAAACTGATATAATAACGTAAGCGAATGAGATTTAACTTCAACCGAATTCGACGTAATGTAATTACACGTCTGTACGAGGGTCCTTACGGTGAGGGTGGGTGAAGCGGAACGAAACCGATTAGGCAGTAATTAGGAAAAGTAAATGTCGGTAGCCCAACCTCACACTATGATAATTTTATGGTAATGTGTTAAGAAATAAATTACACGTGGACCGTGCGACCTTATAATAAATGAATGTGGACGAATATGATAAAAACAATACGCGTACCAATGTTCATGTTTTTTTCATTACTTTTTGTTTAAAAAAATCCATGAAATAGATTAATGCTCAAAAACATATAATATATCATTTGATTTAACTCGGTAAACCGAATTCGTGAGTCTACGGTGAATAATGTATAAACATAAGATGTTATTTTAAAAATGTTCACCCTGCAAATTTCGATTAAGTTTTTACGAATGCCGCTTTCAATTCACAGAAAAAAAAAACAGAATAATAATAATAATGATTCGAAGAAAATATAGATTGATAAAAAGAATCTTCTATCAGAAAAAGTTTAAAAAAAATTACAATACAAAAAGTCTGAGATTTAATAAACTCCGAGATTATTTCCTTTAAGAAAATGTACCATTCAACTTTATCGGCTAAGTATCCGTAAATTTGGTATACCTTTTTGTGGGTAACTGATTCCGTACGGTTCTCGCGTATAGTTTTAGTGAGCTTGAATATCTACAGATTTTTATTTAGAACCTTATCGTCATTTAAACTAAGAAGATTGAGCGAAAAAAATAAAATTATTTTCAAAAATGCACCCACTATATCCCGTTGTTTATCTATTGATAAGAAATACAACCATGCATTTAAGTGTTATCAGTGATATTTTTTATTATTCTATTATACATTACTAACTTAACTATCTGGATTCGCACGGAACATTCTTGACCGGGACATAGATTTTAATGGATTATTACCTTAGGCGATTTAAAGTTAAGTTTGGTGTAATTGTTGGTGGTTATAAAACAAATAAAACAAAAGTTCAAATGAATCGGTATAGTAATTTTAACTGTAGGCTGGATTACCTCTGAATTACCGTCTTTGCCGGTTCCAATTTTTTTTTTTAAATCCCTTCTTATTGCACGTATTAAGTATTGGAGGACCACAATGTCAAATTTCAAGTTCATATAGTTTTGAAATGTAGTGATGGTCAATGAGTGAGTGGTATCCGACGTTGCCCTTTAAGAAAATTGTAAGTGTTTAATTTCTTTGGGTGTTACCATAGATGCCTTATAAAGAATAAATCGCCAAGAAATAACGGTTGAAATAATAATTTTTTATGTATTATAATAGGTAAATATATAATATTGCCTTGCCTATCACGCTTTGCTGTGCCGTTTACTAAATTTAAACATACTATAATACTAACTAACTTATACTAATATCCTTACAATAATATTAAATTTATTTTGGATCATTATTTTTATTTATTTTTTATTCGTTTTAAAATTTTCAATGATAAATGTTATTTATTGAAGTGCATTTAGATTACACAGTTTTTTTTGTTTTTCCTTTTCTGGTAAGTACACAAATAATTCGGAATGTTTTCTAACCCATGAGCAGGCTGTATACATAACTGTCCATTTGAGAAACATGAATTTACAAAATGTAATTCACGCACTTGTTGTAATTGTCCTCATGCTTCGGTGGTGATCATTGCAAAAGCGAATCACCAACATTTGAATTCATATGGCATTTCTGTTGGTATTATTGGGATGAATGGCAGCAATTCATCTTCACCTTTACATTTTCCGTTTAAAATTATAGCTTCGATAATATTGTACATTAACTTCTTTACTGAAAGTCTGATATCATAGCTGAGTGGTGATGGGTTGATGTTTTATAAACAAATGATGGACACGCCAATTTTCAATGTTAGAACGTGCGGTGGCATGTCTGCCAAATCAAATGAATTTAAAGATTCGGTTGGATTGTGTTCTAAGTGTAATACATCTGCGCGTCATCATACAGAAAAGTTCTTGCAAATTAATACCTTTTACAGAGATCAAAAATATGTGATGAGTGTCGTTTATAGAGGAGTAGATAGTTGCTATTGGAAATTGTTTTCAATAAAATAAGACACGTTCACCAATTCAAGGTGCACACTGAGGTGTGTGACAGGTCATTGGGGAGCGCTTCCGATGCAGAATGTACAATCCAACATAATATGATGAAAATCAAATAGCCATGATGTCCTATGGTATAACGGTGTTTATTGTGGTGGAAAAATTGATATGTTGTATTCAGTATTTGGACTTCTTTAGATATTAATGAATTATATCGATGGTTATTTTTTCATATTTTATCTTTTCTAGATAAATAGTTACGAGGTATCTACACTCTATACTTTAATTTTAGGTGACTATTTTTCTATTATAATTTAGATATATTTTGTTTATCAAAATTCTGTAAAAAAAACTTCCATATAAATTCTCAATCAAAACATATTTAATACAATTTACTACAATGGATAAAATATATAAATAACAAAAATATTTCATTCAAATGCATGCCACTAGGAATAATTTTTATTTCTGTTCTTTATTTATTGTTTTATTAATAAATAATAATTTATAAATCCTAAAAAAAATTATTTAATATATAATCTGAGATTGAGCTCTCAAAATATACTTTTATGCTGAGGGCGAAATCAAATATCATAATAATAATAATAAATATAATGTTAGGTTTGCACTCATTTAAAAATAATTGTAATTCATTTTTATAATTACAATAACTATTTTTTTATCTAGATGAAATAGTACTTACCTAATCTGAGCTATGGTAATATTGTACTAATCATAACTATAATATTGTATATATTTATGTACTTATCTAAATTTATATAACACATTAAATGTACTTAGACAGATATTCAGTAGATTTTTATAAAACAAAAAATTAAATTCTAATTTTATTAATTTCAGTCGTAACATATTCGATTTTGTATTTATTGGGTATAATTAAAATAAATGGAATTCAATGATAACCTACTGTAAATGTATTCAGAACTATTTTAAATTTTTTCAAAAACACGTGTATCTTGGTTAACATTATGTAATAATAATATCCAATGCTCATATGACAACAATAGGTACTGCATTATAATTTTGTAGCACAGATACCTGTTATTATAAGACAATAAATTCCATCATTGTTATTCAGATATACAACTCTATTATATATATATATATATATGAATAATGAAATGCATAAATTAATAATTTAGTGTTTATATAACCATATAGTAAATAAATTAAATGCATTATACCTATATAAATTTTAACATTCTGTTTACTTGGATAGGTCAATTCAAGTTTTTAAACAAATATTAACTCAATATTAATTGGTTACTGATTGACGCTACATTTTCATTTAAATATGATCTATACACCTCAATAAAAATTAATGGATCAGTATAAGTTTTTATTATTATTTAAGGAAAGAAATATTTTATATTATATTCTTCGTATATTAAATATAATTTATTAAAATTTCATTATATTTCATAAATCGTATTTGTAACTAGACTTTAGTAAACATGTTGATATATATTTTAAATGTATATTGGATATTATATAGTGAATATTATATTAAATATTGAAATTACCATTAAGATAAATACAATTTATTTGAAATATTTAAAACAGATCCAGTTTTAGTATTACTCACCGCATGTTTCTATAACAACAATTTATTTTATATAAAATATTTTATGTCTCATTTTTCATATTATTTCATTAATTTAATCTTAAAATGTGTTTTTAAATCCATATTTTCTAAATTTTTATAGATATATGAAAGGGATTAATCTGATTAGATAATATAAGAAGAAAAAAAAATTAATTATGTTCATTATTTATTCATATGGTTTTAGGTATTTAAAAAATAATGTACAATTTATTACTAATCCCAATTAATTTCAGATACGGTTCCCCCCTTACTTTTGCAAAACTACAGCCCCCTTTGAACCTCCTCCTTAACACGGCTCTGCTTGTCATACAACAAAAAATAATACAGTATCTTTTTCTAATTAGTGATCTACGTTTATTAATGTCCAGGAATAAAGCGAGAAACACAAAGAGAATGAGAAAAAGATAAAAGAAGAGTTTGTGTGAGAAAAAGGAGGTTGAGAGTGAGAGAAAGAGTAAGTAATAATAAATCTTAACCTAAACTCCACTACCCAGAACGATTTTCACCTGAAAAGTTTAAAAATATTTAAAATAGGGTGCAAAGAAAATGAACGGGGATTTTAAAAGTAAAAAGGATATATAGTGAGAGATAGAGAGAGAGAGAGAGAAAAGGGGTAATCTTTGAACTGCAACCCACGTAATCAAAAAAAGCTAAAGAATTTATTATTTGGGTCTTAGTTTATATATTTCTGTATTAAACATATACGTGTGCATTTTTTATTTGTGAGTACACAGAAGTAAAATATAATTTCAAGCTCTTTTATTATAGCTAGCTTTGGTTACATTGTATCCAGTAGCAAAAACAATGAACCCACACTGGGACATTTGCATTAGATTTTCGCGTGTTACGTAAATTAGGTCATCGTCTAATATATATGGTTATTTGTTATTTTATTGTTTATTAATAAATTGTGCTCGGTTAAAATACTTGGAAAATGTCACATTCTGTAAATATACATTCGAAAACAAATTCTTGAAATAACAGTGAATAATGTATATATTCAATACAAATAAACTTTTTATATTTTTTATTAACTGTTCTGTATTGACGAATACATGTTTCGAAATCAGCAAAATTGTATTCATCATTGTTTCACTCGAAATGTATATGTACTGCCTAACTTTTGATTCAACTAATTTATTTTGCTCTCGTATCTTCTCCCAATTCACAATAGTAATTATTATTTAAACTATAAATATATACAAAATACTGATATTTTAACAATACTAAAAACTTTCTATTTTGTCTTTCACGCAAAGAAGTTTGAAATGAATTTCCATTCAGTATTGGTAAGTGCCAAAATAGTTCATGTGATGCACAATACTATGATTATTTTTTTATCCACATATATGTAGTGAAATTGCATATACGAAGCGCCGCCGAGTGATATAAACCATTTCTAAATATTTAAGGATGATTATGCCTATTCATCGATTTGGTAATCAAAGAAATAAATATTCCATGGAAAATGGGGAAGAATATCTATTGACAGTTTTTTTTTAACCATTCATATTTGTGATTTGAAGGTAATTTTTCTTTTACTTGATCTGGCGAAATGGCTATACACATATTTCTCATCCAATTATTTTCTTAAACTATAGGGTTCGAGACATAGGGAACATTTTTATTTTTTCAAAAATGATATTCAAATTAAATACATTTTTAATTCTATAAAATAATAATAATAAGCTCATTTTACAAGTATAAGTTATTAATTTATTTACGACAACTGAAAATTAATGTGTAATGTTAATATAGTTCATTACAAACATCAGTTTAACGTAATCTTTCATGTAATTTATTAACAAGTAAGAATACTACTGATAAATTAACTTCTATTATTTTCAAATAATGTTTTCAGTGCGTTCATGAATTAGTATAGTAATCTTAGTTAATACTCAAGTTCAGCTATTCCCATGGTAAAATCAAATTGACTAAGGAATATTATTTAATGATGTATCTCATTGTTATCACTATTCAAATTATTTTTATATTATAATTTTAAATTTTAGCAAAACAATATCAAAATTCTTATCAGTAGAAACATATTTTAGATTACAATATAATCGTTGGTAATTTGCTATTTTTTTTTTTTTTTTTTTTTTTTTATCTAAATGTATTTTTAATAATATCTCTATTATGTAACGAAACAGTGATCAAAACCACCATCATGTTTCCTCTCGGACACTGTGACATGTTTTGTTTATCTGGAAACCCTGTGCACTCACAAACATGATTAATTATTGTTAAATTAAAATCGAGAAAAAATAGTTAGATGGGATGGAAGAAAAAAAAATACTCGTATAACTAAAATAAATTACACTTAACAAAAAGCAAAAACAAACAGAGAAAACATCATTCATATTAATTGCATTTATGACGCTGCTACATAACTAACAGTGTGGACATCTTGGAAAAACTGAATGAGTGTCTGTGTGTGTATATGCGCCCGTGTGTTTTGAAATTTTAGAGAATAGATGGAACAAGAGTAGGTGAGACTAGAAATAGAGTGAAAGAGGGAAGGGAGATAAAAGAACCAACGGCCTTTTGACACTGATTGATGAGCGTGTTGTTCACTCCTTCCTTGTTTATCCTTCATTCCTTTTGAAGAATATTGTGCGTAACATGTATACAGTACCACCTAGAAATTTCAATAACACCCAATGTCTGTTTATCTTGATCTAGAAAACAAAAAAAAATGCCTTTTACATATTGTCTAATTGAGAGTATAAATAATTATTCAATTATCTTATAACTTTCATTGACATTTTTACACCTCCAGATTTTTTTTTTTTTTTGCGTCATATACAAAAACCTGAAAATAGGATAAATAAAAAAAAATAATGCATCACATAATATGTTTGGAGTTTGACTATCGCTAAACGGTTGTATAAATTATTTGACTATAGATATTAGACATAATATAAATTTTAGAGATATATGTTATATTGTAATAATTAAACCATAAAAATTAAAAATATTCTTTCCAATTTTTATGTTTAATAAAACAATAAATACTGTTCTTCGATAATCTGTACAACTGGTACACTTGCCATGTACAGTACACTACTTTTTTTATTTTGAATTATGTTATTTATTACTTAATTAATGATATTGTTGTTATTTTCAGGAGTGAGCTACCTATTGACTTCTCAAACCCTGAAATCAAACTCTTGGACATAATATACGATGTTATACAAAGTGAATTTGGTAAGTTATACTCATATAAAATATTGTTGTCCATTAATTTTTAAGTATTGAAATAATGTTGAATAATTTATTAGGTAGTATAAGAACTAAAAATATTTTTTTACTATAGGTGATAATAAATATCTAATACAATAATGCAATAATCATAAAATACTAACATTTTAAATACTACAGACTCAATAATTTAAGATCCACAGTTCAACATTCCCTTAAATTAATTGTATAAGTGGAAATGTAAAAAAAAAAAAATGCATTTTATTTTTCGTTATAAAAACAAATTATCATCCAAACCGTATCATGAAAGATTTTTAAATTTATATATCATGCTAAAACCGTATCTGAATGTTAATATAAAGTAAATGCAGTTAATTTTTATTAAACACATTCAGTATTTTTTTTATTTTTTTTTTTCGTTGTCTTAAGTGACTTATTAGTTATTATATTTTATATATATTTTTTTTTTTTTTTTTTATGACTGATAACGTTAACAGTAAGCGATTTATTTTCAATTTTATTATTGCAACGTTTCAATTTCAGTGAAAAACAAACCACAAATTATTCATTTATATTATAATATAAATAAAAAATTAAGGTTAAAAAATTATGTAGAGTGATTTTATAGTCTTCGGAGTGCCATGTTGAATTATGGAGAGGATTAGAATTATTTTTAAAATTGTATTGAATACACACTATTCACTTTTTTGGTTTTTTTCATGTTTATGCAGATAAAAATGAATATTTGTGAAATTTTATTTAATCACTATGGTACAGTTAATATTACAATGTTTATAAATTAGTAATATTACTACTGCATTGTATAAGATCGAAAATTGTATTTCCCTGTAAATTAAGGTCATAAGAAAAAAATAGAAATAAACACGGATTCGTATAATATTCAGCTACGATAAAAATGCTCTTGTCAGGGTTGAGAAGTTGAAAACGATTGATTTGAATTAACATTATTCGTAAATATGATATTTATTGTTTTTTCCACTACTCGAAATTATGCAACTACTGTATATATAAATTAATAAATTATTCGTTTATTTCATGGAACGCTGAGTACAAAATTATAATATTTCAATAGCAAAAACCGTGAATATACTGCGCACAATATTCGTATAGTAATATTATTAAAAATTGAAGCGTGATCTTTTTGAACAGTCACATCTGAATCTCTACAAAATTTAGTGATTCTTTTAATATATATTTTTTTATTTTAATACTTCGATTCGATGGGCAGATGAACCATAAAATGGGAACAGTTCCAGAAATTGATTTATTTAATAAAATCATTAGAACTACTTGATTTTCCTTATAGTGTGGAGTTACGTGCGTTGCCTACTGAATGCACGCACATATATTTATTAACAAACTTCTCATACGTATATTACTGCATTATCGGCTTTTCGACTCGTATCATGCAAATGGACCGAACTGACAAAATGTATGTACGCTATTAGACAACCAATGGCCAATGCATTCGACCATACACGAGTTAGTGTTCCTCTGATCATTTAATAGTAGAATATTTGATTCATAAATCTAGAAAATGTATGACCAGAAATAGAAGTTGGTTATAAGCGATTCTGTATAATTAAAATGAATTTATTCACCAAGCGGTAGACGCATGTTGGGTGATTTAATCGCTTATCACTTTTTGCTGTGTTAATAAAATTGAAATTCATTTGATACAATTGAAATCTGTTTCGTTACTTTCGTTTTTTTTCGCGGTGATTGAATAATTTAATTTTTGTTCCATCACCTTTATACTTGTACACTAGTTATGTTGAGTGGTTACGTTAATTTTTAAGCATATCACCGTTTTTTATAACACTTGGCAGCGATTTTTTTTCATCTAGGACGAATTTCACTTTTAAGCTAATTATTAAATATAAGTACTAAGATTTTTATTTTGCATTAACAATATGACAAAAGTTATTATAATTTTATTTATTCAAAGATTGCCTTTATAATTTTACATATTTTTAATTTACAAAAACGTTTAATAGAAATTTTATTGAGACTGTTCGAAATTATAAGTATTCAATAAAAAATATAAATTATTATAATTTGTACAAGTTAAATGAAAAAATGGGCCTACTTTCCTTTGCCATGACAAATAACTATTTAAAAACAATTATTTACAAAAAAATAAATAGTTTCCAGATTAAATTAAATTAATAATAATTTTTAGAAATAAAATGAGTTATCTGGTCCATACAATATTTTATTATAAATCAAAACTTAATTAAATATTAAAGTATAAGTTATACCAAAGATACATTTTTCAGATAATTTAATAATAATGTAAAATTAATACAATTAATAATATTACAATTATACATCTACGTAAAAATGAATGATGCATTCAATGAAACATCCCGAGGACTTAGATGAAGATTGTGACAGTCTTAGTCTTGGTCGGGCACTTCAAATCAAGGTCTTGCTGCAATACTCTTATTTTATATAAAATTTAAATAAAAAAATTATACCCTGATTTCGGTTAGGATTTTGTAGAATTCCATAATTATATACTATACAATTTTTCGGTGTAACAAAAATTTAAGCGAAATAAATATATACAATTTAATAATACCCAAAATACTAACTATAATTTAATCCTGTCATTAGTATTAAAGCTAAAGGAATGATATATTGCCGTATGTCGTATCGCTCGTATCGGAGATTTTGGTGTTATTATAATATAGTTTTGTGCTCGCACATCAAAATGTATGTCATATTCGACTACTTTAAATAATTCTGTTATCTTTCTGTAATTGCTATTTGTTGCAAAACCACTTTGTAGTAAATATTATATCCAATTATTCCTAACTTGTTTTCAATAATTCATCACTTTCCCGAACGTCGTGCCGCATGTCAAAATGTAATATTACATTTGTATTATATTTTTTCATTTAACCTAAACTAAATGTTTTCCTGGAATATCTTTTTAAATAAAATTACAATAAAATTGTAAGAATGTATGAATTTAGTTGTGTGGGTCTTGTTTTGGTCTTGGTCTTGATCAATTGGTTCGTTATTTCGTGTGTATCATTTTCCAGTGATGAACGACTATGATTTTTATTCATATATTTTATTCATTTATATGCGATGGAATATTATCGATACTGTGAAATTCTATGAAAACTCATGAAAAAATTAAGCGGTTGAAACTGCTTACTTTTTTCCGTGGTACACGCGTTATTTGGCACGCGGGAAAAATAAGAATATATCCGAATAACCCTAAAGAACTAGATGATTGGCAATTGGTAAATACACAAAGGATTAGTCATTTTAATCTATATTACATAATATATAATATAATACTAGTTCACCTAGCAAACGTTATTTTTCCATATATTTCTAGTATTTCTATTATATATTTTTTAGTAGAAAAAATAACTAACTTATTGTAAGTATGTTGGGATAGAATCTATGATTGAAAAAGAAATTGAGTCGTGTGGACCACGACGACCTATAAAAAATACATAACGTCAGTCATTTGTTTTTTTAATTTCATGCACTAAAACATTTAATAAAATTTTTACTTTTAATAATAATTAAAAAAAAAAAGCATCAATAATAATCTTGAAGAACAATCCAGTCACTTATGATTTGTGTATTTTATGTATATATATATATATATATGTATGTGTATAGAAAATTAACTCGATAAGAACTTTTTGTGAATTAACAATTGTGCAAAAATCGGTCAACAATGTTATGCATCTAGTAATTTCATCTACAGCAACTTTTCCTTTACCGATTTTTAACAGTTGTTTTGAGAATGTGTCAGCATTTGAACATGTGTTTGTTTTTATTCACATGATAAATATATTGTATTTTTATAAATATTAATTTTTTATTATTTATTATCCGTACAATTTTTATACAGTTATTCAAGTACTTAAATTTTATGTTTTCTATTACTTGGCAATGATGGATGATTTCAAAATGTAATTTTAATTATTTTATAGTCTATGCATAGCGTTTGTTTACAAAATTCTTCATGAGTAGTATAATATACTATTAAACGTGTCATCTAAATTACATAAAAACTCGTTAAATCTGAGATAACGTATGGATAAAACATAGGAAAACCGTTTAAAAATTGTTCCCGCGAACATATTATCACATGACGAGCCCAACATTTCATTTTATTGTCTTGGGCCGATTCCATAACAATAAATAGCCTGTTCAGATCACTATATACTTGTTTGAATGAATTGATTACTCGTGTAATATATGTACGCTCATTAAGATAGACTTGTATTGTTATGATACAATAGTGTGAAATTAACATATCAAGTCGACAGTGAGCTGAACCTAACGTACTGTATTAGATATGGTTGTTAATATTTACCGTCTGGTGAAATAAATGTAAAACAGTTCAATATTATGGTTAGATTATTTTTGAAATGTTCGGTCGTTCTAAATTATAACGGCTGTAAGTCGGAATGCACAGATAAGATTCATATTTTGTGCAGATCTCTTATTAGACATGGTGGCTATTGTAATAATCGATATAAAAAACAATCAAATAAAAGATAAGAAGAAGAAGCTGTTTAAAAAATACGGAATAATAAAATATTCTATTGTTTCACTTATGCCAGACCGTGCCGAGAAAAAAAACTCGATGTATTTATCTAGATTAATATAAATACAATGACAAATGGAATTGTTTCTTATAAATATACAAAATAAGCTCGGCATAAATAATAACAACTGATTATTACCATAACGTTATTATTATTATTTTTATTATTTTTTTCCTCAATACTTATGCAAAGGATGCGTTTAAAAGTTCTAAAACTTAGAGGAAAACCCATCTATGATTAGTTTTATTACTATACATTTCCTACCGAAATAATCGTCAACAATGTAAACTGATGTATTCTAGTGTTGCAACAACCGGTCATGTTACGTATGTACTGGTCTATCTATAATATGATCTAATGATAAAAATTGAAAAATATGTAGACAGAAATAAAATAAAACCATTTTGTTATAAATTAATTATTAATTGGTATTGAATAATAATTAATGGATTTTGTTCCCTACACATTGTCGTACATCAACACGTACATTCGAAGTTAAAAATAGTTTAGTTACAATTGCTGCATACAGACGCTAGGAAGGGACATTTATTTCATTTACACAGAGGCTAAAATTAGTGTATTTTCGGCACTGATGTAATCGTTAAGTGGATTAATCTGTTGGATAATAATTTCTTTCGAGGATAATTCCAATGTGATGGATTGAGGTTAATGGATTAAGTCAAATGTCGCATTAGATCACGCACTAAACATAGTACTCCATCTACGTATTAAATACTATTTATACTTAGTGCGATTATACTTTGTGTTTTTCGTGTACATCATTGCTATTATAATTATTAATATTGTTATTATTACATTCCCTTTTGATAAAGTTTGATTTCCAACGATCCAGCTATCACAAGCCAAACCGTAACAAAAAACGATATTCTACCTCCTTATTTTATTGTACATAATTACTTTTATCAAAACAATCACAATATTATTATCTACCTATGCATTTAAGACAAGTGTCGGAACCATTATATTATATTGGCGATGATGACGGAAGTTTCCACTAACTGTGTTTATATGGTACGGCCGTAGATAATGGAAGGGAGGAGTACAAAAGAATAATTGTTCGCTGGTACTCGCCTAAAATATAAAATTGAATCGATACGTTCAAATATCTATATAATATATGACATGTTATCCGCTGTGGTTTTTCACGGGTGTGGTTAGTCGAATACGATTTGAATGCAATGACATTGATTCGTCATGGAATATGATATTTTGCTGTTATAAATTTATTACCTCAAAAATCGTTGGACCACGCTCTCTCCCAAACTGATCGGAAGACTCGCAGTCGTACAACGGTTCCATTATCCTAGCCAAACGAATTTAATAAATAACGACTTCTGTCCATAATGGAAGTTCGTTATGATATTTTTTTCACTAATACTGTCATTATTTTGCCGTTTTTTTCAAGCTTCGAGGGATAGTTATTTCCGATTTTTGCGACGCGGACGTTGAAACCGATAACATTTTATTTGTCAGGAACTTATCCATTCGGTAAATAAACTTTTTACAACGTTTAAAAGTATATTATAATGTTTCGCTCGAGAAAGCAACTCACTCAAAATAAAATGTTTTATATACTGCAGGAGTTGATTTCCTACCACAACGCAATTATATGAAATAGAAAATATCTAACATCGTCTAGGTTTTTAAGTAAAATTCTTACATATGCAAGTTTTCAAATTATTCGTTTCATAAAAGCATAATTTATTACAGATTCTTGATTCTTTTTATATTATTTCCACGTTATTTATGAATTGTTTGAGTTTAATTAAAAATCAACACTCTACCACGTCATACTTGTGATTTTCATGACGAGTTCTGACATGCTAAACTTTCTAGGTAATCTGACATCTGTACGAAATATTATGTATTCATTGTCATTTTCATTTAAAGCAAGTAAATATTTTTTATTTTTGTTTTTATGTCGTTTATGTTTTACTGTCGTAACTATGAATTTTTCAAACTAACATTATGTTAACAATGACAATCATTTATATTGTATTTGCTTTTAAGAGAAAAACCTTTATACATCTACGTCAAAATGTAAATATATTTTTTCGAGTTATGATCAATATTCTGATTTTTTAAATAACATTTTATTAACACAATATTATTCCGAGTTTACATCATCACCTTCAAACTAATCTCACTGAAAAGCAATATACCGCTGACATTTTTTTTCCACTTTATAAATCATTCTTGAAAAGTATTATATGGGAATGTCCATAAGATCGATTTTTTGTTATTTTGTTTAATATCATCAATTTTTTAAAATAAAATATATATTTTAACATCGAAAACCAACATTAGCCAGGTGGCTAATAAACCAAGTGAGGTCAAGTTGGGCATGTATAGTGATTGTAAAACTACTGGAGTCTGATTTTTGCTAAGAACTAATGAATGAGCAATGAACTGTGAGTCGGGATGTTATCATGACATCATCACAATATCCATGAATCACTTTTCCAACTTTCTGGCATTTTTTTCCTAATAGTTTTTCATAATTTCCTAGCAAGAACCTTCCTATTCTCATATCTTCTGTAACATCTCGTATATCTTCCTTGAACCGTTTAAATTTTACAACTCAAAACATGTTATCTGAGTCAGAAAATAATCTAAAAAATGTTTACTAGTCATTTAATAGTCTGGATTAAAACAAAATTATCATACATACATAACGTTGTTCTTCTATTGCTTCCATTAGGAAATTCATCACATGACTAAAATTTTGTTTTGAAAAAAATGCCAATAAATTCAAATAAACATTGTTATCAATTTCAAACCAACTCATTAGTGAATACAATTATCGAGATTTCGTTATTTTTATTGATATAAATATTTTAACACAGTTTTAGTGTTATTTTATCATACCTCGTATGAGCTCTATTAAATTATCGATGAATATAATATATATTGTCAACATTTATGTGCATTACCAATTCTATTATCACATAGTATATAAGCTATATAAGATTTTAATTCAATTTTAGACTGATTGATCTACCAATTTTAATAACTATAAATCTCAATATATTAAAATGATTTCTATTCATTGTTAAAATTTGATATTTTTGGTAATCATAACGAGCAATTAAAAGTAATTATGAAATAATATTCTAGTCAACTATTTTACACTATTATCATATCCAATAATAATAAATTGTATTTATACATTATTTTTTCCTTTGATCGGTAAAACAAGAATTTGTTTATTACGGGGCCATTGTAATATATTCAACTTAAAATGTTATTGATTTGTTTGTGGACGTTGAACTCGTAGATTATATGATAATATTTTTAAAAATCGCTCTTATCTCTGATAGTTATAATTACATGTGGATGTTTTCAATTTTATTAGATATAAATATTAGTAATTTGTATTTTATGATTCAACATTTTAACATTATCTAAAAATGCAATACTAACAATTTTAATTAATTTAAAATAAAACGTAATTATTCTCTTAATATTGATGTTAATTATAGACTTAATACTTTAAACCTCTCATAATTATAAGTTAATATAGTGAAAATATTTATAAACAAAAACGTTAGGTATATATATGTTACGGTAATACTACGAATACCAGTGAAACCTAGAATTTACCAGTAAAATCTAGGATATACATTATTGATTGGTCAAACCACAAATGATTTTAGCAGTTCGGACTTTTACCAACGAGTTTAGGATTAAGTTTAGTCTTAGGATTAACAATCAATGATTATAAAAGTCCGAAATTATATATTTTTTCCAATTCTGTGATAATTCTTAACTTTATTTATTCTTGTGCATTTGTGTTAATATAAATAGTTTTAATTTATATGCTTAATTTAATTTTTGACTGTGATACGAATAATAAAAGTTTTAATTATTGTGTCTTCAATGATTAAGATATGGAACAGATTTAATAGAAGATTAATTTAATAAATTAATATCGGGGCCAGTTACAGGAAGTAATTTTACGAGCAGTATTCGTTTTACAATTGTCACGATCAGTATTACGAGTATACACAGTGTTCAATATGTCGCTTACAATACGATTTTATGAAATTTTAAATGGTATTGTGGAGTTAAATAATGACAAAAATAATTTTATTTAGGAAAAATATAACTATTTATTAGAATATTTGACAATTGTGCATTTTTTTTGTATATTTTTTTAAAATAGTATTTGGGTGAGACCGGCGATTTGAGCAAGCATTGTTTATTTCTCTATCGTTTAAGATATATATATATATATTTACGTATTATTAAATTGATTATAATTAAATACAATTTAATTATTTGGTGTTAAGAATATTATAGTTAATTTATGTATTAATTTTCATAATTTTAGTTTTTTTATTATGTTCCATTTTTCATTTTGAACTAAATATTTTTCTGTATAAAAATAACATCAACTTATTCAATTATCTAATGGTAAAATAACTATTTTAAATTCCAGTTTTATAAACCATAAAAGTACATTCTATATAGATTTTAGTTAATGATGCAATAGTTTCAATTCATTATTTCCATCGCTGTTTCGTGTAACTTCATAATGCAAGTACGTGAGAATTTTCTTATAGCGAGAGACACATGATTTATGATTAGAAGAAGAAGTGATGGGACACTGTCCTAATTTGACCCTTAATGGTCCGTATACCGCAGTATAATATATATTCTGTATTCAACGCTTCTCACTGACTATAAGTTTTTATCAATTTTTCAGAAATTAAAGTTTAAGGACTGAAACTTTGTCGAAACCCTAGGGAACAGTCATTAGAACTTAATTCATTACTATAAATTTATTAGGGGGCGTAAGTGTTTTCATCAGTTTTCAGTTGTTCGTGAAAATAGCCTTGATACGGGTGTATTTATTTTTTCTGTTATTATATTGCGCATATTACACTATCGCGAAAACTAACGTTAACGTTCTAAGCGTTATCTTCGCACTTTTCCTTCGGTATATGTATGCAGCGTATAATTGTTTTGTTGGTCGAAATTTTTCTTACAACGAACCCAATTAAATAGAATCAAACAAGTTTCATTGGACGCAATAATTTGCACAAGTTAATCAGAAATACTTTGGTCAGACATACATTAGTTGTGACTTTCACAGCTTATTCATTTCCACAAATTCTATCAATTGTCAATTAACACTAATGAGAATAGTTTAACGATATATTTTTTTTTTTCAGTGAATGAAAGAATTAAAATGTCCCTCGCCATTAATCATAATAGTATTACGTGATTTCACAAACAATTAGGGTGTCTTGTTCGAAATCAGATTATTTGATAACTGATTTGAAATTCCGCTGAACTTATGAGAAGCACCACTCGTATGTCTGCCAAGTGTTCACGATAGGTGCAGTGTGCCGCATGTAGACGATGCGCTTTTAGAAAAAACTCAACATTTTTAACTATCGATAGTAATACAACTCAATTTTTTATACAGTGTGTACTGTTGAATTCGTTACTCAACCAACGCCGAACTACTTGAAAATGTCAACACCATTTCCCTTGCGCTCCAAACAGAATACGTTGAGAGCATTATTTTTTTATTTTTATTTATTTTTTTTTTTTTTTTTTATTTCGGTAGGAAAATGTTTGTGTTTACTTGTATTGAAAAAACATAATAATAAAAACTTGTGCACAATGTAATCGTATGTACGACGCACGTGGCAATTACTATCATGTATATATATTCAACACGTCATAATATTATAAACTAATATAATGAAAGTAGATTTGTTGACTATTCACACTTTGTATCGGAACATCATTAACACATCATTTCAGTATTTACCCATTCACCCACCCATCGTGCTATTTGTACAAACGTCGCAGTAATATATTTAATGTTAATACACAATCAATAAGCGAGGGATTTTTCCGACATCCAAATCTTGGTATGGTTATAGCCAAATAATATTATTGCTGTAGTATATCATACAATCGTTTTATTTGAATCTAAAAAAAAAAAAAAACCATTAAATGATTCAGTATAAAAAATTTTATGTTATTTTATGTTATGACGTGGTACACTCGGTGACGGTGATGATGTACACGTGTCGCAGATGCGGTGGTCACCGTTATAAGAAAAATTATAAAAGTGACGTTGGTTAAGTTATATCACTTTATTGTATCTTAAAGATCGAGATGAACAATATTAATAATAATAATAATAAGAACACACAAAAAAAAAATGTACACAATGTGTGGCAGTGATTATACAAAAAAAAAAAAAAAAAAAAAAGGTTGAGATGTATCTCGTTACACGGTTTCGGAAAAACAGTACGGTTCAGATCGTGGTACCAGTCAGACGTCGTTGCGACCGCTCGCGTCCCCTGTCCGGTGATAGATAGGAGGACGGGGTGTCGCTGTGACGTTGCGTGCCGCGGAGTGGTGGTTGATGACAGAGATAAGGGCACGGTCGTCGACGGCCGTTTCGGTAACGGCTGAACCACTGGAACCACCTGGCACTGGTGCTGACACCTGCACCGACTCCCGGTCTTCCAGATCGGTGGTCGACCCAGCCGAGAGAGTCGCCTTCGTCAGCCGGTACTGCTGACTCGGGCCTTCCCTCTCGGCTTTTGCCCGCAGTCTCCTCTGCCTCTGATGTTCCCTCCTCCGCTCCTTGGCCCGTTCTGCCGACCTCGTTGATTTTGACGGTGATGGTGTTGTCGGTTTCGCGGGCTTTTACCAGGGCTCCAGTGATCCTGGCTTGTCGAAGAGAGGTGCAGATGGTGGCGTCGGCAGGCGGTCCACGTATGCCATACGGCTCGGCATCTCCGTCCATTCCGTCGTCGGTGGGTGTGGGTCTGCCGGTGGCATCCTCAGGACTAATGGACGTCCCGGAGCCGGCCTCACCCAAGTCACGTCCCGTTGTGGCGGTGTAGAGCGGGTCGGTTGTCGTGGTGGAGTTGGGTTGTTGGTGGCGCCGCGTGTTGCCGGTGTGGTACGGGTGACCGGTGTGGTACGGCCGGCCGGTGTTGCGCCGGTTGCTGGTTTCACGCGCCCCGACCCCACCGCCTTGGTGGTTGGGACCCGGTGGTGGGTCGACGGGCGCGGTGGCTTCGCCATTGGCGGGGTGCCCGGTGACCTCACCGCCGAGAAGCCAAGCGACTTGACCAAATCGGTAGTCCGGTTGGCCCACCCCCGGCAGTAAGTTATCCAAAGGAGTGGCTCCACCCTCAGTTGGGCGACCTCCGCCTTCCGGACGTCGTCCATTATGAGGCAGATGCCCATCGATTCCTGGGCCGTGACCACCTCCCTGACCTTCTCCAACATCTCCACCACTTTGATCGCGTCTTTTGTTGAAGGTTGATTATGGCTGGAGGTGATGCTGAAAAACGCGCAATCGTATGTATGATTAATTGTGTGCGCGTTTTAGGCAGGACACGTGGATTTTTCTCGGCGGTAGCTGATCGGTTAGGAAAACTCCTTTACCAACCCGCTTTTCCAACCCTACGGGGCCCCACCATTTCGGTGCGAATCCCGCATGAAATCCCTTGTGAGCCTTGGACAAGTGTTGGGCTTTATATAGTACCATATCTCCCACCGATAATTTGCATTTCTCGGCCACTATATCCCGGTTGTATCTGGCTGTGATTTCTACCTCCAGCTTAAGTCTATCCCTGTTTATTGGTTCGACCTACGTATATGAGTCAGATTTTAGGGTTCAATCCCCGGATCTTTTGCACTCGCGTCCGATTACTAATACCGATGGTGGATATCCTGTCTGTACATTGCGCCGGTTTCGAATAGCGAATAAGATAGGGGCTAATTTTGTGTCCCAAGTGGTGTGTTTGCCGTTGGTGAGTGCCATACGTAGTCCTTTCTTTAAGTCTTGATTGCGGCGCTCGATCGGGTTGGCTCTCGGTTGGGGTGGTCCAACCTTCCGCCTCCCATCGTTCAATCGCATTAAGCATGTCGTTCGACACGAACTGGGGGCCGTTGTCACTAAGACACACGCGGGGGTAGCCGAAACATGAGAAAAATTCTCGTTCGAGTGTTTTGGTAATGTTTTTAGTAGTGGCTGTTCCAAGCGGGTATGCCTCGGTCCATCTACTGAAGCAGTCCGTGGCTACCAAGATATAGGATTTTCCTTTACTCATGCGAGGATAGGGTCCCATTAAATCTATAGGAATAACCTCTCAGGGGTGTCGGGGTTTCCTGGAGTTGGTGGGGTCATTCAACCGTTAGTTGAGTGGTTTAGTGTATGCTCATATGTGACATGACTTGACATACAGCCTCACGTCGTTTTTTAGTCCCTTCCAATAAAAACGGTCCCTGACTGCCCGGTAAGTTTCCTTCCACCCTGGGTGACTAGCCGTGATATGGTCGTGATACCTCCAGATCACCTGTTAGGATTGGATTTTGGGTATCACGATTGATACTTGACGTTTTGCCGCAGGAGGCCATCCGATAGGACAAAATTGTCCGTATCTTTCGTGGTGCTTCTGGTGTTACGTGCAGAGGTGTCCGCGTCAGTTATTATGATTTAAATAAAATTCACTTTGCTATGTGTACTAATCCTGATCAACGGCTATTCCAGAGTAAGTGATAATATAATAAATAGAATATAATAATTATGTATTCGGTATTTGTTTTTTATTGTTAGTAATAATATGTTATTAAAATATATTCGTTTATTTATTAATAACATAAGGTCTATTATTTATTGACACTGCAATGTGACCTAATGAAATCAACTCTGTAAAAAATATTTTAAGTATGGAATTGTATGATTTTGTATTTATATCTACTCACTTTATTTTGAAAATTATCAGCTATCCAATTTTATAACAGGATAAAAATATTTATGTAATATATTTTTGATTAAAATTATAGAAGTTTATTGTTGATAAACATTTTTTTTTATTGAAATGTTCTTTTTTATATACCATTTTATTATAATATATTATATTATTATATTTATAATAATAATAATAATAACAATAATACATATAATAAAAGTTTTTGATAGCTGACAAACACGATTGTTGTAAGCAGCAGTTATTGATATTATCAATATATCTTTAAAAATATTTTATTTGGAAAGCCATATTTGAATTTAGTGTTATCACAACGAGAGTAATATAATAAACATTGTCTCTATCTGTATAAAGCAATTTATTATGTTTTTAAATATAAGACAATATTATAGCTTCAGAGATAATGGAAAACACTTATATAATAATATCATTTCGTTTAACTTACAACTTTTTATAATATATATATATATATGAAACACTCTTATAAAATATTTTCTTACGATAATTAATATTAATGCTATATACATTTATTTAAATATTAACATCGAAAATGTATATAATTTTAATCACTCAAGCATTTATGCTTTTATCGAATTCATTATTATTAATACGATTAAAATATTATAGATCTTATTAAATAATTTTTTCATTAAAAATAATAGCAACTTCACAGTTTGACTTTGGCCGCTGATTGCTTTACAGTATATTGTTATTCATTGTGATGGTAAATATTACACATATGGTCGACATATTCCCGAAAGTATTGTCATAATCATTCGGAGTGATCATATTAACTAAATCACGATAATTGCATTTTGATATTCATGTGTTTTAAATTATTATATCCACGTACTAGCCAGTCCAATATAATATTTCACAATCATAAAATTAGTAAATTGTAGCCGTCGTTCTACAAATAAAGTTGTGTACGAAAAGATGGTTTTTTATTTACATATTATACTAGGTATTTTTCGATAACGTAGAACGATAAAATGCCGGTGCACTTACGAATACCTATAATTCCTACCCTTAGAGAAGTATTTTTCTATATCTTACTGAACAGATTTTAAAGATAATTATATTCAACAGTAATTATAATTATTATTGTTCAAGCCGCACATGCTTCGCACCGCCGGCACTCGTACCACATAATTCACATATCCATAGAAGCTTGATATCGGTCCATCCCGATCCCTCCGCCGTCGCCTATCACAGTCCGACCACGAGTCTCACCGATTATCGTACCCGACGACATCGATGGGGGCGTACAGTGGTGACTCGCCACTTTTCATTTTTCAATTCATTTTTCATTTTTTTTTTTATCTTTTACTTTCTTCCTTCGCGTCGTGGTGCCACCTCGACCTGTGTACGTTTTTTAACTTCTGGTCGCGTTTTGTTTTTCTGCTAATCGACGTGTGTGCGCCTTTTCGTCGTCTCCAGTACATTCGACATAAGTGCGTCCTCGCTGCCACCACAATTAATTAACGTGTGTGTGCCTTCACCGTAGCTGTTCGAAATGGCGGGTACGATGGTTATTTTCCGGTTCGTGTGTGCTGTTTCATCATTGCTTGTGTGCAACTCCCATCTCATGGTGTCAAGAATGATGTTCATAATTTCCATCGTCGGGTGATAGTCAAATCGCTAATTATTATTATTATTATCATTATTATCATTGTAAAAAGTAAATGATCAGCGAATGTGCTTCTGGTCATTCATATTATAAATATTTGTTAATTTATTATTATTCTGAGGCGCCATAAATTCATTAATTTTTGTATATTATTATTATTATTATTATTTTTATTAAGCGTAACGCGCATCCATTGTAGCCTAGTTGCTGTTTTTCAATCATTAACGTCGAATCTTACAATCGGTCTTCAATGTACCTATCCCGCAACCAAACGCGAGTCTTGGTGGTTAATTGCTACAGCCGTAAAAGCCGCCATGGCGTTGACAATTATTATTGAACAAATTATATTCGTGATTCAATTATTTTGATTGCTTTTGCTAAAGTTGATATTTAACGAGTCAAGTTGGTTATTACGAATACTTTACATAGAACTATTCCTGGTTTTTTTTTACTATTGATTTACTTGGATTGTAAGAGGCATCGATGTACATTGGTAAATTTTAAATGAAATAGTCAAAATAGAATGTTGTCAAGTATGTATTTATCATTGTTATAATATACTTTATGATATTGTTTTTTTTTTTATTATTATCATTCATATTATATTTTATTTATTATATTATTTATTTTTATTATAAAGTAATTTAAAGGCTTGAAAGACTTTTTTTATCATGTATAGATAAATAGATGGATATATTATATATTCATTTTGCATTCAAATCCGTTTCCAATAACATCGTGGATGTACAATACATACGAGCATTATTGACGTGCTTTGACCCTGCACTATAAAAATAGAATTAGTCAAATTTCGGATAAAATCAAACACCAATTAATCGTTCTGTAATATTTATCATATTATATGTGTTGGTAACTTTAAAACACAAATATTACACGTTTTATTTTATTTCAATTAAATACACGTTGCCGCGTACCATAATGCGGTGCGCAGTTGATCTGTCGATATATTAAAGAAAATTCTCAATAATAAAAAAAAAAAATTAAAAGGATAGGAACAGAGAGGAAAACTGGGAGAAGCGGCAAATCGTATTGTGGCCTATAGCGGCACTTTTGCTAAATCCGACTATGCGCACGGGCCGTGTTACGCGAACCGTGGGAAACGGTCGAAGGATTCGGAACGTGTTCGAAACGTTAAGAGGACACCACACCTTCATGTATTTTCACCGTCTGATATACGTACAACATAGGTGGTTTACGTTCAGTAGTTAAAATGTAGGGAAGTTAACTTTAATATTAGAGTAAACTGATCTATAATTAATCTTTAAGGGAAGAACATTATCTGTGTTTTGTTGGTCGATATTTTCTGATATTTTAATTTTTTAGCGAGTTATGAATTTTTTTTAATTGTTATATTTTGCACACTCATAACATGTTTAAAAATTAAAATATCTGAAAAAACCGACCTACAAAACACAGATAATGGTCTTCCCTTAAAGTGTGATTATAGGCTAGTTTAATCTAATAATAAAGCTAACGACACTACATTTGAATCACTGAACCCAAATTTGCTATGCTGTACATATAGACGGAAACAACGAATGCGAGTGTGACGCCTTCTTTTCGACGACTGTTACGCTGGTGAGTTCAACCGTTTTCGGAAAACGCGTACGCGTACGGAAAAATGTGATGCACGATTGCCGCTACGGCGATTGACATGAGAATAATAAATACGTTTACTTAAATTTATAATGTTTCGCCCGTGAAACTGTGCAACTCGTAGGACAACGTTGACGTGTGCTTGAACAGTCTGTAGATAATGGAAATTCACGGACGAACGTTTAATGGATCGTTTGGTACACAGACACCGGAAATTCGTGCTTTCATCGTGTACGAGTACTCGGTAGGGATCTAACATGGAGAACTTTAAGATGACCATGTTATCGTGTACTTCGTATTACTTTTCAAGTCGTCCATGTAGAGTTATTGCTATCTACGAAAGATTCAATACCGATATATCCGATTTTTTTTTTTTTTTTTTTTATTTGATATGTACAATCTGTTCTTTTAGGAACAATAAAAATACGTGATGATAGTTATATTTTGTTATATTGATTAGTTAGATGAAAGGTTACTAGTGGTAACACTACGCTTACTTGTAACATATGCGATATGAATTACGTCAGTGGTAGTCAACCGCATATTCGATTGGTCTCGTCTTTCTTGATTCTAATATTCGCTATAGCTGACAAATGATTTTTTGTGTGTGAATGGAATCGCGCATCTTTTGTTCTCTAATGATGTGAATACCATAGTCTAATAACTATTTTAACCGTTTATTATAATTCATAAGCTAAGGTTGAATGGTTCTGTTGGCAGTAGCGGCTCGTAGTAAATATTTTAGGGAGACTTGAATTATTTAATATAAGCTCCATACAACAACGAACTTGAAAAATCCTTTTATTGTAAAAATAATTATACTTCATACTCAATTTTATATTTAGTTAATATTTTTAACTTAATTTATCATTACATTTTTTAATAAACTAATTCAATTCTGCGAATTCCCAGATAAATGCAGATGACGGCGTATACCGACTAACGATGGCACGAAAATTATTGTCGTGAACCCAGTTTCGATAGCGTCTACAATACGCGGCTTATTCTCCCCGGCACCCTTCGTCCAACAAGCCAAACCATTACATGTTACGATTGAGCCTGTCAAGCGTCAATTTCACTGAAATGGCGACCGTTGTCGAAATAGCTAAAATAGTATTTCCATCGAAATAACTATTTATAGGTTTTAGATTTTGTGACCTTTGATTTATAATAATAATTAGATAAAACGATATTATATATTTTCAATTTAAATAAAAATATTTCTATACATTTTTATTTTTAAATATTTATTATTTACAAGTAGATGTATTCTTTTAAAGACAAACGCAGTCTCAAAGTCTCCCTGACGAGACACCCCTGTCTGTTGGATGGAGAGGGTGGTTAATTGCGACACTCACTGGAACACATTTTTACAGTAGACACATTGACGATTATGAAATAAATAATGTTTTATATTGCCATTTATTAATATCAATTCGTCAAGTCCATCAACCACATACCCTGCACTAATTTCAAATATTGCTAATCACCGGTACCGTTGCAGCCGAATACGTTATCTCCCCTACCATATTGTATATTAAATTAAACTATTTAAATATAAAATAACGATGAGATATAGAACTTACGTCGCCAAACCAATTACAGAGTAAATTGACTCCAGTAAATTATTTTTTCTGGCCAAATGTTTATTATAATAGTACTTTTTTGAAATGTGCGTATTGTTTGCAATGCACAGTGGTCAAAAAATTAAAAAAAAAGGAAAAAATGTTGAAAATGATTATTGGAATTAACTATTTTTTAAAAGTTGATTTGTATTCTATATGAGAATGAACATTTAATCTAATAGCTATTAGTTTAATAGAACCACTTTTAGTGAAGATAATACATCGCTTAATGTTTGCGATAACAAGATATAGTATTTTTCGTACACTCACAAAACTCTAAGTACTCATTTCTTCCCGACATTTGTTCGAAGATATTTAATATTTAATCGACATATTTGGTACCAGTGGAAAGCTTATAAGGTAAGGAAAATAAATTTACTAAAATTTATATTTTTATTTACCTAGAACATATTATTTTAATTAGTTAAATTATATTTAAAATACGTTTTTATTGTACATAAAAATCTAAAATAGTCGTAGTTTTTAAAAAAAGTAGCGTGAAGTAGTGTGAGAGCGTAGGTTAAGTATAATTCTATAATTTGTCCTAAATAAGATTTCATAATTTCCAGCTGCCCGTATTTGCCCAATTTTTTATAAATAATTTTTGTTTAGAATTTGTTGAATGAAATGGAGTCAAAATTAACACACCGAGATTTATACTTCAAAATATTAGATTTAAAATCTAACAAAAATTATAAAGTTGAGGCCCTCTATGATTTTGTTCTATGTAAAGTGGATTATGTGAAAGAGCAATCTGAAAATTATCAAAGTGATTTGAAAAAAAAATTGCATATTTTTATGAACGAATTTGATAAACGATGGCAGAAATGCAATAGAACGAAAAATCGGTTTGACACAATTTTTGAAACGTGGCTAAACAAAAAATTTATTTTTTCTGAAGTTTCAAAAAGTTTACCAATGTCCCACGTAGGACGACCAAAGGTGCTTTTTTCTAAAGCGTGTGACAAGACAAAAAGGCATAAAACCCAGACATTGCGTACGTCGAACTCAACAGAAGAACTTGTTTATGCGGCACAGTTAAGTTTAAAAGAAACCGGAAATGTCGATGCTGCTAAATTATTAAAAGAAGCGACGTCTACTACTCCTACTCGTGCTTTGAACATTCAAAGGGCGTATACTGCATTTCAAAATGTTAAACCAGTTCAAATGTATTCTGAAGAAGATGCATTGGCATTAATTATAGATGCTAAACTCACCAAATCACAGTACACATTAATACGATTACAGGCAAAACAGAGAAATGCAAATATATATCCTGCATACAATAAAATACTCGAAGCGAAGTCCCAATGTTATCCCAAAAAAGACCAAGTATTAATTACAGAAATATCTGCGGAAGCAACTCTGCAATCGTTATTGAACCATACTGTACAACGAATATTTCAGTCTATTGAAAATTTATCAGCATACGAATTTAAAAATAATACAGTTGTTTTGCTTAGTAAGTGGGGATTGGACGGGTCATCAGGGCTGGCCCAATATAAACAAAAATTTAATGATGTCCAGAGTGCGAGTGATAGCAATATTTTTTTGACGTCTTTCGTTCCAATTCAAATTATTATGTATTCAGGTGAATCAAAAGAGGTATTAAAAGAATTTATTTGGAAAAATCCAAGAACATCTTCAACCAAATACTGCCGACCAATTCATATACAATTTCAAAAAGAAACGACCGAATTGATACAAAACGAAGTATCAAATATATCGAATCAAATTCAAAACTTGGTATCTTCAATAGTTAATTTGGGAAATGACGGTTTTGTATCAGTAAAACATGAGCTTGTGTTAACTATGATCGATGGAAAAGTATGTAATGCTATATCAGATAATAAGTCGGCACAAAAATGTTATATATGTGGTGCAGGGCCAAAAGATATGAACAATTTAAATACGATAAAACAACGTCCAATTGATCCATCAACACTGTCATTTGGTTTATCATCCTTGCATGCTTGGATAAGGTTTTTTGAATGCCTCATTCATGTTGCGTATCGATTAGGTTTTAAAAAATGGCAAGCACGGGGAGATGACCAAGAAATGTTAAAGAAAAAGAAAAAGGAAATACAAACTAAGTTTAGACAAGAATTGGGTCTGTTGATTGATCAACCTCGTCCTGGAGGAAGTGGCACGACTAATGATGGTAACACGGCCAGACGATTTTTTTCTAATCCAGACGTATCATCTTCTATAACCGGTGTTGATAAAAATATCATAGTACGATTCAAAGTTATACTTGAAGTTATATCATCAGGTGAAAAAATTAAAGGTAATATAAAACAAAATAATGTCATTTAAAATAGTATCTTAGGTATTCTACTAGCTTAATAAAATAATTAATAAATAGGTAATGAATGCATAACCATTTAAAAAATATTAGTTTTCTTTATATTATTTTAGGAGTTGAATTCAATAATTATACATTTGAGACAGCTCAATTATTCATTAGTAAATATCCATGGTTTTATCTACCAGCATCCGTTCACAAAATTTTGATTCACGAAACACAAATTGTTGAAAATGCCATATTGCCAATCGGTTTATTATCAGAAGAAGCACAGGAAGCTAGGAATAAGGATATGAAGAGGTTTAGGGAAAATAACACAAGAAAAATATCCAGAAAACATACAATGGAAGATTTATTTAATAACTTGCTCATTTCATCAGATCCACTTATTTCGAGTAGAAGAAAAATTAGCAATAAAAAATCAACCAGATTATGCGATGAAGCAAAACTGCTTGTATGTATTGTAGGAGAAAATAAAGAGGATTTTTACATTAATGAGGAAAATAGTGAAGACGAATTTATGGAGTACGAATAATTAAATTGAAAACAACTAGCATATTGTGAACATTTGTATATTAAAATGTAGATTAATATATAAAAAACTAATTCGTAATTAATTTACTGTAAATAACAATGAAATAAAATATTAAATACTTTTTATTATTTGCTTAAATCAAAATATAATAAAAATCACCATGAAAATATTTTTTTCCAACTTTTTTTTTTTATGGACCACTGTGCAATGTTCCGGTTATCGATAGAGGGGGGATCCAGACTGATATAATGGAGGCGTGATCGTTTTTTCATAAATTCTCAGAGCATGTTCCCGGTCCAAACCATAGTTAAAAACGTATTTGTGTGCTAAACTTTACTATTTATTAGATTAATTTTAAATACATATTTTATCTCTTGTATATCACGGAAGGGAGCGATTAACCATATAATTCCCTTCTGGATCTATCCCTAGTCATCATTACATTTTAATGGGGGACTCTGGAAATATATTGTGTGATATTGTGAAATATATTGTATGCTGATTTACTACTAATTAGTATCAATTATATTGATTATTTAAATAAATTTACAACGATTGACTGAACATCACAACACACGTAGATTTTTCAAGTGAAAACTGATCTTAATAATAATCCGCATTCTGAAATTTTCACGTATTAAGCATTCAATTTCAAATTCACAATTAGAGTTTTCAATTTTCCTGGACAAATTATTTGAATGTACACTTATAGAAATGTATAATATCATTGAATTTATAGAGCCATGTTAGATTCCTGATATATCGCTATACGACTGTAGTATAATAATTTGTGTCTCGAACACCATTGTTCGTTATTTACTTTTTCAATACCCATCGTTATGATTTATGAATGCAATGCACTAGATTTTTACAAACGTCACTAAGGTAAAATGTGTACGTACATTTTTATAAACTTAGTGCTATAAAAATATCAACGGCTAAACTCTGTTAAATACTTATCTTTCGGAGTGTCGCTGCTGTCAGCTCTTATAATTAAAATAAGGGTGCCTTAACAGCTAAAATATTATGAATTTTGTTGTGTGAATAAATTTAAATGGTTATAAAAAATTCAATGAGAATATAAGATGTGCAATTATAATAATAACAAAAATAAGATAATAATGTGGCCTGGCTGGCCCAACAAATATAAATGTAAATATAAATAAATACAATGGATACTAATTAATAACGTATAATTTACCTACGACGGTACACTGCAGTGAAATAAATAATGACAAAATAACCTTTGGCGGCTATAATACAAATAATTCAATACATAATAATAATATAAATAAATCAAATCTAACGACTCACACATAATATATAATTTGCCCACGGCAATATGACTAAATATACAATAATGCAAAATAATAGCCTTTGGCGGCTAGGCCCGTCGGCCTTTACACAAGCAAACGAATATGGTCGACCAATACTCACAACATATGATTGCGTCAAATGGTGGAGTTCATCCCACGCAACCACAATGAGGAATGTGCTTATGCAATAAACTAAATAATACTAACGAACTTATAAAGCACAGCCCTCGCTGTGTACGACCACCCAAACACAGTCACAGATGAAAACGACGAATTCACATGTATCTGCAGCAAAAACACAACACAATTCAAACCACGTTACTCACAATGACCGCTAGTAGATATGCTTAAAACCAAAAACTATTAAAACCTGCAACAAAACAGTTGCTAGAACGATAAATACCATACGGCCAAACAGGAACAACAACACAATACAACGTGGTTTTCACAATAAATTGACTGCAGACGACGACAAACCGGAACTTGATGTGCACACTTAGAAGGCAAAAAAACGAGAGCGAGACGGTGCCGACGACATTCACCACTAGGCTCTGGCCGTCGAACACCACAAAATGAAGATAAATTTCTCAGTGCCACCATACTAAACCAAAAAATACGAGAATTTATGAAACTTTGTGTCACTGAGAACATGACTTTGACTTTTTTAAAACATAACCGACAAATATTGAAAACGCGGAATAACGGATAGATTTACGTGTGACGATAACAACGCGATTACGTACTCGTACGCACTCGCAAACGGGGCTTATCGCCGCCGCCTACAATGGTTGTGGATACGAAACGCACCGCCACGCATCACACGAAAATGATAACATGAACAAAATTACAAATAACAATATTGACGCGAACACGGAGCAATATTAAAATTTCAGCCGCTTTATGTATATTAAACGATTTTAAAATAGTGGTTTTCTGTTAATCGTTATTTTATAGTACTATATCATTTAATATGTAGATGATTAAAGTAGACCTTCCATTAGTCTTATATTTATTTAAAAAATTAATATATTCTTCTTCTAAAATTATGGATGCCTATTTTAAAATTTAATTAGAACCATGATAATCATATACAGTATACATTTTAATTAAAATATTTAGTGCTATTCAAATATTTACTCACTTTATGACTACATCACTTTATGAAAATTCTAGTGTCTTAACAATTGTATGAACGTTTAGTGACCAATTGTCAACCTACTATTAGTTGGTATTATTTCTAATTTATTAAGGATGAATAATTCGTGTTAATTTTAAAATTTTATGATTAATCACAAATATTTTACTTTTTTTTTTAAGAGATAATATACAATCTATACAAATATGCACAATAAGTATATGTGAAAAGAGAAGTTATACATGAAAATACTTGATTTAGAAATCACCCTATGGTAACCCTATAAACTTGAAAAGATTGGAGGGTGGGAGTAAGAAGGCAGGAAATTTATTAAGCGGTAGATAAGGTGCACATTTTATTTTTTTTTTTTTTTTTAATTTAAGAAGTCTCTGCACCATCTTCTTTTTAGTCTCCTACGAGGATTTTCTGGGAGCGTTAAGGAATTTAGGCTTTGAATCAGTGGATTTTCGTGATTGTTTAGGCGTGAGAAGAATCGTTTGTAAAAGATTACAGATTCTTCTTCTATAGATTTCATACGAAGATCGTTATGAAGGGTAAGATTAGATATGTAGGGTTGGGCGTTTGTGATTTTTCTTAGTGTTATATTTTGATAGGCTTGAATTTTGTTTAGGTTCGTTTTTTGGCTGTACCCCAAAACAGTAGACCGTATGACCAAATTGGCTTTATCAGTGATTTGTATATTAATAATTTAGTTTTTAAACTTGAACATTTATTATTTGTAATTAAATTTTTAAGTGAACGGGAGCGAGAGTTTAAAATTAATCTTTTTGATTTGATATGTTGGTTCCAAGTTAGTCTTTTATCCAGTATGGTGCCAAGATATTTTACTGAGTTGGACATAGGAATTGGTATATTGTCAACTGTGACAGGCGGGCAAGAGCCATGTTTAAGAGAGAAGGTAGTGTGGACTGATTTACTGTGGTTGAGTTTGATTCTCCATTTGGTATACCATTGTGAAAGTTTATCAAGATGGGATTGCAAATTGGCTGAAGCTGTAACTGGATTATCATGGATCGACATTATAGCTTTATCATCGGCATAATCGGCGACTAGGGTGTCTTGCGAAATGGGTTGATCGGAGGAGTATATATTGAAAAGAAGAGGTGATAAAATTGCTCCTTGGGGTACTCCTGCATTGATTGGGGCCAAATCAGAAGTGCAAGACCCGAGGCAAATTTGGAAATATCTATCAGTTAAATACGATTTAATAAGAAGAAAAAGTGACGAGGGAAGAAAATTACGAAGCTTGAATAAAAGGCCATCGTGCCAGACGCGATCGAATGCCTGGGAAATAAAATATTTTACTATAAATATTATACTTACTTTTAAACAATAAGCTCAAGAAATTCAGTCAAATTAATATGAATACTTCGTTTAGGTACCATTGTTACGTATAAATGTTAATTACTTTAGTTCTTTCACAATTTATCTTCACTTATTTTTAATTATTTATAAATAAATGTATTATAAAATATTTATTGGAAATGTGTCATGAAATTGGCTAATTTTTTTTTTATGTAAACACCATAAGTCATATATGTGATATCCTTCAAATTTAATTTTATTTCCTTTCTTCGTTTTTTTAGCGCAAAGTATTATTCACCTTTCTAAATTTTTATTATATCTTATTTAACTCACAAGCTATGTTTTCCTCACAAACAATTCTCATTATTCTTTCCATAAATTCCTCATTCTTCTAGACTGGCTTCTTAATTTAATATTACTTTTATTTAATTAATTAATTCAATTACTACCTAATTTTCGAAACAAAGCATCAATAAAAAAAGAAAAAAAGAAAAAAAGAGAAACATCTTAAAGAATGTTTTGAAAAACAAGAAAAAAAAACAAGTTATTAAAATATAAAATCAAAGGTAAAATTCAGCGAAAAGTAAAACGAACTAAATGACGTATTACAATAATTTAAAAAAAGAAAATATATGAAGAGTTGATAAAAATGTTTGGATAATATCCAAGAAAAAATTTATTGGGAAACAATAGTTAGACATAAAATAAGTTAAAGTTATAGTTGGACGTTATAGGTATACACGTGTAATTTCATTTTCTAACGACTTTTGATTAAAAAATAAACACGTATTAGTAGTTGAATTTGACATTTATTACAATTATAATAAAAATAAGAAAATAGATATTTAAATGACGATTGTTTTACTTGCCTAACAAGAATATATTTTGAGATTGTGCGTTATCTTGTAAACATTGATTGATGCAATAAAAATTGAAATTTACGGTAGAAACTCTTGTAAGTAATTCAATTTCATTATATTTATTTATAAATATATGGTAAATCATAATACCATGGTATGTAGTCGCTCTTAGGGAGCTATTCGACGTGATGCGGTTCAATAGGTACAATTTCAAATATAGTTGTTTTTCTCTAAAGTTTATGCAAAACCTGAAGGATTTTGTACCACATATAAAAGGTTAACCTAACCTCGCAATTAACTTGTGTATGAAAAACTAAAGGGTAAAATTTGTATTTGGTCGGATAAGCACGAACAATATCCAAAGCCGAACTTTGCCAAAACTTTGTCCGCTGGGTTATAAGTCTTAGAAGGTAAAAGTATAAACGCATATCCTTAAACACTCTATACCAAAATACAGGACCGTAGTATTTATAATAGAAATGACTATTATTAGAGCAATGTAAAAAAGTGCTCCGAGATAATAGAAAATATTTTGTTTAGTCAATGTTTCGAATAATATTTGTTTTCATTTTAACTTGAATAGGTAATTTTCTAAAAAAAATACAACTATCGAAATACTAGTATAATGATTATGAAATGTCACTAAATAGCACGATAAAGTTTAAATATTTTGAAAATTATAATAATGTTTGGAAAAAAATTATGTTTACATACAATCAATTTTCAATTTTCTTCGATTATTATTTTTTGATTTAGAAAAACAATAAAAAGAAAAAGAAACATGATTTGTATAAAACCTTTGTTCCATAAATACTATAGTTATTTTTCTTTTTTGGAATTTTTCTTTTTGCGTGTATAGGAAATTTAAAAATTCTATGAATTTGTTTGTAATATAATATATTTGTCTGTGTATTGCACAAAAAATGAATACCAAAAAAATAAATTTGTGCAATTATTAAACAAATTAAAATAATAGTAAAGTAAATAATTTTGTGTTTTAAATAAAGGATTGTGCCATCAAATAACTTTAAATACATTATTTGATAGATACAGTATATACTAAACTATACTGTACTATACAGTATATAGTATACTATACTATACAGTATATATACGGTATTCTACAGATTAGGTTACTATTTGAAAATGTTTAGAGTTTTATAAATTAAGTGACTGATTGTTATATTAATAAAAGGATAACCAATAAACAAAATAGTGTTATTTATTTTTTCCACATTTAATGCACTTTGTTATACATATACTATTAAAAACGCTACTTAAAATTCTCATAAAACTTATATTAATGACTTACATAGAGAAAGTATCGTACTATTTGTAGCTAAATTGTATTTTTATCCTTCAAAAAATTTATTGTTGGTTATAAACATTTTATTGGATATAAATAGCTGTATATAAAGATAAAAGTTGTATGTACTTACGTAACTTTTATTTTTAAAATGTATTTAAGGGTCTTTCATTTTGTCATTGGATAAAATCAAATCTAACATTCACATTGTATACTTTGATAAAACTATCAAACTCAAACATATTTCAATAACATATAAGTTCACGGAAATGCATAATAATAAATGTAACTATTATTATTGGTTCACATATCGTACTAAATACTTTATAAATACAATTTTTTTTTTCTCTAATAATATGTGTATATAATATAAAATTAATAAAATTATTCGATATAGATATTTTTTTTACATACATTAAACAAATAAGTTTTTTTCTTTCCACATAGTAACTATGCTTTTCTAGAATATGCTCATTGCATTTAATCTTAAATTTAAATTCCCATTGACATGATTGTATTTAGTTTTGGTTGTACTTTTATTACACATTGCTTAACTTTTATTGAATTAACCATATTTGAAATCAAGTAGGAGTGGATCTGTTTAAGTTAATTTAGAACACTTAATTTGATTTGATGTCGATATTACCTACATTTATATTTTTTTTAATAACACTTATCAACCAATTTACGGTCAACTGAAAGTACAGGAATATTTTGTTTGGTATTATTGATGCATAAAATCTATTTAGATTTTAACTTAGAATTTACATTCTGTATATTGAACATACGAGTACTTCCTTTATGTTCTCTCAACTTTTCATAAATGTACGAATATGTTGAATTCATGCATATCACTTAACCATTGTAAATTGGGCCCATTATATTGTAGTTTATCTTCTGACCCTCACATGTATCCAGTATTGGAACATAGATATATTTAATGATAAATCTAGATTAATTTGTCAGGTTAGCTATTTTTTATATTTTATCTTATCTAAATAAATAGTTACAAGGTATTAAGACATTTATCTTAAGCCGGGTTCCCGCGACTCGTGTATTTGACGAATATTTATAATTGCCGAATATTCGTCTATTTGTACAAATACCCAAATATTCTGTTCCCACTATTTGCATATTTGACGAATATTTGTTAACACAAATACTCGTGAAAGTATTCATTCAAGTAGTCAAAATTACCCTTCCAATAAACTTATAAATTCGTATGTATGGAGTTTGAATTTACTTACACATTTTTCATCATTATGCTGTGGGCAGTTGTACATGATTGTTCTGTTTTTACATGCATTTTGGCGTTTTTTTTTTTTTTTAATTTTAATCTAGTTTCTAGAAAACGTGCGGATTACAACGCGTTTTGATCGCCTGGCCACAACAATATTAAATTTAAAACCACGGAAATTAATACACAAATATTCGTCACGTCGTGGGAGTGTCCATCCAAATATCAATTTTGATACAATTATTTTCTTTGACTCGTGTCACTTTTACCGACAATCGGCGGGAACAAGACGAATGACGAATACCGAATACCGAATATTCGTACAAATATACCATTCCCACTACATGACGAGTATCCACGAATAGCGAATATTCGTCAAATACACAAGTCGTGGGAACCCGGTTTTAGATGGATTCTAATAATCTAGATACATTATTTTATTTATCATAATCACCAGAATATAGCATTTATATTTTTTGAACTTTTAATTAAATTATCAATCAGAGTTTATAAGTTAAAAAATACAAACAATACAATTTACAAAAACTTATTTTTATATACAGTGCAATACTTATTTACACAAAATTTGTATATATTATAAATTGTGTTAAGTATGATGCGTATTCAATTTAATTTCATATACCAAAACTTTTTAACAGCCATATTCGTGTGAGGGGGAAAATACTTATTTTAATGAGCATAGTCCGAATTACTGAACTATCAACTGAAGCCTAACCGAGTGTAGCGTTGTTTGGTTTGCTTAATACTAAACAGCTTCTGTAGTTCTGAATTATAATACGTACTCATTATGTACATCGTATTAAATGTTCGGTATTGTACTTAATTGTGTGATATAGGTACGTAGTCTGGTTAAATCGATTAATAAAAATAATAATAATAACAACACTACGAACAAGCAATTATAAAAAACATAAAATTACGAATACCGATGATTCCCACCTACTGACATCGTTTACAACTATTAACCAATATTAGTAAAATTTATAAATATATAGTAATAAATATTTAGTAATATATAATTTATAATGAGTTATTTTTATCGTCAATACAATAATTATGCAACGAGCTGTAGCAAATGTTATTAATAGATCACACACTACCGCGATTCCGATAACGTTCGTATAATCACTAATATCCGGTGAACCGATCTAGGACATTTCGGCGCGAGCTTTTCGGCGCCGGCATTTCGGCGCGAGGTACGTTTCAGCGCCAGGTGTTATTATGAACATTTTGTCGGATGAATTACCAGAAGAAATTTTACCCTTGTTAGACTGGTTTGAAGAAAATTATATAGGTAGAGTTCATAGAAACCGACGTCGAAATGCACGTTTTCCTCCAAATCTGTGGAATGTCCACGAACGAGTTTTAAATAAAAATGATAGAACTAATAATTATGCCGAAGCCGCTAATAGACGACTCAATGTTCAAATGGGGGTTACTAATCCAACACTATGGGCTTTTATATCTTGCTTAAGAAAAATACAGAGTGGTCGGGATACTTTTTATTGCCAATTAGAAGCTGGTAAAAGCCCACCGAAAAAACAAAAAAAATTTTTGGATGTTGATAAGCGAATCTTTAAAATAGTTAGCAATTATAATAATAGGGACATATTAATATTTTTAAGAGGTATCGCTCATAATTTAAGCATGACACATTAATTTACCACATATTTATTTTATTATTAGAGTGACATATTGATATTGTATTATTAATTTTATATTTATTATTTATTTAACACAACATTGTCATAACGACATTTAACATAACAGACCTATTTTATTATTTATTTTATATTTTTTATTTATTAAACAGGACATATTGATATTTTATTAAAATTGTAAATTTTTTGACAATATCTATAAAAGTGAATTATAATATTAATTTTATAGAAGTAAATTTGTGTATTATGTAAATTAGTGTAATCCAGCGCCGAAACATACCTCGCACCGAAACGGTCGTGCCGAAATGGCCGCGCCGAAATGTCCGTGTCCGCCGGTGAACGGACCCTACCGGTCGATGCACACACATTACATAAAACGTCATGAGGTACAAATTAACAGAATGAATTAGTAGATAAATCCAATGATATTGTAATCATTTACACAAATACAGTTTATAAAAAAAACCGATTTTAAAAATAATGTTTTATATTGATACATTTATAATAATAATAAATAATAATAACCAAAATATTTATATTTCTAAACATATTTGTGTCTGATAAGAATTAATATTAAATAATATCTCTCCTGTTAAAACAAATAATCTCTGTGTAAAATGGCCATTTTTTCTTAATGTATTCCTTTTTTAATATCGAGTAGCAATTTTATTATTTCTGTATATACCAGATGTTAAATTTTTAATACCGTTAATTTTTTGAAACCGGTCACACTTTACAAATATTACAATACTCTAGGCTAAACTTTTATTTATTTCTATGAATAAAATATTTGTTTATTATTTATGTATAAATATAATAGGTACTTACCCGCTGGAAGTTATACTTGTGGGATTTTCAATTTTTGAACTAAGATCCAAGTAAAAAAAAACCCATAAATAATAGTTATTAGTATAATGAGATGTTTTAAAAAAAAAAAATCATAAGCAGATAGATATAATGAAATTAAGAGTGAGAATGAGAGTGAGAGAGACAGAAGAAGGAGAGAGAGTTATGCGAAATATATGTCAGAGCAATAAATAAAACGTATCGGTGGTAGGGCGGATCTTTGTTTTCAGATTTTCTGATTTATCGGAAACTAAATGCCAAAACAAAATCGACAGATATAATCCACCGTCACCGTCTCGCACAGACTACCAATATTGCGGTCGCGTGCATATATGCTTTGCACACGCACACACTCGCGCGCGTACGCAAACCTATAACACCATAACACCTGACTTGCAATAAATATTTTGCAAAACAGAATTTCGCCATTACGTGTAGGTAAATATATTATGTATCCTGTTTACACACAAACATTTTAATAACCCGTCACGGCATTCGGTAAAACTACTCTGCCCGTCATCCGTAACCCGTTCGGCAATGACGTTGACGGGCACCACGCACAACCCGTCAAATCATTACCTCCTGCTTGCAGTGGTTCATCCTGCCCGAGTACACGTCAGAGCGACACGGTACTATCTAGTTTATTTTTTATTAGATATTTCTTCCAGTATAAACAGATGCAAGTCCTACATTTAAAAATAAAAATAATCCTCGTGCGGAGAATGGTCGTCTGACCGTGATCAATGTTGAGATGCGATTTCATTTAGATTGATTTAGGAGAAAAAAAGTTGATTAAAATGAATGAAATCTCATTTAAAGAGAAATTAGAATCAATTTTCCAGCTGTCGTAATTTCGGTAAATAAAAAATTAAAAAAAAAAACAAGTAAATCGTCAAAGAAGAATTTATTCGATTTTATTCTGTTCTCTACACTCCATAATTATCTTCAATTTATTAATGAAAGAACGAGCAATTATATAGTTTTTTAAAAGTAAAACGTAGTTATGTTAACAAATTTACGGTGCTATTTTATAAAATGGCGCTGATTCGTGCGCAGCTACGGTGTTCCCATTTTTTTTGTGTCAGAACTTACATATGTAAACGTTTATCTACTATGCTTCGTGAGAGAACTTATCATCTATCAACGAAACATAATACCGTTATGATATTCTTTCACCGGCAACGTCGTCAAAGCTCTTGGTACCTACAATTCCACGAAAAATTTACGAACAATTGAGCCATTTTATTGTTCATCCCTGTTATTCAATTTTATTTATCCTTGGCGATCGCAGTAACAATGGTCTTATATCAACCTATGTGTCACGACCCGATTTTGGGTCGCAAATAGTTTTGAATGGAAATTCACAAAGGTTGTAAAATATTTTCACTGTAGACCCACCTACACCGAAATAATATGATGAAAATGCAATAAAACATTGTTTTTCTTAGTAAACATGTATACATTTTATTTTTCTAAAGATGTAATTTAATTTTATACATCAATACTTAGTAAACATATTAAATCTAACAGACTGTAAATATTAAATACGTATCGTTTATGAGTAGCTGAAATGTTCATGTATATTCATTATTATTGTACTGACATTTCGAATAGATCTATAATCGAATAAATATAAATTATTCAATTATTTCCTATATCTATATTATTAGAATCTGGTGAGAATATTTATTTTTTATTTTGATTACGTTATACAGTATATTAATTATAATTTTGAAACTATGATACACGTTTGAAGTATTTGTAGATTTATCTATTACATTGTAATAGTTTAGTTCTATCGTTTCAATTATTTTAGTATAATGTTTAGTATAATATTTACAAACATATTGTTATAACTTATGACAATACACTACAAATCATTAACATAATATCCATTAAAATAATTCAGTTTCTCCCCGCAGATATTCCTTTGCTAACAATTGTATCAAATGTTTGTAATAATTTTCTTGGGGTATGCTCCGTATACTCTTCCTCAAAGCGCACCCTGGTAACTATCGATGAAACTTTATTTCATCAATTGGCTAAAGTATAGAGAACCCGGGTCGGTGGACTGTGATTTTTGCATCTCCCGTCAATTATGATCAAAATAATAATCATTTATTTTTCTGGGAATATAGTATTGTAAAATTATAATTAATTAACGCTGGTTGCTGCGCTTTATTTTAAATTGTATTTATAAAACGACATAATTTGGGTTGTTGCAGTAAAGTATGATTTCAAACACAAACATATTTAAACTGCAGTAATAATAACAAATGTGTTGAATGAAAAATAACAATAATGACTACAAGAGTATTTACAGTTTACAATATGGAAAATATTTACAACTGGTATGTTACACATCTTTTTTAAAACTAAAAGGACTCATTAAAATTCTAAGATATAAATTTTATTTCCATACGGGTTTATGCATAAATATATTTTTATTTTAACTCAAATTAATATTCAATTTTTTTTTTTATTATATTAATCTTACTTAACAATATTGAAATTGATATATATATAATAGTTATATACTATTATCAATTGAAATTGATTTTTTGAAGCGATAACGTTGTCTCTCAAGTCAAAAAAAAAAGTAATTGTATTAAAATGTCGAGCCATTAAAATAAGAAAACGTATATAAAAGTTTTCAAATGAGCAATGTTTATAATTCATTTCTAAAGTTATTAGAAAAAATACTTTATATTAAAGGTATAATAAACAATTTATTGTGCCACATAAATTAGTATAAAACTTCATTGAAATAATTAAAATATTTTAGCTCTACAAATGTTTATCCTCACCCTAATATCTAAATAAATATTTTTTTTTATTTTTTTTTTAAGGAAAATATAATTTTGTTACAACATACAAAATATTATTTATTTATTTAATAAAATGTGTAATCAGTATTCTAGTTATTTATAAATTTTATGAATATTCAGTGTCCATTGTTTTATTACTCGTATTTAATATACGAAGTATCTAATCACTTAGATACTTGCTATTTATGTTGGAAAATAATTTTGCATATAATAAAGTATTATAGATATTATAATGTGCAAACAATAAATTAATCTGCATGAGAACATATGCATGTGATAAGATATAGTATTATAATTATGTGTAAATAAATTACTAACATTAATATTTACTTAACAGAAGTTAATTATCGAAGTATTTTTAATATTACTTTAAATTATAAGTTATAATTTTGCAGGCTAATCAAATTAATATTGAACAATTTAATATAGTTCATCATAGTTTTGATAACTACTTAAATGTATTCCCAACTTCTATCACAACTAAGGGTTAACTTAAATCATTAAAAATACAAAGTATATACTATTAATTTCAATGTATTAATAATGATCCAGTGTTTTTTTTTTTTTTGCATAAACAATATATTTTTCAATAATATTAGAATGTGATTAATAATATAATAAATTTATAATCACTGATTATAAATAATATTTCAAACTTTTGACTCGACATAGTTCGATTTTAACGACAACCAAATTTTGTTATATGTATTATTAAAATAAGTACAAATTATTTTTTTAAACTGAAAAGTATGAGGAAAATTATTTTTGAATTTGATTTTAATTTAAAGAAATATCCTTTGAAGCTTCATTACGGAAAAATCAGTATGTTTCTACTTCAATAGCCATCAATAGGTCCCAGAGGTTTATATACGAAAGAATAAAAATAAATGGGTACTCTTTAAGACATAAAATCTCGAGATGGTTTTGTCATAGTTATTTCATCAGAAATATTCTTTATAGAGAAATTGTAGTAAAATTAAGTACACAATTATAAGCAGAGATCAAATGCAAGTAAAATAATTAAAAAAAAAGCAAGAATAGGTCAGGAGAGACTCTAATATCGAGTGAAATGCAATATGGGTGAACTGCTGTATAATTTTTTTAAATTTTAAACTGATATAAAATATTTAAAAAAAAAAAAAAAACTATATTAAATAAAAATATCTGGAAAATTCGTAAATGAGCCACTTAAAATTATCGGGTAAACATCTATTCCAAATAAAAATCTAAAAGGATTCTGATGAATGAATCATTTTTTTAGGAAAAATTGTATATGCAGACAAAAAAAAAGTTGTGCATTGCAAAATAATAAGCTGTTATAATGGTGAGGATTAAAATCACGGTTAAAATAATTGTATGGCAATTTTTTCTCCATTTTCTCAACTATCCGGAAAACCGTTGAAAAACTTAAAAAATAACTCTCTTAAAGTACAAACTAATACTATTTCCTATATTTATTTTTATGGCGATCATCGGGGCAATTCTTCTGGTCGAATCGTTTGCAAAAAAAAAAAAAATACACTTCATAGTGAACCATTACATTCCTTCATTTACTCATAATCAAAAATAATATAGGCATACGTATAAAAATCCTGTGTGGAAGTCGATGAATTATTATACAGAAAAAGTCATACGCATTTTGAAAACGATCGCGTTTAAAGCGTGGCTGTATTCTGTCACTCGGTTGTCAGAACGAATTTACGATACCTTTTAGTTTTCTCACTCGGTTCAAAATCCTTTTCAATTTCCTTTTATTCTACTACATAAAATTATTATTATTATTATTATTATTAATGTTATTTTTTGTATTTTTTTTTCGTTTTACTATCGACGTAATTTTATGTTTAAGACATAATAAAAAACAATATCTGTCGTTGACATTATTGATAATTTATTTGACTTTATATTTCTCCCCTCGGCAGGTAACGGTGCCAAAGTAGTCGAAACTGTAGGCGCGACGATCATACAAGAATGCCATGACGACCGACAAATTCGAGCACTGAAGAGTTTGGGTGGCAACCTGCACCACTTTCTGACCACTTTAGACGGAGTACACGATGTTCTTCAATTGGGCGACGATAAGGTCAGAACAATATTATATATTATAATAATTGTATTTATTGATGAGTTACACACCAACAAACCATGATTTAATGCACGAGATATCGCGTTAACTTAATACTGTACAAGCTTAATTACCCAGCTTCGCACGGAACATGCTTGGCCGTGACATAGGTTTTAATGGATTATTACTTTACACAATTTAAAGCCAAGTTTGGTGTAACTGTTGGTGGTCATAAAATAAATAAAACAAAAGATCAAATTAATTGGTGTAATAATTTTAACTGTAGGCTGGATTACATCTGAATTACCGAATTTGCTGATTCCAATATTTTTTAAAATCCCTTCTTATTGCATGTATTGAATATTGGAGAAACCACCATGTCAAATTTCGTGTTCATATAGTTTTAAGATGTAGCGATGATCAATGAATGAATAATACATGACGTTGTCCGTTGAGAAAATTGTGAGTGTCCAACTCCATTTGGGTGTCACCGTAGAACTTATGCCTTTTTAAGTATAAATCACCCGAAATAACGGTTGAAATAATAATTTGTTATTTATTTTAATAAGTAAATATTAAATATAGCCATGTCTACCATATCTTATTGTACCGTTTACGATATTTAAACATATACTAATATCCTTACAACAATGTTCAAATTATTTTGGATTATTATTTTTTTATTTATTAATTTTATTGAGAAAAGTTTGACAATTCGAAGTTTCAAATAAATGCTATTTATTAAAGTGTATTTGGATTATACAATATTTTTTGTTTTTCCTTTTGTGGTGCGTACCTACTCAAATAAATCAGAAGGTTTTCTGACGCGTAAGCAGTCCACACACGGTTATCCATGTGAAAAGCATGAATTTTCAAAATTCAATCCACAAATTGCCCGTGTAATTTGTTAATTATCATTGCAAAAGCGAGTCGCACAAGACACTGCAAAAGTTTAAATTCCAATGGCTTATCTGTTGGAGTCATTGGAGGATGTGTGGTAATAGTACATGTATAGCTTTAAATTTTCCGTTTAAAATTATGGCTTCAATTGTGTTGTTATAAAATTTAAATAATTTACATAATTCTTAATCGATGATTATTAAAATCAACTTATAAAACAAATTAAATATTTCCTAGGTAACCAAAAATTGAAAAATGTATGCATCCAGTCCAAAAGTGTTTCGACCCTTAAATATGTGATTTTCGAAAAAATCTTTTCTTATTAGACATTGAAGGCTTGTTCCAAATTTCAGGTGCGTATGTTGAATAGTTTTTGACATTCAGCAATCAGTGAATAAGTGGTAATTAGATTTTATATTTCTAATAACTCATAACTCATAATATAATATGAGTATTGGTGTAAGCCCGATGATTATTTTTATTGATTAACTTCTCGGAACAATTATTCTTATCTACACGACGACGTCGACAAAAAAGATAGGTTGCAGGTAATTGGAAACCCGCGGGCCACCGTGCCGCACAATACGTATTAGTGGTGAATAATTATAATTGTTAATTACTCAACTAAAACATAATATTTTTGAAAATCCTTTTTTATTGGACAGTCAAAATATGAGAAAAACCTCTATTCTAAATTTCAAGTCCGTACGTTGCGTAGTTTTTGAGATACAGCGATCAGCGAGTGAGTGGTATTTGGATTTTATATGTATAGATAAATAAAAAAAACCGAATTTTTCGATGCAAATGAATATGAATTATATTGTATCTGGAATATTCTTCTAGTCCATCGGTAGTATCACGTGCTCAGAATTGTGTGATACTGTTGAATAAACGAAAAAATGAACATTATGAATAATTTTCTATTGCAAAAAATGCATATCACGATTTTTAATGTAACACAAATTTCAGATATTAAATTTTTAAAAGAATTCAAACTTAACAAACTCGAACAGAATAGTGTAATTTTACTGTATTCGATTTGAATTCAATGATTGCATTCAATAAAAAACGATAAGCGGACGAGGAATTTTTTTTGTTAAATTTTATTCGTTTCTTTCTATGGTGATAAACAAAGCGTTTTAAGAAAAGCTCAAGAACGATTTATATAAATAGGTAATTTATATAATTATAATTATAATTTATAATTAGAAAATATCATAAAAATGAAAAAAAATATAAAATAATAGAAAAAGCTCAAAGATCGCTCAAATGTTTTGAAAATTTTACCATGTCTAGGTAAAGATAATATAAATAAAAAACCCAAATTTTAAGTTTTTACGGATGTTTTTAACTAAATTACAACAACAAACTCCCAGAATTAAAATGTCTATAAATAGCTCAAAAATAGCTAAAATTTTCCGAACTTTAAATCGCTAGGAACAAAATCCAAAATACAACAAAATAGGTCTCTTGTCATTTTTTATTAGAAGCAATATTTCTAGTGGAACACGTCCGTAATTATTTAATATTATAAAATCGTGAAATCATACATTTGTTTTCTTTTAACTGCTTTTATTTCGAGTACCGTTTCGAATACCGAAAAATGACCTCACTAAATACCAGTTCAAGAAAATTACCTTTCAGAAAAGATGCTAAACTTAATACTTTTGAGCAAGTTTAGAGGGAGAAAAAGTGTTTACAGAATAAAAAAGAAAAAGAGAAAAAAATAAACATCATTGAAACCATTACATTCCACGCTCCGCTCAAAATCTAAAATTATTGATTCAACGTCCTTTCGTAGTACAAAAATAAATTCAAATCATTTTGCGTGTACTTCTTGTAAGATAAATAATTTAAAAAAACATTTATAATACAAATATTTTTAACTTGAAATAATTACAGTAGATTTTTCAATATGGATAGATGAAAATATTTTGAGAACACAATATTCTTTTAAATTGACATTTTAGAAATTTAGAGGTTATATATGTATATATATAACCTGAAGTGTTACAGTATTTACTGGACGCTATTAAAAAATATAATACGAACATATTAGCTCTGCAAGAAATTAGATGGCCAAATGACGGAAATATGAAAAACGATGATAAAACCATATTCTATAGCGGAAGAAAGGATGGAAGAAATGAAAATGGTGTGGGTTTTGTAGTAAGCGATGACACGCTACCACAAGTAAAATAATTCACGGCAGTAAATGACCGAATATGCTATATCCGACTCACAGGTCACATTTTTGATAGCATTATCGTAAACGCTTATGCACCAACTGAAGAGAAAGAGGAAAACATTAAGAATGAGTTTTACGATGAACTAGGACACATACTTGACACAACACCAAATAGCTGTATAAAAATATTAACAGGTGATTTTAACGCAAAAATAGGAACGGAAGATGTATATAGACCAACGATTGGACCGAATAGCTTACATGACGTAAGTAAAGATAATGCAACCAGATTGATCAACCTATGTATAACGAACGGTTTAACTCTTAATAGTACATACTTTCCAAGGAAAGATATATACAAACAAACTTGGATAGCACCTAATAGAATAACTAAAAACCAAATTGTTCATGTTATGATACAAAATAAGCATAAAGGTTGCATAAAAAGTGTCAGGAGCTATAGAGGTGCAGACGCCGACTCGGATCATTACCTGGTAATTACAAAACTTAAAATTAGACTATCTGAAAGATGGAAAAAGGTAAAATATATAAAATCCGTAAAATACGATATAGAAAAACTGTCAAAAAAGAAGGTTTTAAAGGAATACATATATAAAACTCAACAAGAATTACAAAAATCCAACAGTAATGCAGATGAAGATGGAGAACGGATATGGGACAGAATCAAGACGGCGGTAGTCAATAGTGCTAATAATTGCCTAGGAATAAGAAAACAAGAAAAAAGAAAAGAATGGTTTAATGATAGGTGCAAGGAAGCAATAGACAGAAGAAACCGCATACGAGAAAAAACTATCAAGGACCCAAGTGACATAAATATGGAAAGATATAAAAATACTAAAAAAGAAACCAATAAAGTACTAAGATGTGAAAAAAGATTAGCGGAAAAAGCAAAGATTAAGGAAATTGAAGAAAATAAAAATAACTCCAGAAGATTCTTTAGCTAAACTACCAACATTAAACAGGGATATAAACCGCAGACTAGGATACTAAGGAATGAACTAGGTGAGTTAATAACAAAAGAAGAATCTGTAGCAGAAGAATTTAAAAAACATTTCGAAAGATTACTAAATAAAACACCACCAATACCAACACATGAAGATATACCTATGCAATATAGTACAGCGGAACCATATATTAAAACTCCAACAAAACAGGAAATCTATAACATCATAAAAAAACTTAAAAACAACAAATCACCTGGAGAAAACAACGTAGTTGCGGAATTATTAAAAAATGGAGGAAATGCGATTAAAGATGAAATTTGGAAAATGATTAAGGAAATTTGGGAAACCGAAGTAATGCCAGGAGAGTGGAACACGGCAATACTATGCCCAATATTTAAAAAAGGAGACACTTTAGACCCAAAAAATTACAGAGGAATCTCATTATTGGATACTTGTTACAAGATATTGTCAACGCATCTTTTGGAAAGAATAACGCCATATGCAGAGGGTATCATCGGAAGATACCAGTGTGGCTTTATAAAGGGGAAATCCACTATCGACCACATTTTTACCTTAAGACAAACAATGGAGAAATACTACGAATTTGACATGGATTTATATATGATATTTGTTGACTATAAACAAGCTTATGATAGTGTGAACAGACAGGAATTATGGAAAGCAATGTTACATTTTGGAGTTCCGAAAAAATATGTAAATTTAGTAAAGATGTGTAATGACAAAACTGTACTGAAAGTACGTTTTCTTCAGACACTATCACCAGCCTTTGAGGTTAATTCTGGATTGCGACAGGGAGATGCCCTATCCCCAACATTGTTCAATTTGGGACTAGAAAAAGTTATTAGAGAAGCTTATGAAGACAGAAGAATGGAAGTTATTGGTGAAGAAACTATCTTAGCATATGCTGATGATATAGTTCTTTTAGGGAATATGCGAGAAGAAATTTCCCACTCACTCTCTAAACTAATAGAAGCCAGCAAAAACATGGGTTTATGTATCAACGAAGAAAAAACTAAACTTATGATACTATCCAGAAGAAACGTAGTTCAATCAAACCTGAAAGTGGGAAGTATGAATTTCGAAAAGGTGGATAATTTCAAATACTTGGGTGTTAATATAAAAAACAGCAACAACATGCATAAGGAGATAAAGGAAAGAATATCAAATGGAAATAGGTGTTACTTCAGCATAAACAAACTATTGAGATCAAAACTGCTATCAAGAAAGTCAAAAACCACTTTGTACACAAGCTATCTTAGACCAGTAGTAACCTATGGATATGAGACCTGGTCCACAACAAAAGATGATAATAAAAAATTTGCTATATGGGAAAGAAAAATACTAAGAAATATATATGGAATAGTGTACAACGACAACCTAGGAATATATGAAAAAAAGACACAATGAAGAACTGTATAACCTGTATGGAAAACCAAATATACTCACATATATAAGATGTAAACGCCTAGAATGGTTAGGACATGTATGGAGAGCGGATGGAGATTTATTAAAGAATGTTCTGATACGAAAAATAAATAAAAAAAGTCCACTTGGAAGACCAAGAACAAGATGGAAAGACACAGCAGAAAAAGATATGAGACTAATAGATGAGGATGCAACGTTGGACTGGACTTTGAACAGAGAAAAATGGAGATGCTTACTAGTGGCAGCGCAGGTCCTCAATGGACCGTTAAGCTGTTGATGATGATGATATATGTATATATATATTAGTAATGGGTCGAACTGTTCGAATCTCGAACCGAATCGAACCGAACCCTTGATGTTCGGTTCGGTTCAAAATTCGAACTCTGCATGAAAAAAATCGAACCGAACTATCAAGTATCTTTTACTGTTCAAAAATCGAACTTGGAAATATCTCTCAAACCAGACTTACTAGCCATGATAATTCGAAAACCAAATATTTATACAATTCTTCAAAAGTTATTTTTGAAAAATAAAAATTGATAATGACTGTTTAGAAATAATTAGATTATTGGCGACAGAAAATGATAATCTGTAGTGGGCACGTTATGCACTATATATAATAATAATGTTATTTTTACAATCGCCTGTTACACATCCACCTTCCGTCGACCAAAACATTAATAAGTTGTTTATCGCCAATAGAGACAGTGTATCTACATTCATAATATACCTATTTATTTTTATTTTTATCATATTTATTGTAAAGCATAAAATCTATTTTGGGTAAATCCATATTAATATTCCAATACCGCGATTGCGCTATTAATAAAAACATGTTTACAACTTACGTCTTACTTTATAAATTCTACTAATCATTCTATATTTGTGAATTATAGTTATTATTACTATTTATTTTATATATTATTAAAATGTACTGATTGTATTGTCATATTACACTCAATTGTCAATACTCAATGAATATTTTATAAGCTACAATCTAAAATTTAAATGTATTGTAAATAATACAATTACTTAGACTTAAAAGTTAAAATGAAGAGTAGGTAATAAGAAAACTTAAAATACAATATTTATTAATAATTATGGTTGATTTAATTTGTAGATAGGTACAATGTCCATGAAAAACATGATAAAAAGTATTGAGTTCGAGTTCAAGTTCGACTTAAAATCATAATAGGTTCGGTTCGGTTCAGTTCGAGTTCGAAAAAATAATAAACCAGGGTTAGACCCATTACTAATATACTTATATATATATACATTTAGACTGTCTCATGTTAGAATTTTTTAAGATCGTTTGACAAACAATCGGAATGTCAGAACAAGGTATATGTAGAATATATAACAAAAATTCTTACACAGTAGTTCACTGTAAAATTAAATTCGTGTAAATATGTAACCAATAACTGTCGGCTGACATGCCAACAAAATTGAAACTTAGCATTTAGACTTGTTTATATTTCTGTAGTATTCATACTACAATTTTAATAAAACAGTATATTAACTTTACAATATTTTCAATAACATATTCATGGTTGAATTCATGTTTATATTTTTATAAATTATAACAATTATTTAGTGTATTACATTATTATAAAACAATGTTGTTTGTGAAACGAAATGTACAGCGATTATACATTATATTCATACATTACATATTAATATAATAAAAATAACTCTATGACTCCAGTGTTAAAAAGTATGAACTATTTTTTTTTAATATTTCAACCAAGTCAGTTATACTGACGTCAGATTAATTTAATAATGTATTACATTTTATAGAACATCAACATATCATTGTTGTTGTTTCGTACACAAAACAAATTAATAAATTAATAAAAAATAATGTAAATATTGTATATTTCAAGTATTAAATTCTTACAGTTCATTTAAGTTTATTTTAATGTTTTTAAAAAAAGTGAACTTGTTAGTTTTGTGTGTAAATTTTTGTACTCGTATTTAAACTTAAACGGAACGCTTACTACTGTTTCACAGTAGGTGTGTTAGAGTAAATACTCGTAGTAAAAATTATTTTTTTTGTATTTCTACAGTAAAATATAACCAGCAGAAATGATTAATAATAATTTATGGTAAAAATATGAAGTTTATCCAATATATTAAATTAATTAGTAAAAATAAATTTAAAAATAAAATTAAACATTCATGACACAATTATGCCCTGGAAACCATTTTAAATAATCAATGTCTATAACTTTTCATGTAAAGAAATATAAACAATAAATTATTAATAATTATAAAATATAATTATAAATAACATGATATCACAATAAATGTTATCAGAACTATTGAACGTGATATACTTTATTTGTATAGGTACCTAATTCATTTTTTCATATAAGTTTAAAATATTATTGTATTATACACGTTCATTAAATTTTAACGTTCATCACACCTTCGTCCTATTACAAAGACGATTAAATTCCATTTTGTTCGCACTGCGACTCGGGCTCGGTTATGGTGATAGGGTGTATGAAGCAATACATAAACGCGCATACACCGTTACTGCAGCCGTTTTCTCATTATTTCTCGACGTGACGAAGAAATGTTTTTGGAGAGCAAATGACGGGACAGTGGCAAGAAGGGTGTTAACGTTGCCGAAACGCAACAATACCCTTTAATTAAATCCAGTTACTCGACAAACGGAAAAATACCCTTTATCCTTACACACAATCACACACACAAGAACTTACCAAATATATTCGAGAAAAAAAAACAACACCTATTATAAAATGAACTCCTTCAGTTTTCCCGCGATCGTAATACTATTTCATAATATTGTATTATTTACATCGCACCAATCCAGAGGCATTTTTTTTTCGCGGAGCCCTTAAGATGCTATGAGAATTCCATGGCAACACAAACAAAAATACAAAACTTAGTCAAAATTACGTATCGACAGTTTGCTGGTTTTTCATATGTTACTTTATAATACATATTTATTTACAGTTAAAGTTATTTTCAGGTGACTTGAATTCAAATAATGTTTTAAATAATAATTTACAAAGATGACTGAGTAAATGGAAATAATATACTTAAATTAAAAGATCATAAGATCATTAGGTTGCAAAATAGTAATTAAAAAATAAGTTTTACTCATTAAATTTAAATTTAATATGGGAAGAAAAGTATTTAAAAATAGTTATTCCACTATTTAATTTATATAGAACATATCATGAGTAATCGTGTTATTTCTAATTTATAATAAAGTTTTTAATACAATTGTCTTAAAATGTTATCATAATTAACTGTGTACAAACTGCATTATATATACTTATTTTAATTTACATAATTATTAGATTTAAAAACTATATTTTATTAAAATAAATAACAATGGTAAAATGTTGTAAATTTTTTTATTAATCAAAAATAGAAAATAAAAATTGCTCATGATAATATGAACTAAACATCCCGTTCGGTTGATGATTACACAAAAAATGAACAGAGTGTAGTAATTTACAAGAATCGCCCGCGACCTATGCAAGTGCACTACAAGTACATCATTAACTATCTGCAGCAACGGTGCGCAACCCTTTTTTGATCCATGACCCTCAAATTAATTTATTTTGATGACATTTCCCCGCCCTCATTCCTACCAACATTATGTGAGTTTATAATATATACTTACTTAATGAATACAACAATTTTACTCATATAAAATAAATCGTTAATTTTAGACAATTTTAATATTTTTTATCAAAAAAAAAAAAAAATAATTTTATAAAATTCAAAATAAATAATACTTAAATGATTCATTTGGTGTTAAATTATTGGTGACCAGAATCTACTTGACCATATTTTCTAATCGATCATTTTCATTAAAGAAATTTTTCGTCTAGAGCAGAGGTTCCCAACCTTTTTTGACTCACGGCACCCTTTAGTATTTTCTAAAAATTCAGAAGCATTCTATAGCCTATGCCCTATACTTTATACTGAATACGTATTAGTAATACACCATATATTTAAATTTATATTTTGTAACTTCGCTTTTATTTAGCAATTAATAAACAATAAAGATAAGATAAAGTAACCTCTAGACCCAAGAGAATATTATTTTATCGAAAAAAATGGTCAACATTTTTGTATTGTTATAAAAGGGATAGGATTATTTCGAAAACATTTTGATTTCTAACTTGATGGATTGTTTGAAAATCAACTGAGAAAAGCTAAGTTATTTCAACAGTAAATTAAATCGGTTAAGCTCTTGAGTTGATTGGAAAATTAACTTAACCTTAACTTTTCAACAAGTTTATGCCCACCTTCGATGGTGTACAATCCATACAAATGCAATGATCACATTGTGTCCACAGTTGATTTGATACGGATGTGTTTGTGAGTCCGTGGATTATTCTCGCAGAGGCTCAGGACCCAACGGAGCACAGCATCGAGAACCGCTGTATAGCAACGGAAATATCGATTACGCACGTCGCTCGCTTTACTTATGCTCGGTTTTCGTACATTTTTTTTCAACGCAAAAATACGTTTGTGCCTTACGCGTCTCCCTCGAACATCATTACATGTTGAAATCAACATACGCATATCGTAGAGACTCAGATTTTACTATTATCTAGATCAGTGTTTCCCAAAGTGTGTTCCATGGAACCTTAGGGTTCCGTAATACAATGCTAAGAGTTCCGCCAGATGTATGCGATTATTGAGAAACTCATTTTATATTATATTATTTTAAAAAAATTGTGTTTTAAACTAATTTTAATAAAGAGTAATCATAAAAAATATTAACAGTATCATTAAAAATATTTTTTTGAGTATTGATTTTTATTTTTTTTTTTAAGAAAAATTAGAGTTGAATAGAAATTAAACGCGAAACACAAATTATTTTTTAAGGGTTCCGTGTTTGCAAAAATTTGAGAACCGTTGATCTAGATAAATATAAAGAAATAAATGTTTTATCTACATACTTTAGTAGTTATTTTCAATTTTTACACACTCTACGCTGTCGTCGAAAACGTTACAATATCCAAACCGATGAAAATATTAATACTGTTGTATCTGTTGGGCTGTCGTATGGCGTTTCGTTGTCATCAATGCTTTCGGACTTTTTATCCCACGGCCCATACAAAGGACGAACAAGTCAGTGAGCCAATCAGTATCATGTAGACGTTTCCATCGAACTAAAAGCATGATATACTTGGTGACAGTGGCGTATACAAGGGGGGTGTTTGGTAGATATGATACCCCCTTGAGTCGTATCATATATTACATCAGCGGTTACCAACCTTTTTATAAGTGCGGACCACCAATTTCGTAGAAAATGTTTGAGGCCCACCAATAGTTATATATGTATAATATGCACATACGTCAGTTATTACAATTTATTTATTAAAAAACAATTGTTTATCAAAAAATAGAACTTCATTGAAGTAGATTATTCAAGAGTTAAACAATTTAATGTAATTTTGGATTGTTCCCAATGAGAGAATCAATATTTGGATTAAAAATGAAAAGTTTTAGCCTTAAATCACTCAAAATTCAATTTATTCCTACATTTATTTTTTAAAAAGTAGAAAAAGCTCGTTCACAAAGACACACAGGTTATCGAAATATAGCCCACCAAATTTCTAAGTAAAATTTTAGAAATTGCTGGAAAGTCTCGCCGAATATTTAAGTATAATGGTAATAATGGTGTAGTTTTAAAAAACGAGTTTAGAGTCTGATCACATTAGAGTTCAATCAACGAATCTTCTCCACTTGCTGATATTTAATATTTTAAAAATATATGTAAGTAATGTTAATAAAATATGGTTCACGGCCCAGTACCATCTGCTCGCGGCTCACTTGTGGGCCACGGCCCATGGGTTGGGGACCACTGTATTACATTATTATAGGAATATAGGTAAATCGATAATACAATATAAAATATAAAATAATGCACAATACTAATTACATATATACAGGTTAACATTATCGCGATTGCGACAATACGCGACGAAAATTATTCGTTTACGTTTTCGTGCAACACAAAACGTTTAATAATAATAGGTATTGTAGCATTTAATACTGATATTCGAATAGTCAAATATTCGAATAATTTATGGTAAAGCTATCCGAATTCGAATATACATTACATCTCTATTAGAGACATTATGTATACATATTAATTAATTAAAATAAAAGTTTTAGTTTGTACGTATTATATATAATATTTAATAATTACAATTAACACCCCCCTTCAGAAAATCCTAGCTATGCCACTGCTTGGTGATATACCTTGGTATGCGTCGCACAATAACGATCAAGTTGTTGTGGTACATTACATATCCGTTGTCGTTAGTATGAAAATTAAAGATTATCCGTCATCAACGTGCTATCAGTCATAAATACAATAATAATATTCCGTGCGTAATAATAGATGACATAGTATAACGAGTCTGTCAGAAAAAGGATATTTATACGACTCGGTACGACTGAGTAATGTACAAGAAAAGTAAAATTTATTTTTGGAATATTTAATAAAACCATACTGTTCTAAAGAAGAAGAGAAAAAATAACAAACACAATCTTAACCATAATTCACGAAAATTATATCTTCATGTTTAAATAAGGTTCGGAATACCAAATTTAATAGTTAACGGTCTGTAAATTCGTTGGATTTGGACAGTGAAATAAAAATCATATTACGTTGATTATCTTATTTATTTTATGGTTTTTGTATAAGTGAGATCGTATACTGAAATTATTAGTGTGTAACATTTATCATTTGAAGAAACGAGACTTTAAGGTGTGCCCTTCAAGATTAAATCATCTAATAACCATTTTAATTTTAAATTATGCAAAGCATTTTTTAAAAAAATTAAAAAGTTTTTTTAATAAAGCTGTTCTTTAAATTTTTTGTTTTCATTATTTTTCTTTTAACTAAATAACAATTTTATTGGTTATTTGTAGCATTACGGAGGACGAAGGTATAAATTAATATAAACATTTTGTACTAATTCTAAAAATGTGTAGTTATTCTTATCAAATTATTATTTTATTGATATTAAATATTATTTGAAACACTAAATTATACTGTACATAATACATATATTACTACAATTCAGACACATCAGTACTCATTAATATAATCTTTGTTTTTATTTATATATATATATCATTTATTTATTTATTATATATTATTATTGTTATATATATTATTTATAATATATATTATAAATAAATAAAATTATATTATAATTGAAAATATATTGTTGTGTAACGCTGCAATCTGTTCATGCGCGTATAATAAGTAAATATGATGTGATATAAATAAAAATGTAGAATAATAATGAGAGACGTAAATTCGCTGCGCATTAATAACGCCTGGACATGATTAGCTAGTGGTAATTCATTTTGTTGGAAGTTATATATATATATAAATTAGGTGAAGATCTCCAGGCTATTTCCGTTCAAGCCGTCTGACTGGATTTCTCGGAAGATTGTCAATATGAAGTTGAACGATAAGGTTATCAGTGTGGAGTTCCATATTGTCATAAATAGTATGTTACAACTGTTTATATATTGGTAGGAGTTTTATATAGTTGTGAATTGAAATATTGGTAAAGTACCAGGGGGTGTTGGCGTAATTATACGTTGTTTGTGATTTCAGGAGAAATCTTGGTATAACTAAAAGGATGTACAGTTTTTTTTTATTTATTTTTTTAGGACCCCAAGTGAGTATTTTGTTAAACAGTTAACCAATATATTTTACTTTTTTTGTATGAGGATATATGGAATTTCCGAAAATTATGTCTGGACGATTTCCAAAACAGAGCACTAAAGAGATTCGAGTTAATTTTAGAATTGTTGGTTTTAATTGTCTAGGAATCGAACCTGTGGGAAAGTTTGTTTAGGTGGCTTTGAAGTAGGTAGTTTGCTTCAAAATGATTGCGACTTGACGTAAATACAATGGTATAGTCGGCAAAGGTTTTCATAATAGATTTGTCTGCCACGAAAAGTGTGTAAGGGAAAGGTTTCGATGTTTCATCCTTGTGGACCACCGAATGTTTTTTGATAACTGGAAAATGAAATTTTTACAAAAACTAACTATAATTCTATCATAGGCAAATTTTAATCCTAAAAATCTTTCTGATATTTTTCCGAATGCGTTTTGATAATCCTACACTTGTGTTGAAAATTTTCTTTTTTTTTTCCGATGATTAGTTCGCTCATTTCTGTCACATATTAAATTCTATATACCTTACATAAATTCAAACATATTATTTGTCACCTCTCTTCTTCATGACCAAGATAGTGCGAGGCGACACTTTGATAATATTGTAAACAGGTTAATATCATATTTTCTTTTAAAGATAAATTATCTCCATTTAAATAATGGAGCTTAACAGTTTAAACAAACAACATCTGTCTTCATCCGCTGTAGAAATATCGAACATTATCCATGCATATAATATATACCTAAAATAATAGCAAGTATCTCTAGAACGAATATTAAAAAAAGGAAAAGTACACGGTATATTTTATACATACGAGTATAAAATTATTGCACGTATATTCTATAAATAATAAGCTCCAAAATAGCTGTTATTTACTTTATCGAACTACTTATTACAAGTACACCGATAAATTTCATCTCAATTCTCCACGAAAGTGCTGTTATAACGTTTTGCGCGCGAACGACCAGGAAATTAAACCGTATACATATTATATACGTGTATATATATGTAATATAATATTTTGACCGTTATAAATTGTTTCAATAAACTTCTTATAATATACATTTGAAGCAAACATGGAACCCACATAAATAATGCAAAACGGAATAACATAAACCCAAAAATAACGAGCAAAAATAAAAAGTGTGTAGCATATAACATTATTAAGAACAGCTTTCGACGAACTCTTTACTTATTATGAACATAATTGTATACATATATATACATATATATATATATATGTATATATGCATTTCACGTTTAGGTAAATGTCGGTCCTCTCATATGATACCCAATGACGAAACAAAGGTATATTTGTAAACATATGGATTATAATTACTGTATAACATTTTAACTTTTGAGTTAAAAATCAATTTCATAGGCGGGGTCGGCTTTAATAATTACGTACGGACCATGAGGTGTTTAATTTACATTACACATTTAATGTTCAAATAGGAACCGATTTGTTAAAAATAATTATAATTTATAACCTTACACACGTTTTAGCTAAAATCTTTTAGACTTATTTTGTGTTAGTTTATTTTTAAAATACATTTTTCTACTACTGTACTAATTTATTTCAGTAGTCTTTATTGAAAATCAATTTTTAAATTGGAATTCCATTTAATTACTAATGATTTTATTACAGTTAACACATCACACCAATTAATTCTCTGTTTTTATAATGAAATAAGAATTACTCGAAAAATAATATGATTAGCTTTAGGTAATACATCTATAATACAAAAAATAAAATAGTAACATAAAAATAATAAACCTATGGCTTAAATTGAATGGAAAAAATATTGTAATATATATTATAAAAAAAAATAACAAAGTAAAATTAAACAAATTGGGTGGTTTTATAGATTTTTCTTAGTTATAAAATAATTTAACTACATATAATATTAATTTAAGGCAATGATTTTTACAGGAAAAAATCAAGAAAGTTATAGATTTTAGTAGCTTAATATTTTGTGAATTATATTAAGTAATATTCTTAGGTCAAGTGAGATACAGGAATGGATGAATGGTATTGCTGTATTAGTCTTTTAAACTTAAGACCGATGTATCATTGCTCTCGAAAAAACAAAGTGAAGAAGGAAGGGTAGTTTATATTTATAAAAATGGTTGATAGAATAGATCGACCAAATTTATTTGAAAAAAAAAATATATATCATTTATAATTTTAGAAAATCAAAAATTACTAGTGCTTATAAATAATAAAATTTTTATTCTATGCTTTTATCGTCAATTAAATAACTAATATTTTTGAAAAAATACTTGTTGAAATAACCAATTTCATCAGCATTTAATTTTGTAATGACTTTGTAATGACTAAATCATTAATATTAGTGTCCAGTTATTTTAATTTTTTTTTTTTTTTTGCTTTAAAATAAAATCTTATGAAAAACTCGTAGGTATTCAATCTTCAAATCTCAAGAATAAAAAATTGAAAATTTTATAAATTTTTGATCATGACAGCGTAGTGAATTTTTCAAGCACAGTAATCTTTCTGGTCGAAATACTGTACACGGATAAAAAAAATAAATATTCACACATAAAACCTTTGATTGATACATTTCTCATTTCACTCAGAATCTAAAACTGTATGGGTATTTCCTCTATGATAAATATTGTATGAAATATTGACCAAGAATTTTGTGATAAATTTGATGCAATATTTTGGAAGATTTTAATTTGTTTATGACTTGGCGGGTGTAAATAAATTTGTACATTTGATATGGTCGTGAATGACAGATCGTTTAACGCTTAGTAGATCGATCATAACAATATAAAATTAGTGTAAATCATTCCTTTTTTCGTTTTAAATTTCATCACCTACTAATAAACGGTTTTCAGTCCGAGACAACACATTCGGAAGTGGCATACTCTTAACATCGAATATAATATGCATTGTTTTGAATTGTCAGCAATGGATGTCGGTTGTGATGAGACTGCACAACAGTTTAGTAAAAATAATTTAATCTCCCACGATTTTTTTCCTAATGGGAATTATGACCCACAGTATCGCATCATGTTTGAATTAATTTATTTAGTGCTTCATATGCACGAACGTAATTGTGTGTGTTGTAATATATGGAAAGTCCCACTACTACACAACCACGATGCCTGTCTGTTCACCGTCCATTATTTTTTCTACCACTTCAAAGGTTATTTTTTACCGTTTAAAATTACTATTCCCTATAACCACACGGGCACATTATGTGTACGTACATAATATATTGAATATATACACGAATGTGTATATGTGTGTAAATTGTGAATGTTTATAGAAATATTATACATATTTATATTAGTCAGTATTATTGTATATATTATATTATGTGAATTTTGCCGAGAGCAAAAAAAAAACATTGGTGAAAACATGGAAAGAGGATGAAGAGAGGACAAGAGATAATAAAAGTTCAACGTACCAGAGAGTAGGATAACCCACAATCTTTGAAAACGAGTAACGTTTTATCTTTGAAAACCATATTGATGCCAACTTAGAGGTGCTTCGTAAAATTTGTCATACCAGTCCCGAGCGTATTCCATTTTGGTATCATGTTTGACGAGAGACTACTTAATGTGCCATAATTATTTAATCGATCTTTTAATTATTTAAATTGTTTCCTCCTTGGTTTGGCTGATTTTCATTGTTGATAAATGACTAGGCGTTGTTCGGTAAAAATGATATTTTTAGAAATGTACATAATAATTATGTGTCATATGTAGGGAACGGATTTATATGTAAATGCATATTTTTATTAAAACGAGATATTTAAGATTCGATAAGAAATGTTTATGATTTAAATCATTCCTATTAAAATTATGATACTTTTATTTTACATATTTTTACATATTTTGGTATAATTATATATTTTTACATATTTCACTAATTTTGAAAATATTTTTAAACATATTTTTATCATTTCATCATTCATACGTCTTCTTCGTACGAAAATACAAGAAATTATTTTAAAATTAGATCCAGAAACTTTTATCGCTATTGGAAAAGCTCAAAATATTATGCAAAATAATTTAACAAAATTATTAATAAAAAATATGTCCCCAAATGATAGTATGCAAATTGTTAAATCAGCGATTAAAACTCGTAAGCGGACCAATAGATGTCGTAAAAAAGAAAATTCATGCTGTTACAGAAAAAAATTCCAGGCAATATTGATTTTAAAACAATGATATAATGATTGGCAGACAACCTTTTAAAAATTTGGAATTATCGCCTTCTGATAATATACACTTGAAATATGCTTTAAATACATCGGTTGATGTGAAACGATAATTTAGCAGTTATAAAAATATTTTGATACCTAATAAGCGACATTTAGCATTTGATAATTTACAAGATATTGTAATAATTCAATGCAACAAATCTTTTTGATAATTTAATAATAATAATCACTTTTTTTTTAAATTTTTTTTTCCCCACATATTTGGATGTTTTTAGCACATATTTTATAAATTATACTTACATATATATGTACATATTTTTGTATTTTAATTACATATAAATCCGTTCCCTAGTCATATGTTATCATTATATGTTTGGTTACTTATTAAAACTTAAAGCCGAGTTCTTCGAAAAGTTCGATTTTATAAACTAGAAATATTATATTTTTCAAAATCAAAAACCTATAAGATAAATCGTATGAAAATTATTGTGTAACATCAAATAATTATTGCAATCAATCTTTTTGTTTTAAAATATTTATTCAAGAAATTAACTTATTTCATTCATTTTGATCTAAAGTTTTCACGGAAACCAAAAAAGGATAATATTATGTTATTAATTTGAATATTTCAAGATACACTGTCCGCTTATAGATATTTGCTATTTTAATTTAAGTACAACGCTATATAATTTCCAGTTGTTTATATTACTATACTCTTAAGTATCATAAATTGTAATGATTTAGAACGGGGATTTTTAAACTAAATTTTCACAAAGCTTTATTCTAGATTAAAGTAAAATTAAATTAAATCCTATAGAATACAATAATAGAGATTTATTATTAATTAAATATATTGTCGTTATAATATTGTACCACTGTTCAAAGTTCATTTAGTAAACAACATAATACAACAAACACCATACATTCAGAAAATAATTCAAATTGTTCCAAAGGTATGCAGTAAAATGTTGTTATTCATTTTTATTAATCATTCATAAGCAATATCATTAAGTATAAATAATATTTATAATTGAGATAAATCAAATATTCAAGATAAATATTTTCAATTAAAAATGGTATGAAAATATGGAAATGTAAAATACATATATTTACATATATTTTTTATGAAATAATTTCCTCGTTGTACAATCAAAGTGAGAACGAAAAAATTGATGACAGCAGTAGTGATGAAAGCACGAGTACACCTAAAGAACCATCATCTGTTGAACTATTTGCCATATTTAAAATTGTTCATGAATGATTTAAAAAACTAGCCGAACATTGTCCAACACAATTACTTTTTCTTAGAAGTTTGCAAGATTTAGCATCAGAAAAGCACCTTATAGCTTTTTGTCAAATAAAAACGGACAGTTTTATCAAAAAAAAAAAAAAAAAAATTAAAAATATATATCAAATATATAGTCTTATTTATTTCTAAATAATGAAATTTACATACAATACTATATAATGATAAAACTAATATGATTTTTTTTATGATGTGCATGATTATTATAATATTCTATGTATATACTAACATGTAACATGTTCATGCCACACAGCAATGATATATTTATATAAGGTTGAATAAATGTTTAAAAATTTATACTGAAAGACATTTTACTCATAATTTATCTTCAAACGTACAAAATACATAACACAAAAATATTAAAGAAATTACTTATATTAGTCATTTAATTAAATATATTCTAAAATGTATAAATGTAAATGATTTTTAATATATTCATAATGATAATGTATTATGTGTTAAATTTTGTATAAATGTAATTTTGTAATTTTGTTAAAAATGTATCTTACCAAAAATTACAGAACAAGCCAAATTTGAAAACTTTTTTTTCCTTTTATGCCGGTGTATGAAAAATCTTTTAATAATTTATCTTTAAATAACTTTCCCATAACCCGCTTTGTCATTGCTTAAACATGTTTACCGCCTATGTAAGAAATTTCATTTACCTAAAAAATTAAAAGGTTCATTATATAAATGTGAAGAATCATATTTGTATTAATAATAAGCTAATATACAATATAATAATTATTCTTACTAAATTTGTACGGAAATTGATATCTCCAGAAATTTTTTCATCAAAGACTTCAAGATAACATTATCAAGAGGTAAATTGTAATCTGCTATATATCATTTAAAGAAGATGATTTATTGTTACATGTAGACGTATGTTGAGTTGATGTATTTTCTAAACAAGTGTCTATTAATTCCAATCTTTAAACCATATCTCTTTGGTTGTTAACTATTTGATTCAAATCAAATTTCAGAAAAGTTAGTATGTGAAGAACTTCTTTTTCAAATTCAGTGCTTGAACAAAAACGTAAGAAATCTAATTTAATTTTTTAAATACCAATATTTAGTAGAAAATGTCATATTATCAATTTTTGTTGTTAATTTTATATTTTCATCAGTTAATTTAGAATTTATTTAATAAGATGTGCTTGGTTGTATTTTACATTGTGAATTATTTTCATTGTCATACAAAAAATCTACAATTTCAAAATCTTCTAAAAACCTACTTTGTTTAGTAGACCTACTAACAATATTATTCTCATGTGCCATACCTATTTATTTTAAAATCTACCTAACCTACCTAACCCTAAGTTTATAAATTAAACAAAAAAAAAAAAATTTACAGTCTGTAACTTCATTATAGTTATAAAAAATTACCTATGTACCTACTAAAGATAAAACTAAAAATATGTCTCTATCAATAAAGTATAATTTTTTATGAAACTGTTTAACAATAGGATCAATTGGTACTATAAAATGAATTTAAATTACAAAGATTTTCAAAAATAATATTATATAAAGTAATAAAAGTGTACCGAAATTGAACTGAGCAGAGTTAATTTATATGAGTATGCACAGTCTAATAAACAATGCTGGTAGCTGACACAACTGATTAAGTTCTTTAGTTATTTAAAAAATTGTTAATAACAATAAATATTTAATTAGGTATGTGCACCTGTATGTACTATAGCTGCCAGAAAAACTGCGATCTAAGAAAGAAAAAAAAAGATATATGATATTTGCATTTCTTATAAAACTTAAATTTTATTAAATATATTAATTAGTATTATATAATAAATTTCACTTACCAATATATTATTAAATTTTTTTTTTTAAATATTTCAAAATTTAACTCAGTAGGTAATAATCAATGTTAATAGGCAATATAAACCGGAAGTGTAAAAACTTTATATAAATGGCAAAAGACTACGCACAGTTTTGTCAGTTGACACTATTAAAACAATAAAAGCATTAAATTTAACGTTAAAACAGTTAAAATAACAATTGTAAATGTATTTCGTATGAGGTATGAGTAATCGTTGGACATTGACGAAATAAATTACAACATGGAAAACGAAAAAATGACGGATAATATGCAATGACTACTATCGATGTCAGACGCCAAATGCTTAACACTATACAGTAAACAGTTTTGAGTTTGACGCCGTTGACCGGTTCAATCGAACCTCCGCGCCCGCGCTCCATGCCAATTTTCATTAGATAATGTTTGCTGCCAGGCCGTGCCGGCGTGTGACGACTGATATTAATGATTTTATGCGGTAATTCCCGTGTTAAATCAATCGAACGATAGAATATTAATACTTTGTACAGCACCGCTCCGTCATAGTACACCCCAGCTATGTAGCTGATAATCTTTGATCGTGTAGTACACAAAAACAATATTAATAACCACAAAATTGAAATTAAAAACAAATTTAAGGAAAATACAGATAAATAAAATAATATTTTATTTTAAACGGAATGCACACGACTGCAAACAGCGGTTCAAACTTCGATGTCAAATAATAATAATTTTCGTAACTCAAGTCACCACGTCCATATAATATTTCATACTGTGAAAAGAGAATTAGGGGGTTTGATTCCGTAAATTTCCCTACCCATGTTAATGGCCCCGAGTCTATTTATATTATTTTTACATATCGAAAATTTATTTATTTATAAAATAAATAGGTACAACCTATGTTTTACGTTTATATGGATATTATTCAGAAAAGTGGAATAACAAAGTACAAATATACAATATTGCGTATCAATAGGTATTTAAATACCTGAAAATTTAATATTTATTTTTAAATCTATATAAACTATAAATTTAATTAAAATTATGAATATTTTGTGAATATTGAGAGTTAAGAATTAAATAAGTATTTAAACTCTCAAATTGAATAAAAGTTAATATATTAAGTTTATTTTAATAACTATTACCAACTATTACCAAATCAAATATAAATATTAAAATATTTAATAAATATTGTAAAATATTTTATTTTTAAAATAAAATAATTATACATTTATTCAATAAAGTATTAACTTTTAATTTTAAATATTTTAATTCTAATCAAAATTAAATATTTATACAATCGTTTTGATTAACAAATGCTGTGTGAGATTATATTTAGATATGTTATGGTTTAAACAATTTCCAATATCTGAACATTCACGTATCTGAAGAAGGTGAGATCCCAATTAGTTCGGACAATCGAGGTTCTACTATAGTTCATATTTTAAACCGATTTTGCAGATTTCATTTGAAAAAGATTACAGACTTTGTGATTCATTTTCAAAAATTACAATTTAATTTACTAAATAATATAGAACACTGGGTAACTTTTTCATCTATTCGTATTACAATTAAGTATAACAACAATGGAGTTACGTTTAAACATTGTCACAGTTAGTCCAATAATCACTATCAATCAGATAAAATAAATCATAGTTATTTAAGTAATGTAAAGACATTAAACAAAGTATCGTTTTAAATTAAGTATGTATTCAATATGTATTTTCTCCAGCACATATACTATGTATATAATTTATCCAAATCTTAAAATTATGAAAACTCAACGAACCCATCGCTAATTAAAACTTGTATTTTGCATAAAAGTTGTTGTTTCGTAGACGACTAATTTATGTTTAGTATTATGTCGTGAAGTTGATATGAATAGACTTAATTGAAGAGCACTTAACCTAACTACTATTGAACACTCCACAGTGAATTACAAATCATAACACTTACGCATTAAATAAAATATGTTATAGAATAATACTATGGTATTATACAGTAAAATGCATTTGGGGTATACGTAATAGGTTTTTTCTTTTAATTGAAGTAAGTGCTTTTACATTCTTCTTCTATGACCAATCCGTAGCAATAATGTAAACACGTCCGCGCACACTTCAAACTCGACCTTGTTACAATTATTTATTCATTAAAGTTAAATCGATTTAATTCGGATCGTTCTTGCGTGTTAGGGTTCTGATTGATTTCCATTCCACCCGAAATGTCCAGAGTACACAACATGTCTCCATCACCATAAATGAGAGGAGAGACACATCATACTCATGCAAGAAGCCTCCGGAAATATTCCGATCCTCTCAATGCCGTTGAGTGTCATCTCGGTCACAGCCACACTTAAGACTAAATGAACTCGGCCGTTTCACGACCCGAGGGGCATTTATTTAGACGGCACATTATTGCATTTGGCTGTGTAGTACACGTGATGGCCGTACGTAATCCAATAAAGTGGTTCACGTGTCCGCATTGTATGGAGTGAGACCTGATGGGCATGCCAGTTTAGGAAGCGCTGCCGTAATGAACGGGCAACGTCGATTAAATAATGTTGTTTGCGACCACCAACAGATGGCTGAAAAATATAAAAATTTGCTGTGCAAATATTGTAGAGTCCAGTCGTGGGTCCTCGCTAGATTACCGAAACATTATTTAATAGTACCGGTACACATTCGTAAACCGATCAATCTTGCACTAGCCCATTTGTCCGGAACCATTGCTCCTAGATAGGCGTTCAAGCATGAAACGTAGGAGCGTTCGCTTCTTAAATAATCGATAAAACGTTAAAACAATGTATTCTCAATTTATCCTCGCTGGAAATAACGCTGTTAAGATACATATCGTTATCGTACCAACTTCAATTTAGCCTAGTACCTAAACTTATATTCCTTACTGTTGTGTTTACTACACATTGGTTAAGTCTAAGTTGGTGGATATATTTGGGCGTGTAGGTATTTGTCAACAATTATTATTGAAATGAAGGAACGATTGTGCGGGGAGTTAAAGTTTAATTGATGTACGGTTCAATAGACAAAAGCAACACGTTTTAGACGAGATAGTTTATATCCTTACTTCATTATTCGTGCAGATAACTAAATATGTATTATAACCGAATTCATGCAATTGATTGGTTCGTAATATTTATCATTTATGAGATGTATAATTGATTATATTATTGTAATTAATAACCCACGTAGGTATTAGAAAAACTTAGAGTCCTGGTCAAGGCATTTTATGCTAAAACGGGAATCCCAATCAATGCACCTTTTGTGAACTGCCTTGGTTGAAAAAAACATAGTATTTCATAAAATAAATATTCTCTTAGTAATAATAATAATAATAATAATAATAATAATTGTCAATAAATGTTGAAGGAAAAGTGTTCGTCTGAGCATACGTCGATCCGATATATTATATTTTGTTCCAAGATCATTAAAACTTTTGAAAACTAAAAACATTACCTGGAAAGTCTATACATGCCAACAGATAATTATATAAATATAATATATTATATTATATTATTATATATAATATATTAGTATATATTATATTATTATTATATTTTATATTATAAAAGATAAATACACACTCACATAATGAAAGCATGGACTCATGCAAATTTATCTATAATGAGGGGAAATATTCTGTATCGAATATTGTTCGTATAATTATTTGATTATTATTATTCAATCCTTCATTCCGGTTTCGAAGACTCACTAAGAACTTTATAGAATCACCTATTCATATAATTATAATGTGTAAGTACACTTGTGAGAACTTGTCGTGAAACGTATAAATTTCGAATGAATTATGTGCAAGTACCGAAATCGAAATCTGACGATTTTTATTGTTCATGCTAATACACCTGCTTTTTAAGACTTCCAAAAACTTAAGCAAAAGCGATAATTTACATGGCTTCTATATTTGAAAACAGTTTGAGAACATTTACAAATCCAAGAGATGGGATTCACAGTTAATTATACTATTATATTACTGTATGCATTTATATTATTTGATTATATATTATATATATTAAGATTTATACTTAAAAATAAAGTAAATTTAGTTTGAAATATTATTTTACATGAAATATTTTTTTTATAATTTATAATTGCAACAATGTGTATTTACATAAATAATAATAAAGTAATATTTCTTTAACAGTTTAAACGGTATAATTAGTGTACGCATCATGGTATTCAAATACTTTATTTTGAAACTATGAAAGATACAAATGGTAAAAACGAGGAGTATATTATCAATAATTTAATTCTTCTGGAAGAACAAATAATAATTAAACAGGTCAATAAGTTATATAAATGTAAAATCGTGTAAATAAATTAAAACATTATATACAAGTATTTTTAAAAAAATACAATTTAACTTTAGACAATTTGTTTTTTTTTATTATTATTTTTAATTTGTCTTATATTAATAATTTACAAAAACCATAAATGTAAATTAAATTATAAATATTAATTTGTAAATGAAAATTCTTGGGACATAAAATTAAAATATTAAAATGGGAAATTAATTACTGACATTTTTGTGTATGCAAGTAACATTCATTGTATTTGTACATTTTGTATTCATATACGTTTGTATAGAACTAAAGTGTTGTAATTGTTCAAAGTGGAATACTTATGTGTAGTTTATTAAAGTTGCTCAGTAGACCACCAATATTAATTGAAATCATAATTGAACGTTCAATCATATTGTATGATGTTGTTACTAAATATTTTTAATTTGGTGATTTGAACAAGTTTATATTTCACATTTTATCTAGAACTCGAGTTTTATAAACCGTTGAAGCAAAAACATTCTAAGGATTTTTTTATGGTATTACTAAAATGTATTAAAAAGTGAGGCATGAGAGCTGAGCCCTCCACTCTTTTTCTTATACAAAAATCACAAACAATAAATTACAACATATCATATTTTTAATTATAAAGATAAATTTACAAAATTATATAAAATATACAAGCTTTAATAAAAAATAAATATAATATAATGCTTGAATTATTTCAATTGATTTCATATACTTCAGATCGCAAACTGTCAAATGTCAAAGAAGTATTAACTCATTAACCTTTAATAAATATCACTTCACACATTTTTAACTAAAAACCATTGATAACAATAAGAAAAACGGAAGGATATCACTTAACACTTGTCTCATGGATCGGTGGTATCAAGAGAATAATTCATTATTTATACTAATATATGAACTTAGCGTTGAACAAGAGCAGCGTTAAGGATATTAATCTGTAATTGTGATTTTTCATCTGTAAGTATACTAATCGTGTAGAAAATTATTACAAGTCAAAAAAAATATTTATTGATTACGATTATTTAATGTAATATTACCAAATATAAGTTGAACATAATAATACAATCCATTTAAAAAAAAAAAAAAAAGGCATAAAGGATTAGATCCATAGAAAATCCATCCGCCCTATCTCCTTTTGAGAATGCCCATGCGCTCAAGATTATGCTGTAAAAATAGAAACGAAAAACCTATTCTACGTGTATATTGTATGGTTAATTGATTACTATTTATTTAATCGATATCGCTTTCTTGTGTTTTTTATAATTATTCGTATTATGTAATTCACAGGAGGCCAGTTCCGACCTCACATGTCGACCAGGTGAAGAGCCAGGCGTGTTGGAATTGAACCTCCGGACAAGTAGACCGGATGGAAAACACGTGGCCCACCTGTTGGCCGGCACACTGTCCGGCGTTGCAGCCAGGTTCTACGGGTCACGACCAGACATCAGACTTGGCGCGGACCCAAGTGATCCATCCTTGTACAGGTGAGCCACTTTGTACTCGATAAAAATCAACAGTGACGGCATAAGGGACGGGTCAGGTAAGGCTATGGCCCTACCTGAAAATGCCTAGCCCTCACTATGGCTCTATCATTGACCCTACCTTAGACATAATATAGGTCATGGAGTTGCAAATTATTTTGATGCTACGTGCCAAAATTGAATTTTTTTTTTTTTTTGATTTGAATGTGTAATTAAATATTATAAAAAAATATTTATCATTAAAGTATTTAATATAAAAAATGTAATACTTAAATAAATATATAGTTAAATATCTTTGGTAATTATTCCTCATCTTAATGTGACGTGTCATGTTTGATAATCTTTTATTTGATTCCTTGATATTTGGTTTATAATTAGTAATTGTTGATAAAGTACATGCGGTTCTACATTCATCTGTTAGTCGGTTTATTAGATCAGATTTTATAAAATTAATTTTTTAAAATAGTGACTCGAATTAATAAGTTTATTAATAAAGATAAAAATATAAAATAAACATTTACATTTTTTGCGTGCTTTCTTGGGCAGATTGGTAGGAATGTTTCATATTTAAAACTATTTTAAAATAGTTTTGCCATAGTGCTGTACTAGTTTAATATTTTAAATATAGTGATTAGCTAATACTAATTATTTTTATTATGATTATTATTATTTTATTTTTGCTGAAATCTTATTTTTTTGTGGTCTTGCCTAAAAAAAAAAAATTCAGGCGCCGTCACTGGAAATAAGTCGACCGTTTTTTCGAATTCCCTCAAATAAAATGGAATCCTGGATTTCCGGATTACGGAATTGTCGGATCGGCTGTTGGTTATAATACACAAAGTGTGGTATACTTTACAGTTCAATAAGTATTGCTGCATTTCATTGTGTTGTTTAAAGAGCGAAATCGAAATATATATATTTTTTTCTCATTTTTTTCGAAAGTGTTTCGAACATAGATTCAAATTAAATATTATATGTAATTTTATATTAAATACATATACCGTATAATGCCAATGCGTATAGCCTTTTTTTATCGATTACATAATTCACTTCATCATTAGCGTTTAAACAATAAAACAAAACGACCAGATTGAACGAACTGTTTTGACGGACTGGATCTTATTTGCATACTCAGGAAGTTAATGTCTTATAATAACGTAAACATACCGTTTAGGTATACTAATCTTATGAGGTGAGTTTGAAATCGGACATCTTAATAATGTAATGAATTATAAACAAATTATATTTATTATATTACTACGTTTAAATAATTCAAAATGTTTAGTTTCTTGAACAAATTAAATATAATTTTGTTTGATGAATGTTGATATAATCTTTCTAGTCGTATGAATAATATAATATAATTTTTTATTTTTCATTGAATTAGAGGGGTGACCTAAACAAATTTATTTTGTGCGTTGTACCTGGTAAATGATATAATGACATTTTCATTTATAACATCCCTTAAGAAGGATTCACTTTTCCAAAAATACTTAGAAAATTAATAATCATGATTGCATTATTGTTTTATATTAACTGATATCGAAGAACTGCAATTTAAATTAATTCGAAAACTGATTTTTTACATAATTTTTAGTTTACATAATTAAACGGCGACACGACGTTGTTTACATGAATGAACATGACTAACAACGTTAGCACTACATAATAATAATAATAAATTATAATAGCTATAATAATATCCCACACAGCAAATAAATGTATTTAAAATATTTATTAAATATTCTACTTATAAGGAAAATATTTAATAATCATTTGTTTTTCATTTTATATATAAATTAAATTATATATTGTGAGTCATATAAATAATTATTGAACCAGAGACATATATTTTCTAAAAGACAAAAATTAAATATTTATTAAATATATATAAATATTATATATATTATATATATATATTATAAATATAAATATATAAAATTGTATAAATATTGTAACTTATTATTAAATAATTATTTTCTTGTAATTAATAAATATTTTTTTAGAATTTCAATATATTTGTTGAATATTTATTAAAAAAATTTTCAGAACTTATTAAATATTTGAATACTAAAATGTAATAAATTTTGTATTTAAATTCACTTTAAATTTATAAATACTAGTGTCTAGTTTTTTAAATGGATTAAAAATATTTAATATGTATTATGTACCTATATAAAATATAGATATGCAGAAGGAAACAAAGAAATTTATTTTATTTGGATACACGTTTAATAATTTAAGACACACGTTCAGACATTCAGTAATAAAAAAGAAACTGTATTATTATTTGATATATTATAATTTGTCCATCAAAATTATATCAACACTTTTAGAACTGACTTTTTTATACTTATAATACAATATTTAACACATTTATTATTGTTTTTTTTATTAGGTGGGATTTATCTACTTATACACAACTATTAAAATATAAACATAGTATGTATACGATCAGGAATATATTAATAGAATATCATTTTTAAAATGTAGTACATATACTCTTATTTAAAATGAAATTAATACAATAAGTTTGATATTAGTTTTAATCTGAGAGTCAAATTATATAAATAAAATCACTTCATTTGGAATACTAGCTGCTTGCTTATTATTGATATCTAACACTATTATTTGATGACCTGAAAATAAATTATCATAAAATTAAAGTTTATAATATTATAATTTCAAAGACTATATTTCATAGATAATGCTACTTTTTAGAAAAGACAAATCATTTCAAGTAAGTCAATAAAACAATTACAATAATATAAATTTTTATAACTCTTAACATATATGATCAAAATCTCCGTCTTTAATTTGTTATTATTGATCATTAATTTATAATATTTATATATTTTAAATATATCAGTATTATAATAGTATTATCTGAAATGGAACGTCCGAGGTAACGTTCTGGATCGTGAAAGAATATGAATGCACGTAGTTGTATGTAATCACATTTCTCTATTTTGTTATAATACATAAATAAACATACATTATAAAGGGCTTAGTAAAGCGTCGCATGTACAGACTTAATTAAGCGGTACCCCTTAGAATGACCGAACCTTTGGCTGGAGAAACACTGCGCAGGTTTGCTTGATTTGAAAGCTTCAATTTATATGGCCATATAAAAGAGAGAGCTTTCGTTGAAAATCTGTTTGCTCGAAGGGGTGGCGGCAAGAATGACCATGTGGAGAGGAAATTTTCTAGTGGCATTGTCAAATTGGCATACTGTTGTGACGTCGTAACCCTTGCTTTTCTGTTCATCAGATACTTCAAGTTCGGTGTTGTCTGGAAGAAGCCCTCCTTTGTGATAGGAAGGACCTTTCAAATAACGATCTTGACGGTTCTTTCTGTTGAAGACGGTACGGTGTAGAAATTGATTTTGTTTTTATGTAAATATTTTTGAACGATTCTAAACAGATCGATGTTGGCGCATTGAAGTTTGATGTTATTGTTGTTACAGGCCTTAGCTAGAATGCCTTCGGCTGGGACAGCGCTGGCCAGGCAGGACCTGGTAGGAAAATTGGCAGACATTTTGGAAGACGTTGTTCGATTTCAGTATTTGAGTCGATAAATGGGTTATTTGTGAATGATTTCTTATCTGGTGTAGGTTTGTTCGATGCATTGTAATTGTAAATGACTGCAGGTAGTCCAGGTGAGGCGGACGGAGAGTTCTCGTTTTCGCTGCCGCTCCAGCTGTCTTCGGAGCAGGATGATAATGATGAAGCAGAGGGTGTGTTAGTGGAAGTTTTTAGCAGCGGAGAGGTTCGGTTTTTCTTTGGGGCGATTAGCGGAGGAGTGCTAACGCATTTTCGTCCAGCGCCCTTGTGAGGCATGGCAAGTTTGTTGTCGGTTTGCTCACGTTGCTGGTGGAACCTTCGCGACGGTACGAGACCCGGACGCGTGCGCGCTTGGCGTCACTTGCCACGTGGTCGTGAGGGGTGTTTTGTAAAGATGGTTTACTTATGTACGTGTCGACGTTCAATGAAAGGTTTGACATTAGTCGGTCGTTTTTGATTGCTTAATTAACGGTGCACGGTTCTTTAGTTGAATCTAGTGATTACTGAACAGTGTACGATGCGATTGAGTTGGTCGGCGGCGAGGCGTCGATATATAATAAACATATTACCGTACCAATTAGTGAACTGTTTGCATAATTGGTTCATCCGGTGTCTAGTCGCGTCTACGTTTCCGGTGGTAGCTTCTCTCCCCTTGTTTCTATTATATCGTGGGTGGTGTCTATGGGTAGGTATTTTCATCCCCTATCCTATAGTGCCACCCCCGATCTCGTTATTGTATGTCCTTTTATAGTTGTAAAAAATATGTCCTATACTTACTATTATTTATTTTTCTTGTTGAATGGTGCTTGTGCCAAGTTAGTTATTTTATTTTGTCTACTGATGCATTTTTACATGATTTCTTACTTTTTTTAATACAATCTGAAAATAATACTTTTGTATACATAATAAATTATATATCTTATATACATATAAGATATGTACTAGTTGATTTAATTTTTTAATTTTAATTTATCTATTGGCTAAAATAAAATGTTATATCCAGATGTACTTTTTAAAAATAATAAGTTTCTATGTTATAATTTTTTTAATATAATTATTAGTTAATCATTAATAAATAGCTATCATAATATATAAAAATAAAATCAACATATACATAATTAACATTCAATAAATATGTACAGTGGAACCTCGCTTACTTGAATAGGAAAAAAAAATTCGAGTTACCGAACTTTTTTTTTTACTTAAAAACACAAAGATTTAATTTTATAATTTTATTTATTTATATATTTACTAATAAATGTAAAATCTATGTTGGTATGTACATTGTATTAAAATTTTAAAAAAGTATAAAGTAATAAATTGTGTGTAATAAAAAAAAAATACAATGTAATGAATAAAATAGAATTATTTTTTAAAGAAATCTGATATTTTTTATTATTTGACCTAACTCTAAATTTATCAATAACATTTAGCACGGAAAAAATCTCTTCTCCAATTTCTCATTGTTCTTGAATGTACTTACATAAAACATGTAAACTATCTGATGCCTGGGCAAGAGTAGTTTTAGGCAAAGCCAAATTATATCGTTGAATTTATAACTGTACCTTTTAAGCATTAGGTAAATATTTGATTAATAATATTAATCGGTTTTCAATTACGATTATCGTTATTCATAATCATACACTTAGTTTGTTGATCTTCGATTTATCGAGGTATGTACATGTTATATATTATTATATAAATTTGAGTTATAAGCCAAAATTCAATAATAATTATTTCGGTATCAGTGTTGGGACTTATCTAGATAAATTATCTAGATAGATTTTTGTCATCTTTTATCTTATCTAGATAAATAATGCTAAGTTATCTAATAACTTATCTATGATAAAATGTTTACTTATCTAGATAAATGTCTGAATTCTTACCAAGATTAGAGTTATTTTTATTCTTGTATGTAGACGAACCTAACAAATCAGGGATCATCAAAATCGGTCCAGCCGTTCTTGAATTATTTCAAGAATTATAGTTTTTTTGAATTATAGTTTCGAATATAGTTATTATTATTATGTATATTTGATTTTAGTTTACACACGTAACTCATACACTGAATAGTCAATACTTCACTCTTGGAACCCAGTGGCGTATATAGGGGGGGGGGTTTGGGGGTTCAAACCCCCCCCCGAAATTTATGGTTAGTACGACCCACGTGTGCATTTCTTTAATCTATGTATTAATTAAAACCAAACTGTCTAGTATGGGAAAAAAAATGCTCTCTCCTAATTTTTAAGCAAATTATACGCCCAATTCTTACCTACGCTTGCCCGGTACAGGGTAATTGTGCATCCTCGCACATCAAAAAAATGCAAATTGTCCAAAACAAAATCCTCAGAATAATTGCAAATGTTCCGTGGTTTGTCAGAAATCCAAATCTACTATTGATACTTTGAATAAACTATCCGTTGATTTTTTTCCAAATATATGGTGCTTAATGTCAATATTAGTAACTTTACCAGTCTCAACAGCATCATCAGAAAGATCGTTTTCGATATTGAAAAGATTGAAGTCGTGCTTGAGAAATAGTACAAGCGAAAATCGACTAACAGGATTATCTCATGTCAATTCATCGAAGTATTTCAATAAACACCGAAGAAGTGATAAATAATTTTGCAAATCTACCTCGAAAATTAGACTTTGTCCTGTAATTAAATTTATGTATTCTAATTTTCATAGTTATTAAAAATAAGTTAATTTATAACCTTCATTTAGTATATATTTTTTCATAACCCTCCCCCCCCCGAAATTAATTCCTATATACGCCACTGTTGGAACCCGTAAAGTCGTAACTACTTATAGAATAATGAAAATCATCAAATTGAGATTATATGGAAAATAATATTGTTAACTTAAAATAATCTCTTATGTATCCTGTATTCATCCTAGTACTAAAAAATTTTCATTTATTTTTTTTTATGTCACATTTTAGTGATTAACTATCATTAAATATTGAACTTTATATACAAATATATGACATAGACCACTTGTAACGTATAAAAACGTGCGGTAAACATCATACAACAATAATCTACCGAAATTACAAATTATATAATTTTAAAATAGTAGACACCTGCGTATATGATAATTATTATGTATTGTTGATTCGTTCACACTTAAAAACAAAATTATACAGTAAAGCACTTAAGCAATAAAACGCTTGCACATTAATGAAAGGTAAATAAGTACCTAATATATTGTCTGGTAAATTTTCAATATATTCTCGGTGGCGGTGATGGTGTATCACGTACTCCCTAGTTTCTCTGTCTCTGGTGATATGGAGACATAACTGTATGATCGAAAATTGGAGATTATTAATTTATTTTTATCCTATTGCAGTCAATTACAAAATACTGTCTACGCCTCATTTATGGACTATTGATATAGGCAAGATGTAAATATTGTAAAATTAATTTTTCTTTAGCTGTGGGTTTTTCACGATCGTTCAGTTATTTTTCTGATACTTATTAAACGAACCGATTGTTGCCCGCAGTCAACTATATAATTTTTATTTATGTATCAATGATTGCATCAATCATTGCAGTATGTGTGTGTGTGTGTGTGTACGTTTGCGTCTGAAATCTATAATATATTATGGTGTACGCATTGCCCACTGCTGTGCGCCATGCGGTCGAGCGAATCGCGACTGGGCCACGAGCAATTATTATGATGCTCATCATTCTTGTAATAATTTTAACATTTACTGATTTAATATTTATTTTGGTTGAATTGACTAAAAAAAACTAGTACTCCAGTAATTGGACTAGAGTGGTTTCACTCAAGCCGTCAAACCCAGTAAGAATATATTATTTGTACTACTTATTGCATTTTTATTACTCACAGATTTTAAATATTCATTTCGTTTATGAAAAAAAAAAAATATTTAACGAATCAAAGTTGTCCGTTACAGTTCCCATAACTACTCGTCAATCCATCGCCCAAGGCTTATTATTCTCAGTATACAAAATAATATATTATATAGAACTCAAAAACTACCATATACATAGTTCGAATTATGATTTAGATACATAAAAATTCTCGAACAAAAATATCTGCTGAATAATTAAAAATGAAAAAGGTGGAGTCCTTGTTTGAAAAACTAAAGTTTGTATTGTAATACGATTATTTTTTGGTCGTATTAAAAATTTCAAGTATTCCATAATATTGTTTTCAACTGTATTTGAAAATTACAAAATTCAGAACTAAATAAATGCATAAAAATAGACCAGCATGCTTAAAAAAATCACCATTTGTTGTATAATTATTATACATAAAATACACACTTGATTGTCTATAATTATTAAATTTTTATTATTTTATTTATGTTATGTATTCAAGGAATGTATTGGTTCTACAAAAATTTTTCTTAACACTTTTAAAGTACTAAATTTTCAACAACAATTTTGTACAGCAAGATGATAAATTTTATGAAGATAGAACTTTAAGCATGTAATTTTTCAATTTTCTCAATAGTTTTCTTAAGCATGAGGCAATTCTAAAAATATATGTGAAATAATGTTAAGTTTTCTTCTTTGCTGTCAAATGTGTTAAATTACGATAGAAAAATTAAATTTTCTTATTTGATTTAATTTTGGAAATTTAACACAAAAAGGTTTATAATGGTCGTAGAGTTTGAACTATACTGTAAGATTCTTCAAGTGAATAATTTTAACGAATTAAATCTTAATATATTAAATATGTTAATACAATTATATCAATTAGATAAATTTTATCTGATTGATCTCATTATCAATAATATTGTAATGTTTATCGTTTATATTCACACAAAATAGTTTTACGAGTACGTTGATTTATAATTGATTGTAATTTCTTCAAATATCATATGAATAAACATAATTATCACAAAAAACTAACATTCGGCATCAGTATCCTTATTGATTTTTTTTTTATTTTTTTTTTAAAGTTATCACCCGGTATTTATAATTGTTTTGATTGTTTTTAATTTTAATTATTTATATTTTTTTCTGTGATTAATGAAATATGACCTTTATGTCCATAAAACTGTTAGCCGTATGAACATTTTTTGTTTTGAGCATTTTAAAATTATATGATTTCAATTAATCATCATTATTTTCCATATTTTCCATAACGCTTTATTTGTGAATTTTTCGATATAGTTAAACCCTTAAACTGAAATTGCTAGATATCGAAAATTTTTCTTAAACTGTCGTACTACTATGTGAATTTATATTTAAAGCATTAACCATTTTGCTAAACTAATTCAAGAATATGCTTTTAAATCCCAAAAGCCAAGCTCAAATGTATAGATCCTTTCGCGTAAGATATAAACAAATCTGTTTTAATAACTATTTGTATCGTCTCAAAGACAATTATAAATTAATATATTAGCAAATAAATATAAATGGAATCTCCTAATCAAAAATTCGTAACAATTTTAATCGGATGAACAATAATTCTGTCAAATGTAAAATTAACAAATGCAATTATACTTATAATTATGCATATTACGAAAAATTATAACCTTCACTAATCGTTGAGGCTAGTACTAATATCGTACATGAAATTATAAAAAATACACGTCTACACGTGCCGAACACGTGATATAACTAGTGTTTACGATGTTTAGTTTATTTTGGTTTTTTGACACATATGAATTCTGCAATATACATATAAATAAGAGCGAACTACACGATTTACTAAAATTGAGTCAATGACAAAAAGTAAATAAATAAATAAAAAGGAAAAAGAAAAAACAAACTGAGTGAAGTATGGAAATACATTTAAATGGAAGCATATTCAATTTTCGGTCAGGGTACAATAAACTTCACAGGGTTCATTATTCTAAGGTGACCCATTAGACTGCTCCTCCTACTAACGTATTGGTATTATAAATTAATTTTAAAATTTACCAACGTCTCAAAAAAAGTGGACTCTGGACGCCATAGTACCTCGCATTAGTCTCGAAAATTGATCTTACGTGCCACGCTATCTGGGTCATCAATATAAACTGTTGAGTGTTTACCACTACTGGTGGTCAATTAGTCAGCAGATAATATTTCATGATATATTCATGTGGATAGGTACTTGATAATCCGACGGACAAAACAAAAATATATTATTTTTCCAATCGTGACAGATTGAAAAAAACACTATTTCCAATGAAAATACGGCTTAAAAGCTCAAGAAAATTTTATATATATATATATATATACATATGCATGTGTTCGAAATTGTTTTTTCTATTTTGTTTCAAAAATAATTATTATAATTTAATGCCTAATTTAATATCGAGTACTCGATTCTATTTATATATGACTGCCACTGTAAAATAAAATTTTGATTACTATGTTCTGAATGTCTGAAGTATTGCTAATCACTCGATATTTTTCTATTTAAAAATTATGGGAATCCTAAATATATTATATTATCTTTTCATGCCCCTCATTATATTACATTCCAAGTGAAACAAGTAATGTTTCGGTTTTACAATGAGATGTTTTTTTTTAATTTTTTTATTATTAAATATGTTCAAAAGAGTCACTTTTTCCAATTAATCAATTTTATTTGAACGTATATGCATATAGTACCATGGTACTTAACAGAGGTTACTTTTAGAATTCCCAAAACTTTTCAAAACTAATCTAAAAAATATGAGCTACATTTTATGTTCATGTTATACGTATATAAAACTAATATCATAGTGATATTAATAATAGTAAACGAACAAGAAAGTATCGAAAACATGTTCTCCTTAAATTTTTATAATTATTATTAAAAATAACTTAATATTTACAAAAATCAGTTATTTTACGGCGATATTTTGTTAAAACTATTGTTCTTAGACTTAATAAACTAATAACCTGAAATAGTATTACAATTCTTATAGGATATATTTTCATTGAATATTATTATTTACGTATGACCTAATTAAATTTTGTACGGCAGTACCATTTTAAAATTGAACGGAAACATTTTATCATTTATAATAAAATCATGTTAAATCAATATTTTATTTAGAGTTGAATTTCATTGGCTACACAGTTATGTTTGAATATCACTGTATCAAGTTATTACAGTATTTTATTTGCACATTATTTTGCAATAAATTCAACCCAATTTATAATTCATGTCTATACACCCCGTATAAATACCCCATCTGCATGACTAAAATGGAAACATTTGTATAAATGTCTGAAACATTATGTTATCCCGTGTATAATAGCAAACGTGTAGGGATGAATATTTTACGTTGATAACAACAGCCTGAGATACTAAAACGGAATTAAAAAATTTAACATACTTCCTAAAACAGTATTATGTAAAGCTTTGTTACTTTACATTGTTCCTTGTAGACTTAAGGATAATAAAAAACCATATAATTCATGTGTATTATATCGAAAATAAAACAAATACGAATTACTAATTAATCAAATATAATACAATAATAATTCATAGTATTGCATATAGATACTGAATGAATTGATTTACAAAAACATCTCAGTTTATAACAATCGCAATTGCTTACTATATTGAAAGTAAAAATTGTTATGGAAATAAACCATGAATATAATAATTTAAAATTATTTTTACATAAAATCCAATTCTTGGAGTGCAAAATTTTAATTATTAATTATTAATGATTTTATAAATTTTAATATTTTGATCGAGGTCCATATTTTACCCCATTTTATTTATTATTTTAGTATAATTCAATAGTAATTCTGTTTACTAGCAGAGATAATTATAAGGCATACGCAAAGAAATATAATATAAATATCCAATATTTTAATTTTGAAGAATTATATTTTTGAAGTTATATAAATAATATTATCATTAAACGATTCTTTAATTATAATAATAATAATAAGTTTATTTTGCCAATAAAACATTATGGTGTAACAAAACAAAAAGTACAAGAAAAATATTATAATATAATATAATAAAACAGAAGACTTATATTATATTGGCTCACTTCTAAAAAGCTAAAAGCTTGTGTTAAGAAATGAGAGTTTCTTATAACATTATAGTATATAAACGATAAATTTAGAATTGTATAATAACATAAGTTAATTAAATAGTAAATAATAAAATAGTAAAAGAAAGGAAATGATTTATAAATCATAATTAAGTGTAACCTTATCAAATTGATTAAGCTTAATATATAATTTTAATGAGTAAATATTCATTTCAGGACTCTGAAATGTTATAGTCTTGTAAATTTAATAAAATATAAATTAGAATTATATTTATTTCTAATATTATAATTATGATCTATGGTATTCAAACAATGTCTGAATTTATATACAAGTAAAAGTAAAGATTTATAATATAATATGGATATGCGTTGTACATTAAAGTCTATGTATAACTGATTTGTTGAGTACAATGATTTCGAGTAAATAACTTTTATTAAACTGTTAATAGTTGTATTTAACGGAGTGACAAATAATTTTTATAGGTACCACGCCAAAAAAGCAATCCATAGTAAACTAAAGATTGAACCTAAGATATATATAATTCTTAGATATTTAATATCTAAAACATATTTTAAGCTTTTAAAATTATAAAATAGTTTTCTGATAGTACTTAACAATTTATCTACATGATAATTCCATTTTAATTTTTCATTAAATATAAACCCTAAATATTTTATATGATTTACTCTTTGAATATGTTGACAATTACATGATACAATTTTATTTTTACAATTATGGAATGTGGACATATAAAAATATGTATGTTAACTGAATTAGATCTAAGATTAAATAATATATAATTTGAATTTTTTAGATTTAACTCTAAGAAATTATTATCATACCAACTCTGAACAATATCTAATGAATGATTTACCTCATCAAATAAGACTTCAATACTCTTATTATTAAAAATCATAATCATATCATCAGAAAAACTATAAATATCACTTTTTATAGAAACATTAGAAATCCATTCACATAAAAATTGAATAATATAGGGTCTAAGACAGAACCCTGCAGAACACCAATCGAAATATTATTTACATAACTATATTAACCATTAACTCTAATTATTTGAGTTCTATCACTTAAGTATGTTTTAATTAATTTTAAAATATTACCTCTTATCCCAGCATATTGTAATTTTCTAATTAATAGATCAAGATTTACGGTGCCGAGTGCTTTTTTTATATCAAGAAAAACGCCTATTATATAATTGCTTTTATTAAAATTACTATAAATATAATTAGTAATATAAAATAAAGCGTCATTAGTAAAAATTCCCTCCTTAAAACAAAATGTCTACAAGAAAAATTTTTTTTTTTTTATTTAAAAAATTAATCAGTCTAATTTAAAACATTTTTCTAAGATTTTTGAAATTGATAGAGTTAATGAAATTGGTCTATAATTCTCAGGTAAGCATTTATCACCAGATTTAAATAATGGGACAACCACTGCTTTTTTGAAATCATGAAGAAATATACCTAACTCAATTATTTTATTAAATATGATTGCCAAAGGTTTTAAAATAGTTGTAGAAGTCATTTTTAATACCTTATTTGTTAAATTATTTTCATAAAAAGAACAATGGTCTTTAATCTTAAATATATACTTAGCTATTTCATCACAAGTAATAGGAATACAATATATAATTTAAGAGATAAAACAACCCTTATTTAGATCCTGAAAATTTTCTTTAATATAATTTTTATTTAAAATATTATCATAGATATTCTTACCTACCGTAGGAAAGAAATCATAAATAATAATAATAAAAGTATCAAATATCATAGTACCGTCATTGTTTATTAATGAATGTACTGTATTTTTGGAATTATTTTGTGTATTATTATGTATTATTAATTATATATTTAATTGTTTCCCAAAGTTTTTTAACATTATTATTTATTTTATTATATTAATAAATATTTTTAGCTTTCTTAATCAAAATATTAAGTACATTTCTAAATTTGTTATATTAGTGTAATATTATTTGGATTTTTAATTTTTTGACCATACATTTTTTCTCTGTGTCTAATAGAAACAATGATTCCTTTTGTTATCCATGATTTTAATTTATAGTTATAAGACTTAAATAGTCTAGAAATTTTTTTGGTAGAATTAGTTATACATAAATCAATTTTGTTCATAAAATTAGTGGCATCATTATTAATGTCTATAGTAATTAACATATTATCCCAATTAAAATTATTAATACTTAAATTTAGTTTATCATAGTCAATAATTCGTAAAACTTTATTAGTATTATTACAATTATTATACTGTTTATGATTATTATTTAAGTTAATAGATAAGATTATATTAAAATGATCAGTAATTGAAGAAAGGAAAACATAAGAATGAATATTAATTGGTAAAATTCTCTTAACGAAGAAATTATCTATGCACGAAGCAGAAGTATTTGATTGTCTTATTTGATTACTGTTTTATCTGATTACTTTATTAATACATGAAAAAAATCAAAACCAGCAAAAATATTTAAATAATTAATAACATTTAGATTATTACATTTTAATACATCAAAATATACTAATATATATAATAATATATATATATATATATATATATATATATATAATATAATATAATATAATATATATATATATTAAAATCACCACAAATAATATCATTTTTAAAATCAGAATTTTGAGTCAAATAATTATTTAATGAAGACAAAAAAACATCAATATTATCACTTGTGGATCTATAACACCCAGTAACAATATGCTCTACACAATTAATATAAAAAATTACTTCAATAGAATTAATATTCGACATGAAGTTAGTACAAACATTTTTAACTGGATACATATTCTTAATGAAAAGAGTAAGACCATCCAACTTATTATTTACACCGAGAGAATTAAAGGATTGATAACCATTAATAACAAAATTTACTTCATTTAAAAGCCAAGTTTCATATAAAATAATATCAAAATTAACTAGTGAAGTACTTAATAATACCAAAATTTTGTCAAAATGGCACTTAATACTACTTATATTCATAGCGATTATAGAAAATTGATTATTACCTATATTTAATGTATTTAAATCATTAATATTTAATGTTACAATTGAATTAACCTGATTAATATCAGATATACAATATTGAATATCATTATTTATTAAACTATAGAGTATTCACAATTTGAGAATTTAAAAAAGAAATAAAAACAGAATATTTAATGCATTTTCATTGCTACGTTCTCTAATACGAATGACCTTAGACAGGTCGTTTTTATGAATTAAGATATCGCCTTCATTTGTCCAAACATATTTATAATGTTTTTCTTTTGCAGCCTCCTTTTTTTTATACATTATATGTCTTCTGACCTTACTTAAGTGTTCATTGATGTAAATTCGCACATTGTTGGACCAATTTTTATTAATTTGATTGGCAAAAAAAGCGATTTTTTTTTACATTTTGTGACGAGATTAGATTTCATATTTTTATCGCTTATCTATACAAGTATTTTGGAATCCCTAATAAAAATAATCAAAGTATTTTGGAAAATTGATTATTTTTATTAGGAATTCTTATTGCTTATTCTACCTGCATTTTGACATTTCTGTTAATTTTAATTGTGATATTCAATTCGAATTTAATATAAATTAATAAATTATCACAACATTTAAAATATGGGCTCTAACTGATGTTTTGGTATAAATGATTGTGGGATAATATTGTACATCTTTGATATTTAATGAAAATAGACAATCAATGTTATGTTAATTCATTTACATAGGATTAATTTCTACTATATATTCTATAAAGTGAGTTAACAAAGGACGTTAACATACGATAGTATACTGTATAGGTACATATATTGTTGAGAGATAAATGCAGTGCAATAACGTTTTGTTAATATACATTTTGAAAACAAACTGAATCATCAAATTCGATTATTGTTATAAATTTATTATATAAGAATGTAATTTATATGTATTTTCAACTAGATTTAAATTTATTAATTAATAGTATTCTGTAATGTGTGTATGATTATAACTATTTTTTTTTTTTTTTTATTAAAATATTATTCTGATATGCTTAAATTATTAATTAACTTTACTTTTTTTAATATTAATTTTGAACGAAAATCAAGAATTTTGCATTTAATAGACCTATTAGATTGGGCGTGATAAAACTAACACGAGTAATTTATATAGCTGATTAACTAAGAATTATATTATATATTATTAAAGTTCGGGTTGAAGATATTTAAAGTTGTTATATTGCCTGAAATTAATCGATTACTACTAAATTTATGATAATTTCCAATCACCAGACTAGTGATTTCCGTACGTGGAAATTTATCGTTACTGATTGCAACAAAACTATGCATATTTGATCGATCGGTTAATTCCACAGGATCTCACAATCAAATAATAGTGGATACAATACAATTTATTCAATAGCATTCAGCCACAACAGTAAATTTAAATTCAAACTATTACAATAACACAGCAGAATAATAAAATGTACATACCTACCACTAAAGAAAGAATATTGTAAATATATTTCCACTACATTTTGAATCTGAGTTGATTAACCTATGGCGTTGAATCAACCGTTTTCTACATGAGAAATTGTGTGTTCGTGCAGGTTCCTCTGGGAATATTTTCAAAATATGTCCTTCTATTATTGGATTTTCTGATAGTTATTTTAGTAAGCGAAAAGAAAATTTATACATTCTATTTCAATAACCTAATTTTCAATACCATGTAGAATATTTTATTTTTTAGCTTATGGTACACTTGTTTTGATCCTTGGTTATGGTGCCATTTATTCATATTACAATGTATTGTATTTTTTTTTCTTTTTTTTTATAGCTAAACTTTTTTCGTTATTATCTTATTGTGTCTCAGGATGTAAAACCCAAGTGATACTTGTACTTAAAAAATCTTAGAACCTTTCGATAAAACACGTTAAAAACCATAGAGTTATGGTTATATTTTTATAGAATAACTAGTTGTTCCGACACGGCGTTACCCGCATATTTGTTTGTTTTTTGGCATTTTTGTAGGCCATGTGTTATTGTTATTCTGTATGAAAAAATATTTTTATTTTTTTATTTGTAGTTTTTTAGTGATTTTGGAGATTAAAGCGTACAGTAAACTATTGAGTATGTCAAATTAATATTCATATAATATCACTAATAATAACCCACGGGATTAAGAATAGAACATAGTCTGCAATGAATGAGTAAATTACAAAGTTCTTTATTAATAACATAAACAAGCATAATTTTATAAATTATGTACATTTTAAACTATTTTTAATAATGACTTATATTATTTTGAATTATAACAATTTATATAATAATAATAATAATTTTAATTTAATTAAGAACTAATTGGAACACAATATTTTTGGTTAACCTGTATTTTGCTAATATAAATAGATTTAATGACTTCCCCACATGTGAGCATGCAACATATAGTTGCTCATGGGAAAAGCATGGATTTTCCAAGTCCAAGCCACAAATGGACATTGTTTGTCTTTGAGACTTGTTTATGGTCATTGCGAATGCCAAACGAATAGGAAATTGAAGTATTTTAATTGGTATAGGAGATTTGATGGTATCATTGGAATTACGGGACAACTGCACAATTTCTCTTTTAAATTTCTCATTCAAAATAGTTGCTTCAAGAATATTTCTGGTGATCCTTTTGATTACCAAACGTGTACCGTTGCATAATCTAGGTGGATACAAATTACGCAAAAAAAATAATTGGTGAAACAATCTTTAATCGAAGATTGTGTGGTGGCATTCCTGGTATATTCAGAAAATTTAAAAATTCAGTGGGAAAATGTACTGTTTCGTTTTCATCGACAGTAGTGTCGATTGATTTAAAATACATTTGATTACCTGGAAATAACTGTTGCATTTCAAAGTTAATTTTGTCAACATCATCATTTTTTGCTGCTAAATAGGCCGTTGACTAAGTCAATTTTGATCCAAGTAATTATTCAGTATATCCAGAAAAACACTCTCAATTAGTTCATTTTTTGTCTGCACTATATTGCAAAAATTGTCTGACAATTTGGATGCAGTTCTATTTTACCGTTTCCAATATCCAGCAATTACTCAGAAAATATTTTTGCCGATGGATCATTTTGCAATTGTACTCGCATGTTTATGGTCAATCGAAACGTTTCAACATTTCGCCATAAAAACAATTGTTTTAAACATGCATAAATCTCATCGGCATAAGTAGAGCGAGAAATGACTGGCAATATCCGTCGGAAATCACCAGACAGTAGTAGGACAGCACCACCAAAAAGTTTATCGTTGTCGTTCAAAAATTTTGCATCGTTTAATATAATGTGAATATTTATGAACCATGGTACATTCATCCCAGATTATAATTGAACTCCTACGCAACACTGAAGCCATTCCGCTTGTTTTCTTTAATGTTACACGTTGCGTTTGGTTTGTTATGAATGTCTAATAGCAGCTTAAATGCTGAATGTGCCGTTTGTCCACCATCTAACAAAGTTGCAACAATGCCTGATGAAGCAATTTCCAATGCAATTTTCTGTTGTGGCCGTATCTTTGCAAGGATCAACGATGTTAAAAATGTCTTCCGGTTCTACCGGGCGCGTCCAAGAAAAAAAAGTCACCTTGTTCTGCATCAACAGTTAGAATAATCCGATTATAAATTATTTTTTTGTTTAGCCGTCAGTAATGGTTCATTATTCTCAATAATTATACATAGCTAAGTCAACCTCGTTATACTGTTTTTGTCGTTTTAAATCACTGTTAACTAAGTCAGTGGTCGGGCGAACAGGTGATGGCATACTATAATGATTAAGTGGAAAAATTAGAAATTAAAATACATAAATCCTCGATCAAAATTTGTGCTTCATTATACATCTGCTGTGTGAAATTCATATTTGAACATTGGTTTGTTTGTTTAACTCGATGTAGTATGTCTTCAGTCATATAGTTTTTATATTTTTCCCACGGAGTTGATGATTTGGCTGGGTTACATGTCATCAAAATAATTGCAAACAGCTGTCGAATACTATTTGACGTTGATGTCAACGCTGCATCAGCAAGTATCAGGGCCCAGTGATTGCCGTATTTCAGAAATTTCACCCACGACACACATCTTGATAAGTATTGAACATTTGACCATTAACTGTTCACAAAAATTTGAAATACGTTGGTCCAGGAATATTCACCAACAACAAACGTAAAAAGAGGCATTCACGTTGTTTTGGATGTACTGTGTAGTCTTCCCAGTGCCTTGACTTTGAATATGCCCGCGATTGAAGGATGTGGTTCTCCTTGTTTACGTGGATCTCATTTTTTACCTGATTTGTACCAAAGTTTATTGATAACCTAATTCCCTATTCTCAAACATTGTGGATCTTTTTAGAGAATTCTATAACTTTATTTTTCACAATTATTGCAATGCAAAAATATTGAGGGCTTTAATCGAGATAAAAATTATCCTATCTTTTATTCATATCTACACGCCGCCGACGATAAAACACACACAATAGAAAAAAAGGTCAGGTTACAGGTAGATATATAGATACTATCGCGGTCAGTCACGGGAATATCCGAAATACACCATGCAATTATACATAGGTATGTAAATTTATAAAAAAGTTAATAATAATATATTAAAAAATTTGAGATGAAAACTATCCTATCTTATAAGTTGGACCAAATTACACACGGTATTAAAAATTTCATTATGATCGGTCCATTAGTTTCGGAGTTCATTCCGAAAAAACACTGTGACACGAGATTTTTCTATCTAAGATTGACGAAGAAATCAAAATAATTTCCAGTATGATTTTGAAAATATTGAAGTCCACATAAAATAATTTATCAGCTAAAACTAAATAATAGTAAAAAACATTGTTATAATTAGTATTTATTATATTATATATAATGTAATAAATTTAAACATTCAAGTTATACATACATATAAAATTGTTATATTAAAATATATTATACATATAAAATATATACAGGTGTCCCAAGATGATTTGACAAATACAAATACATTTGTTTACATTAAATGATTTTTTTTAATTTTAAGAATTCAAATTTGAACATTTTAAATTGTATTCTTAAGTTTGATAAATAATTAAAAATGGTAATTTTGTAATCAGAATTTTTAAAAAAATATTGGTATTTAAAAATCTAATAATGATAGAGTCATTAATTTTCTGTTTTTATAAAGTTTATGAAAAGGTTAACAATATATTGTGTATAATATAATTATTATAACTCATATTATTGTGATTGAAATTTAATTTATTCCAAAATATTTGTTGTCATTTGTAACTACTATATTACTATCATTAATTATAAATTTATATTTATCATTATAACCCCAATTGATTAAAATACACACGTTGTGTATGAATAATCAAAATAACCAGATAAACTTAAATATTAAAAACTGATATTTGATAATCGAAATAAATTAAAAGTATAAACGGGTGTGATTTTTAGTTTTTAGTTTATTATTATTTATAATATCACTTAAATCACTTGGATTACAATTTTATTACATTCTACGTTTTTTGGTACACTCATCGTTTATTCTTGAGTAAAATCACAAAGGTCCAGAGAAAACGTACTAATGCAATTTATAAATGTGACATTCAAATAGTGTACAGTGCAATTTGAAGAAAATTATTCATTCAACATATTAAATAATGTTTATATTATGTCATACAGGAAATCAAATTTGAATTTCTTTTTAATAATTTATTAAAAGAAAGGAAAATATAAGAAATGACAATTTGTTGAAAAACATTAACAAATTGACAAGTACATTTTCATATTCTTAAACAACAATCAACAAATCATTATGGAATTTTCATTAAATTACAATGTTTTATTAAATACATATTTTTTATTATATTGAAAAAAAACACAAACATCTATAAAAATGCAACTACGTTTTAATTAATTTAAATTAATTAAAATATAAACCACAAGAACGCAATGGGTTACTTTTTTAATATCCTATGTTCTATAATAATATATACGGAAATGCTATAAAATCTGAGCCCTGTTTATTAATTATCACTTTCATCATATTGATTTTTAGATAAGTTAATGAATGTTTTTTTTTTTACAATTTTTGGCTGTATTTGTTTAATTACTAAAATATATTAAAAATTAAAAAAATTACTCTGCATAATGCAAACCGTCAGTAAATGTTATAATTTTTTTTTAATTAATTCAGTGAATGTGGCAAATTCTGAAAAAACAATTTGATTAATATTAGAAATCCAATATTTTTTACCCTTTCACTATTGTATAAAACATCATTGATATTAAAGTCGGATCTAGGGTAGAGGACTTTAAAAATTAATATTAAGCAAATATAAAAATAAATTATTTAAAATGTTATTAATGTGTACATATAAAAGAAAGGATAAGATAAAAACTGTGGGATTTCTCTAACTGGTAGAGTTGTAACTTTTTTTTTTTTTAAAATCAAAAAGAAAAATCATGAAAATACCAAAAATTTTGGGGAAAATTCAATTTTAATTTTTCTTACTTTTCTAAACAATAATTAGAACAATGTAAAGTTCAAAATGTGTTAATTTATCATTTTTAAACCATAGATCTATACGATTATTATCGAAGGTAACCAATATAAAATGTATACTATAACATTTTTTACAATTATAAATAAAAATATTAAATGAATTAATATATAAGGCAATTACCTTCTTATCTGTCTACTTCAATAATAACGATACTAATATTTTGTTTATTTTTGTATAAAATTTCAAATACACAAAATATTTTATATTACGTACATGATATATATACATAAATAAATTTTGAAAAACTAATAGTTGTCACCAATTTTATCTTTATAGAACATATATTTATTTTAATTATTTAATTCATATTTTTAAAAACTTTAAAATTCATAATAAATGAGTTAAACTTTAAAAAATGATTTTAAAACCACACTTTTTCTAAAAATCCGATTTATAAAATGAATATTTTGGATTTTATTTTTGAACCCTAGAACAATAATTTCATATTTCAAATTTTCAAAGTTCAGTTCATTTAATACAATTTCGTTCTTACGTAGATCCTAAGTATTTATTAAAAAAAAAAAAAAAAAAAAAATTAAATAAAAATAACAAACATAACGAAAGTTATTTCATTTATCGAATCACCCTGAGGCACTTTGTATAATTATGATTTTGTATTTTTTCATTTAATTATTTATTTTAATCAACTTTGAATTGTAGTTTAAGAACTCTGGTTAATACAAAATTAAATAAAGAAAATCATCTTTATATCTTTAATATTGTTATTTAATGTTACCTTTCGATAAATAAGAACCTTTAAATAGCGATAAAGTATAAAATATAATGCTATTATTTTGGCTATGACAATGTTGAAGAAATTATGAAGAATGTTAGAACATTTATTAAAAATAATATTAAAATTTAATAGTTTGATAAAATGCAGTTGCTTTTAATATTTCTCTTTTTTTTTTTTTTTTTTTTTTATAAAAGAAATTACTTCATTTGAAAAGTTATTAGTTATAAAATAAGTACATTTGCAGAGCAAATAAAATCCACACTATCTGTACACATTTGAAGATATTTATACTATATTTGTATATATTTTGGATTCCTAATATGAATTTTTATTTTTAATTACTAAATGTGTACTTTAAAAATATTCTAATATTCTTAGAAATATTTTAAGTGTCCACTTGTCATTTTATATTTTGACGTAATTTAGTTTTGTAACTATTTACTAAATAAAACAATAATTTCACAATGTTCATAAAAATATGCATATGGTTTCAATAAAATTGGTTATATGTATTTTGGAGGAATTTCAGTGTGCGTTTGTATAAAAATTAAATTCTTATCATAGAAAAATAATTCAGTAACCTAAAAGTAATATATAATTACGAATTCTTCTTCTGTTAGAATTATGAATAATGATTAATATTATGCCACATTTACATTAGGTAAATATTATCTGATATCATGACTAAATATTAAATAGAGTAACGTTCTAACTCTATGGACTACTGTGATACCGTGACTAACTGTGATATTCTGATAGTGTAAAGTAAACATGTAAATCGCCATAGGTACGTGAAAAATAGAAAGAAGCAGTTCAAGTAGAGTAGTAATCTCTGTTATTTTCACTGTGATTTTTTTTATCACAGTAGCAATATCACAGTGTGATAAATATTTTTCACAGTTTAACATCACTACTCACCACGACAACACGACAAACGATACACGCACAGGCAATGTATGTAGCGGTACGAACTTAACCAGGTGGCCAGTTCCAACGACGGCGACGACCGATAATCGTTATCAATATCACGCGCCAGCAAAGACCGTGTGCGACGAACATGATTTTTTGAGTCGTCGATGCGCGAACGGACGAAATCAAAAAAGCATTGTAACTCTTATTGTAACATTATTGTGATTGCGATATCGAAATATTCTTATTTTTTGTTAAATTTTAATATTTATATCGTCTTGAAAAGCAGGAAGTATCAAAGATATGACGAATATTTTATATGTTACCCGATATTCTCCCCGTAGATAACATTTAATGAACGCGACCAATGGTCATTGATTATCCTAAATGACTTAAATTTATTTTTGCCATTGAATATTTAAACGTTTCGTTTCAAAGAAAGAGCCACGTGGAAGCTTTTATTTACAATTCTTTTCAGCATAAATTATTTTTATTTATCATTTATGACAAACTTTTTTCTTCTGTTCGCAATACAATTTTGTGTTCATAAATCGGTTATTCAAGTCGATAAAAATATGTATTATTTTATTACATCCTTTGACTTTAGTTATCTAATGTACGATTCATTACATTTCGTTATTTCTACATTATGACTCATTCGACACGGCGAAGCAGTTTACACAAAATATAATTAATGTAAAAAGTTTTATACGAAAAATGTGACGTTTTTTTTTTTAAAAACTAAAATGTTTATTCGCTCTAGTAGTACTAAAAACGATTTAGATCGTTGCACATTTATTTTAGATTTAAGAGAACCAACGCACATTTGAAGTTCAAAATTCGTAATAAAGACAAGTGTTATCGTGATAAAACATTGTTTTCACAGTTGTACGCTTAGTTACTAACGGTTTTTCGTATAACAATAATACGTAACGGTTAAATGTTCACATTTAATTCAATTGATATTTTCGCTTTTGTTAATAATAACAACAGAAATGTGATGTTATTTGAAACATCACAAATTTATAAATTTCACTTTCGATATACGAGTACACAAAATTCTGATCCACTCGGTGGTTTTTTAATCTAGCATAACATGAATAGTGGAAATAATGAATTAGTCATTGTACTGATCACTGTTTTACAATTTCAGATACACCATTAGGACCGCAGCAGTTGGTGAAGATGTTAAAGACTCCGCCATCGCTTTGTCGCATCGAGCCTGTGACCTTAAAATGGGCGTAACGAGTTTCTGCAAAGCTTTTCCGTGGCATTTGGTGTTGGACAAACGACTGGAATTCGTACAGCTGGGCACTGGTTTTATGAAGCTTTTCGGCAAATGCTTACAGCAATTCGGTAAGATTGATCATTTGGATATCACGTGCAGTAGTGTTTTAATATATTATTGATACTAAAGAGCCGATTAGAGTTGTGTACACAAAAACACTATAATAACGATACTGCTTATAACATAAATCAACAGTTTAAATATAGATATTTGATCAAGGTTCATGGTTTTCATGACACTCGTATAAATATATGTATATATATATTTTTTCTATTTAAACATTGTTTCTACATAAATTACTTTTTAAATTGTATTAATATAAGTACATAAAATAACAAATATTTACACAACGATCAGCATTACACTTAAGTTAAAAAAAAAAATCTTATAAAGGAAATCAAAAACAATTCTATAAATATATTTAGGCAATTTTTTTTTTTTAATCTTTTTTAGTAGAGTTCTATGAAAAAATGCTTTATAAAATATGTTACTTTTAAAATATTGACACTAAGTATCTGATCACTTGATTAGGAAATGATGCAAAAAAAATGTTGAGCATACAACAAGACTGTTCGTAAAATCATGAGTCTAATTATTTTTACGCTTGACAAAAATGTTAAAAATACTTTTCAGCAGATGATGCGATTTTATTTTGTAATATATATTGAATATTGAATAGAATAAATGTATATTATTACCTTTTTTTGAGTTTTTAAGAAATATTTTAAGCCAAGTAGGGTAAATTATATTGCAGCGTATTATATCCACCCATTGTCCACGGTTTTTTTAGCATGGTGAATAATTCACTACTCTAAAGATATAAAACTGTTTAAATATTACTTTGTAAATAATAATAAAATTAATATGAAACTTGAACAACGATCATAAAAAACTTTTTATTGCTGTTTTAAAAAATAACAGTGTTACAATTTTGAAATAAAAAGTCATAACAAAAATTTCAGATTTATTTCTACCTGACACATATTTAGAATATATAGGAAAATTAAATCTTGAATTAAAATACTTGGAATTTTATAATAATTCATCAGTTAATATTATCGTTTTTTTTTTGAATGGATTTATCTGTTATGAAATTGAAAAAGTTTTTCCTACAATGATATTGATTTCATTAATTTTTGAAATTATTGCACATAATATTAAAGAAAAGTCTGCTTGCAAACATGGTAATAAAATCTAATATAAGGTTTTATTGAAAAAAAAAAAAAATGTAATGCTAGGTTTTATTAGAAAAAATTATATTTAAAAAAAATCTTTCTATGAAATAAAACATTCAGTTATAGATTATAATCTTCAAATTTTGAATTTAATTATTTTCTATAATTATAATAAAAAAATACGGAAGTTATAAAACGATATCATTGCCTTGGTCTATGCATATCATACCAAAATAACTTATCTTGTTAGAATGGCTTGGTTGAATAGTCAATCTACTATTATATTTTGTTTCATGCAGCATATTAACGTTTGATTATATTACTGTTTAATTTCAATTATCAATAAACACAGTTTGTACGAAAAAATGTTGTGTTTTCCATTAATTGTTTTGTGCTTAAACTTCCCTATCAATTATAAACAACAAGTCCAAAAGTTTCAACTATGTATCAAAGTATCAAAATAAATAACCCGTTGATGGGCTAAGTTTTCACTTTGCTTAAGAACAATTTTTCAAGTCTCATGTTTTTATCATGGAAACGCTTTATTGTTGTTTTTGAAATTCACCCAAGATTATGAAATTCAAACATAAATGTAATAATAATATATATATGACAACATTTATATAACGTATGTTATGTGTGTAAATTGTGTGTTCACATGAAAACATAAAATATGTTGCTACCACGACTATATTTCTCCAAGTGTATCGTTAAACCTAATATGAGAAATTAGATCCTTTTGCAATTAAGAATTCAATTTTATTAACAATCCAACAATTGACGAATTTCTATGTATTGCACCATTCTATACTGTCTGGGATGTTGTTAAGCAGCCGTCGGTTGATGTAAATACAAATGAGTTTAATTGAGTGAAATATTCTAAAGCCTATAGTTAATATAAAATAAACTGAAAGTACAAAGGTAAAATCGATTTTGAAGATTATCTCAAGAAAATTGTATTTTGAATGAAAATTTTTATTGAAAGACATACTAATATCAATCAGAGTTTTCGGTTAATTCGAAGTAATTAGGGAAGGCTCTATAAATTCAAAGACATATTATTGTCAATGGCATTCATATTTTTAAATTTTATTTTAAAGTATTTATGTTCTTTGAATGAAATAAAATTCATATTGGTATAATAAAATATCAAATACGAGTCTCATGCCTCAATTTATACTTTAAAATTGTTTATCTTACCCGGCACGTATGTTCAACAAGAGATCCAAAAAACAATCACTTTTTAATAAACCATAATAAATATATTTTTATTATTTTTTAATTTTTTATCGTCATTTGTATACATGCAGCGTACAATTGCGTCTCGTCTCAAGCATCTCATTGATAGTTAATCTGGTTTTTATAAACTTATAATTTAATTAGTAGTTTTTAATGTCGTCTTCAGGTGTTATAAACCATGCCGGTAAATCTCCGGCTACTAACAAAATCAAGACCACACTCACAAAAAATACTGTCTTAACATCTGCTTCGGTACCTTCGGTAGAAACGGTAATTTAATTAAAAATGTCATTAGTTCAGTATCACCTAACATTCAACAAGTAAACAAAAATACACCGATTTTAAATACATTTTATTTTACATTCAATTTCTATGACGTAACTGAAAATATGGCCGATCCCAACAGTACGGTCGTTGATAATCAACCTAATGAAGTCACAACCGTCGTTATCTACATATAACGGATGCCAGTTAAAATCGCGAAAGTAAAAATCGCGGAAAAAAAACGACGAAAATAAAAATCGCGAAATATTTTAACCTCAAAAACATTAATAGCGAAAAGTAAGAAATTATTTTCGTTAGTGGATTTACCTTTATAATATAATAAGTAATAATAAGCATAAAAATCAAAATACTATATAAAATAACATTTAAATTTGATATTTTTCCTAATCTTATAATGTGTAAGTAGATAAAATACACCATTAAAATATGCTATTATCCCTATATGAAAAAAAATTTGAAAAATTAAATAAAAAATATTATAAAAGAATTTGACGCTTCTGAAACGATCTGATGTAGATTATCTTAAGGTGACAGAGCTCGAATTTTCACTTTTTCTATACAAATACGCCGTTCAGTTTCTAAATTCGATATGGTATGGTTATGTTCATTAGCTCCTTTAACGATTTCTACATTTATTAAATTAAGGTGTGATTTACAGAGGCTTTCATTACACTTCCAATACATGGTAGATTTATATTTTTTGTCAAATCTGTACAAATAACCATTATATTTTAATAAATTTTCGTTTTTTTGACTTTGAATAAACTCCATTACAAATGCATTACGTATGAATATGTTAACGGATAACTCGGTAATGGTTATAGGTTATAGGACTGAAAAGTACAAAATGACATTGGTTATCTAGATAAAGCATAGCATTATTATTATTTACTATATAATAAAGCTTGGTAGCAGTTAGGTTTAACCACGGCTTATCTTTAATACGTAATCCAAGACGCAAAAGTACAACAGTACATTATTGATTAATTAGTATTACTAGATTATAAAAGTATGTACTACTGTTATGTACGGTCCGTAATTTTAGGAACTGGACCGGACTGAAAATTTAAAATAATTTATTAGAGTGGACCGAGACCGGTTCGAACTAATAAATTTCGGACTGTAAAAGCTTATGGGCCGGACCGAACCGGACCACGGTCCTATTTTTTTTTCTACCATACAAGACCCCAAGTATAACATAATATGATAGAGCGGACAAACGATCTAAACTATAAAAATATTGCACCGTGAAAATAGACTATGATAAATTTATATTTTAGTATAGGTATATTAGGTATATATACTACACTATACTATACTCGTGATTATCTCATTATTAAGTATTAATTATTTTTACAAAGAATTTTACGTGGAAATATCGAACTACTTGCTATCTGGCCTGACTAATCAATTATTTTCCAAGTATTACCGCTTAACGGCATCATCGACAAGAATGGATAGAAATTAGATGTGCACATTTCATTTCCAATCTCTGTTTCCCCAAAATAATGTATAGATAAACTATAATTAATATAAATTAAGATCATAATGTGCGAATATTTCATTGGCAGTTGTATACATTTATATACTTGGACGGCGCGGTGCGGTGTGGCACTTCCACAATATTCCACGTTACCCGCATCATAACGAGAACAATAATAATTTTTCTTGAAAATATGTTCAATAATAAATTATTAATAGCCAATAGGTACCATGAACAGCTTTGAAATACATACAATATACATGATAGTACATACAATTTATATAAAACAACGTTGCTGGGGTAAAATATTGATTCCTATGGGCCATAATCAAATATTCGTGTTATTAATTCTATAAATAATGTCTTTATAGTTTTAAATCATTGTTCAATAGATATTAGATTTGAAACAAGTCATAATATTAGCCGTATATTTTAAACTAATCGAGACCGGTTGGTCCAAACCGGACCGGATCGATCTGATTATATTTTAGAGACCGGACCAAACCGAAATTATTATAGTTTAAACCAGGACCGGACCAAAATCATTCAAAAAAATATTGATTTGGACCGAACCGATCCTTCACCTATTTTTATACGATAAGACTGGATCAGATCGGATCGTGCAGAGCACTATAACCACTAACGAAAATTATTTCTTTCTTTTTGTTATTAAAACATTTCACGGATTTTTATTTTCGCCATTTTCACATAGACTCAGATATAACATATCGTCGTTCCCAATAGATCGTTGGAATCCTTATAGCTCGCCCTTCTCCTTTATAGAATCTACTCACAGTCCATAAATATTCCATAGCCATTATCTCGGTAACCTGGCTACTTCCTCCGCATCTTTTGAATAAACCAAACTTTAAAACCTTCAGAACTACTTTCCCAGATATTTATAGTATCCATAACCATAGCCATTCATAACTCTTTTAAAACTTAACTTATTTCCATTGATGAAATTATCAGAAATAGACTCATTAGCTACAAAATAGACCTCATTGGAGTTGAGATTTTAGTTACAGATATCTCTACCCCATTAAAAATCTGCTCTTTTTACATCCTTAAATATATATACATCCCTTACCTCCTTTAACTGACTCTTTTCTTCTTAGTTATGCGCAATTTCCCACTGTGTAGGGACTTGACTTTAACTTTAACACCTTTCATCTAGTATGAAGCTTAAATTCATTGTCAAGATGTCGTGGTAATCTTATTTATAATACAATCGATTCTCTAAGTCTCGGAATATTAAGCAACGGTAGTTTAACCCTCATCGGCAACCCGAATTCAACCGATTCAGTCTTGGATTTTCTATCTGCTAACTATCTGGAATGTATCATTGAAAACACTTTGTAAACCTCAGAGCAGCTGTCACATCCCGATTATTATAAATACTAACATATGTATTACCACGAATACAAATTCCCTTACTTCCTGCTCAGACTTTATCTAATACAAACCAATTCATTTTAATTTCAATAAAGATGATTGGCAGCTTTTTCTCTTCAAATACAAAATTTATTTGTCGCCTTACCTGATAATATATCCTTAAAAACGTCTTACCCCTATTTCACTGACATTTTAAACTACTCTACCAAAGAAACGATACTCATCATAAGACTAAATACAAAAACATTTTCATAATTTCCACCATGGTGTAACTCCACTTGTACAGAATCAGTAAAATATAAATCCTTACTTTTTAGACCATTTCGATGCACGTAAAAACTTTTCTATCATATCGAAACGCATGCGCCCTTACAACCCGTACTCTTAAAACGAAAGAGCAATAATTGGAAAATGTATGCTCAAATCTTAAACCTTCTATTTCCTTTCAATACCTCGGATCTGCAGATATGAAGTTTAAACATTGCTTTATTCCTTCATTTCACTATGACAACTATGGTTGGTTTGATTATTTTTGTACCAAAATTGCTCCATATTATGTTTCATCTGAATCTGAAATCTCTCCACAGTATTATCAGTGATATTAATCACTATGCATCTTTTAACCATGTCCTAACGAATGAATTAAATATATCAGAATTAACTTTCGCTATCGCTTCATTGATATCCACTACATCCGATGATGTACAAATCTAAAGAATATAAAATTGCACTAAAAAATAACGTTACGTTATAATTCATAAAATTTCGTTTATTATATCTGATTATTATTAGACTCATTAGTTATAATTAGAACACGGATTTCTATGCAATTGCATATTTTTTTCCTTTCAATATTTTTGGATTTTTGTCAGTTATCTCCACAAATCATCATAATTTGAATCTAATGGTGACATTTTTTTTTGCATATTTCTGCATATTTAGAGGTTATTGCATATTTTGGCAAAATTCAAAATTTATTGTACATTGAAGTGAAAATTTAAAAAAAAAATGTATAAAATAATATTTTGTCAAGTAGAAAAATGAAAACTAAATTTCATAGTCACTAAATAATAATTTATATATTTAATTATAAAATAAATAATCGATTACAACGTAAACTTAATCGCTCTTGCTGCGTCAATCGGTTATCGACATACCACTTGCTTCAAATATGCTTCAAGAACTTCGGTTGACGTCGAACGTTCGTTTTCAGTCTTTAAAAATATGTTAACCGATAAATGACACAGCCTCACAGAAGACAAACTTGAAATGCATATGATTATTTATTTTAATAATAAATAAAATTTTAAAAATATATTAAGTTCAGAAAATGCTTTTAATTTTTTTTTTTTATTAAGTATTTAAGTAATCAATTATTATAAGTTGAATTATAAATTTATTAATAAAAAATATTTGCATATTTTCATGATTTTTACTGCATATTATATGGCATATTTCGATACTTTTAAGTCCATACAAATCCGTGCTCTAGTTATAATTTATAAACTTGTATAATGTACGTTGTATATATGAAATATAAAAAAATATATATTTAATGTTGTTGCGTTGAACTGTAAGTATTTTTTTTTTAATTTTCAAAATCCAATGTTTGGAGTCAGTAAGTTTTTATACTTCGAAAAACATCGTTCTATGTCGGTTGATGTTAGCGGAGCATACTTAAAATAAACTAAATAACTTACCGTCAAGTTTTCAAGTCAACCATCTAACAGTTTTCTTTCTCCAGTCAGTAAATAATTTATAATACTTATGGTTTCAAATACTTTTTTTTAATAACTTTAATGACTTTTTCAAAATTGTTTATGTAAAATATATAATCTTATCTATATGCATTATAAATACGACGAATCCGATAATCACAGTATGACGAAACCGATACGATTTTTAAAATAATCAAATTATTGTTTTGATTATACATACAATAATATCAATAAACAATAAGATATATAAACAATATGCATCAATATGTCATGTACTTCAGGCTAAAAACAACTTCACAATTTTATTTCATGAAATTTTTATAAAACCGTTTAAAAAGTATTAAAGAAGTGAAATTATGTGAAAAAATTTAAAAAATAGCTTAAACTGTTTTTATAAATGAGTAAATTCAACAAAATTGAAAAACTATCGAAAATTGCGAAAAATAGCATTTTAAATTTTTAGATTTTTATTCGTACCTACACGAAGGAAACTTCATATATCCCTTTCTTACTCAACTTTCTCATTCTAATTTCACTCCACATAAATGTCATTACATAAAAAACCTTTGGTCCACCCAATGGTCAAATTTTCAAACTCTCCCAGCAGAATTTGGAACCTTATATAAACATGTTGTTCCTACTATCCCTCATAATATCTGGTCCAATAAACTCCAACTATCTAGATTCTAGAACGACCATCAAACATTTTTATCGCCTACGTTCAGGTCACATACTGTTACCTGGATTCATATTAGACGTTCCATTCTGCTCCATATATTTAACAGAAAATCTTTGTGATGTATCCCACATTTTTTCAGCTATTCTTTTCTGCAAGAGAAACGTACTATATTTTGTTTAAGCCCTTAATATCTACCCAAACTTTTTTTCTATTCTTAATTTAGTCAGAAATCAAATCATAGCCTTTATATTTGGAGGCTGGTTATAGCATCTGTTTTTTTTAAAAATATGTTATTTAATTGATATTTTATTGTATAATTGTTGAGCTATAATTGTATATACAAAAATCTATTAAAAAAAAAAATAATAATAATAATAATAAATATATTTTCTGTGTATTTAATTATATTTGCTGTAGTTAGTATAAACATTTTGTGAACTACAAAATTCGTAAAAAGTTTTTAAATTAATATAGATAGTTAAACTAGTTGATACGACTAAAATTGCAATCAAACTTGATAATATTTTGTGTGCCACAAATATTGTTTAACTCGTTTCAATTGAATTGCATTAGTTGAATCCTATCCTAAATTGAATATCACCTTCGCTAAAATAACAACAGCAAATTAATATAAAATTATTTAACTTATACTTATTTCAAGTTTAATTTTGTACTTTCAAACTTCGTAGTTTTAGGTTTTGATTCAGTTCAAAGAGGAACTTTCTTAAATTGTACACATTTATAATTATTATTTCTGTTAATCAGTGCTTTGATAAAAGGAATAATTAAAAATATTTGCATTCTCACAGAAAATATTTTTACATTACTAATGAAGTTGAAAACAATGATAGCAAATATATATATATATATATTTTTTTTTCAAATAAAATACAAAAAATAATATAATTTAATAAAAATAGCTAAATATTACTTATATTAAGATAGAGCTATAAATAGTTTTTAGAATGTTTAAACTCTGAAATTATTTTATCTATAACATTTTCATAATTCCACCATGATTTAAATTAAATAAAACTAGTAACATTTAACCAATATAAAACTGTTGACCTGACAACTTTTTTTTAAAGCATATTTTAGCTTTCTTTAATTAAAAATACTTAAAATATTTTATTCAATAAAAAAATTAATTTAGCATTATTGACATTTAACGAAATATTATATTCATTAATAATTTTTAACGAGTATTCATAATCGATTCATAATCTTTTCATCTCATGTAATTTATCGAATAATTTAATAATGTTCAACTGATTACTTTTATATTTTTAAAGATAAATGGTGTGAAATAATCGCATTTCCTTTCCACGAATACATAATATATTATAACTACCTATATAATTATTTATAATACACATAAAGATCAAACACTTATTTTCTAATACACAAACAAATATAAATTCAAAAAAATTTCTTTTTTTAAAATTTTTCGTTATTTTTCGTAGGAGAACCTTAATGTTCTAAACATATATTAGGGTTTCAAGTACTTTATACACTTTGTCGTTTTAAAGTCATTTTTCAATGCCGAAGATAAAATAAATGAAAAGAATAATTTATGTCCACTCAAACCATACGTTATCTCGTCATTCTATCAGACCTTTTTTTTTTTTTTAATTGTTTTTTCAATGGGCTAAAGTAACTTTATTCAACTTTTTTCACATAGCAGTAATTACTATATAGTCATTAAATGCGTAATACTTTGTAATTCATTTCAATTTATCGTTTCATACCATAGATTCTTTCCAATGCTGTACCTTTAAATCAATAAATTGTGTGCTTGTAAAATAAAATAAAATCTTCTGGTTTCGATTTTCTGTTTTCTTTTTAATATATACCAATATTTTAATAGTGTTAAGAAATAATCTAAATTTAATCTCATTTTTTTTTTAGTTTTACTGATTAAATAATTTATTGAAGTGACATTGGTGAATTAATGTTAATTATATATTATAATGATTTAATATAAAAATAACTGTCTGTGGTATTATTATTTCTTTACTTTAACTTTTGTTTTTAAACAATTGTCAATATTTAAATTGTTGCAAACAATAGAGTATGATTTAAGGAAATAACTCAAGTGTTATTTTTAGATTTACTATAATAAAATTTGTTGCTAGTGTAAAAAATGTATTTTTTATAATATTATAAAACCCCTTATTTTTTAGAGAAGTTTTGAATGCTACCCTACAATGAATTTGAAATGGTGTCATTTTATACACTCATATATTTTTTTTAAAAGTTCTTTCTTGGCTCACTTTTTTTTATATAAATTTCATAAATATAGTGCGAATTGTGTAAGTAAAATTCTTCACAAAATAATTGTCTAAAGTTGCATACATTTGAGGCTTTTGAGTCCATTTTTACGGTGCATTTATGAAGATTTAGCTCGCACTTCTTTACAAAAGTATTTTAGTCTGAACATATTTGCTGTGGTGACTGGAAACATAAAATGGATACTATAATAACATTATACGTACTAATATTATGTTTATAATTTTTATTTGTATTATTAAATTAAGATCAAGGTTTCACGCTGAAATAAGATTTGAAATTCCCACCTTAACGAAAATATTATATTTTGTTTATATTCTCATGTTAAAGACGAAAAATTACGTTTTACATACGCAGCAACAGCTTATGTGAACAGACGACCATTACGTAATCCGTTTTCATTGTTTTTTGTAAATTTTCTTGTACATTTTGTCATATTTAGAAGTTAAAAACCTTGTCCTCGGTATCACCAAAATCTTCATAATCTCCAGTAATTTCAATTAGTGTTGGTGGATGCTGAGGGACCATTTTATGCTTCATATTGGTGCCGAGTCCATTTGACCGTCCAGGGCTCGGACATCATAATTTTTTTTATTTTTTATGATGTGTTAGAATTGTAAGCTCACGATCCATTTTTTTAGTCGTCCACAGACATGTTCTAAACCCATGTAGTTATACATTTTTTGGAAATTTGCTCCTAAAGGAATGTATTTGATCGCGTGGCTGTTGTTTCATTCCATTTTATCATTTTGCTCGGATTTTTGGGTGACTATTCCCACTTGAGTGGTTGCGGTAATTTATTATCAGTATAATATAGTTATTTATATCACTTATATACTGGGACATTATACCATTAAACTTATTTAATTTAGAATTATTATATTGTTCATTAAAAATCAAATTTCTTCTGTTTACATCAAAGGTTTTACATATATATATTCATTTAAGTTGGTTTGACCAACCTGGATACAAAATTATAAGATACTTATAAAAATATAGTAGTATGAATTATTATTAAACATAATAGCTTATCTACTACATACGCTAGAAATAATTATTCGAATAATAAAAGATTATTATAAAAATTATTTTTATTGAAATTTATAATAATATTTCATCTAAATCAGTCATCCCTATTTCTATACCTCACCAACCTCTATCTACCTCGTGAATTTTTGATATGGAATATTAAATATAAACATTAAAACATTTTTGTCCTTGGAATTACATTTGAACAAAAAAATAACATTCCAACGCTCTCAATTTCTATCGAAATATTTAAAATTGTTGTATAATTTTCCAACCAATAATAACTTATATTTTAAGTGATCAATGAAAGTAAATTTATTTTCTAATTTAGAATTTTTTAAATTTTTTTATAAATTTAATATTATTGTATATATTGTTATTATAGAATGGTAATTTGATTTTATTAATATTGATTTGACGATCTTCGAAAAACATTTTTTCAATGTTAGAATTAATGACGTGTTGAACGACAAAAAATTAATAAATAATTTTGGTGGATTACAAAATGTGAAATAATAAAATAGCTTTTTACTTTTATAAATAATCATAACTCTATTATTTCACAAATACATTATTTTCTTAAATGTTCTTAAACGTTTTGCATATTCAATTATATGTATGACATTATAAATAAAATATAACACACAATTTATATACATTCAAAAAAATACAATTCCAATTTGGTTTAAATTCAGCTATTCTTCTCTGCATACCTTCAAATCAAATTTTATAATTAAATTAATAATTACATTTAAAAATTAATAACTCAATTTATAATTAAATTTAAATAATATGCATCTAATAAGAATTCAATTTCGATATTTATTTTTTTTTAGTAGTTTTACAATGCTGAACTTTATGGTAACTTTTTTTTGATATTATAATGAAACAAGTTATAAGTCGTATACTTTTTATTCTTATCACAAATTAATATTATATTTACATAAAATTATCTTTTGTGCACGATATTCTTTCGTTGTATATTTATTTGGGAAGTGGTATAGTATTTTAATATGAATTAGTATTATCGTTCAAACAATCCGGAATTACTAAACTTTACGTTGTTTGTATTTCAGGTTTTGTAATACAATTATTTAAGCAGATACTTTCTCTCTCTCTCTTTCTCTTTTTGTACATGTTTTATGATATAATGATTTTTGTTTAATAAAATGGTAGTCTATTTTAAACGTTATATTTTATCACACATTGATATATCCACAATAACGTGGAGGAACAATTGAGTTCGGGAATTCTTGGGTAAAATTGATCCAACATTTTACAAGTAGTACGATATACTGTTTCGGGAATCTTGTGATCTGTGAAGGCACATTTATAGTCCCCAGAGAGATCTAAAGGCTTAAGTGCCATTCGATTATGGAATTGGACTTTATACTGCACACACAAATCCTGCACCAATGTGTCCAAAGAGTGTATATTGTACAAATAATAATAAATAATATAATGTATGAACATTATTTGGTGTAAATTATTTCATTACTATCGACTATAGATTGCTTGAATACATGAATATTATACCAGTGAATATAAGCTTGACAACTTTATGTGATTTCGATGTATTTCGTTTCACCGTGTTTTAATATCATAATAATAATCTACGGTAACGTTTTAATAATTTTATACTGTTAACTAAAATATATATTTGACAATAAGTTTTCTTGCCGCGTTTAAAAAGGTTTTTTTACATTGTTAGAGTAATCATATTTAAAATAATTATAATGTTTGATACAACTGTTATCCCTTTAGTCTATGAATTTTATCAACTAAACTAAATATTTAAATCCATTGTACCATAATAATTTATTACAAAGGTCATGATTATAGTATAACCTTCAATAAAATAATATGTATACACTAACTGATTCGTTTTATTGTTCATTTATTTATTAATGTATTTTTATAACTAATAATATTTTTATTTTTTTTTTTAAAAACTATCTAATTTTTCGATATTAAAAATAAAAATCATACAAATAAAAATAAAATACATAATATATTCGTTTTATTGAAGGGCTTATTGGAATAACCAGGCATCTACATTTTTTTTCAAAATTGAGGTTTTTATATATTCTGTTAGAGAAAAAAATCAACCACAATTTCTGTGTAATTATCAGATTAGATCCAATTATTATTTCGCTTGATATAAAGCAAAATAAGTTGTCTGTTTGTGTTTCGGGCAAGAACGTAGAACAAGAAATAAAATTTGTTGCCGACTCCAGGCAAAATCCTGATAGCTCCAGTAAAAATTATATTAACTTGTAAATATCCTTGTTAACAGCAATTTCCAAAATCCAAAATAAATATTTCTCTTTGGTATATTTTTAAATTAAAAAAAAAAAATTATCTGCTGTAAAATTTGAAAACCGGAGCTGCCTAGTTATTCCACTGAACCCTTCATTTTACGTCAATTAATCATATTTTACCTTAAACTTACTATTTTTCTTCACGCGTATAATTTACAAAATACAGCATTACATAAGATTAAACTTATTTATAAAGATAATATAACAATTGTACCTTACTAGTATTATTAAACCTTATTAATCGTATCAACCATGTCCATTGGAGTAAAACTCTAGATGGGAAATTAATTAAGTTAGGACAGTTAGGTGGGAGGTTTTTTGTAAATAAAAAGAACAAGTGAATATAGAATTAATAATAATTATATTTAATTTAGTGTATCATATTTCATTTAGGTTTTATTATTTTTTTAAGATTTAACTCAGAGTTAAAATTATTCTCAACCATCATTTAATATCAATAATTATTTTTGTGTGGAATTTTTCAAAAACCTGATAGCTGATTCCAAAAACCTTTTAAAAGATTCTTATTTCGCTAACTCACTTCATAGAAAACTATAGTATTTTCCATACATAACATTTCTTTGAAATATATTTTTTTTTTGTGAATGTATTTATATTTGTATTAAATATTAAAATTCCAGAATAAACGTAAAAATATAGCACCTGTACAAGAATTTTTTATAATAAAATAAAGTGAAAAGGGTGGCATTGAGAAATATTAAATATATTACACTATAAGTTTAAGAATACGTATATTGTACTTTTTTAGTAAATATTAAAATGCGCAACAAAACTGAAGTAGTACAAGATAATTGAAATAATGCCGATTTGTACCAAATCTAAAAAAACTAACCATCTAAAAAGAACTCGAATGAATGACAAAATAATATCAATCAAAAATTGTATGAAATCGAGGATATATTACGATTCTATTTATGAAATTCTGAATTTCTTATTTTATAACTTGACGTTTTTTATTGAAATAAAATTAAAAACGTAAAGAAATTAAAAGAAGTTTCTAATTCTAAAAAAATCTAAAATAATTGCATACTATTATGAATATGTATGACTATTATCAATAATGGGCAAATTAACGATTTTTTTTTTAACTCGTTAAATTAAGTTATTTTAAAATAATAAATTAAGTTAATTTAAAAGTTACTTTTATTTATTCGTTAACTCATTAAGTTAAAAGTTAACTTTAAAAAAAGTAACTTAACTTAGTTAAAAGTTAAAATTTTCTAACGTGCAAAAATAAAAAATAGCACACATAATATTAGTTTTTTTACGCTCAAGAAATTACTGGGAAAATTTAAAATAATACATAAAAGTATTAACTAGCTATCAAAAAACCTATTTGTCTAAAATGAATCTTAGTCCTGAACTCATACTCAATCAATTTACAAATTTAATAATGAAATTAAATTGGAAATTATACAACAGTTGTTTTGTGATTAATCCCCCATCGACACTTGCTCTCATGGTATTTACTATTTTCACAGAATATTCTTAGGATTTCTATCGGCTCATAGTGTTTATACAATGACAATGGTATAAAAATATAATGATAAAATATAGCCAATATAATGACTATTAAAGTTATTTTTAATATTATTTTCGTCTATAGAAAATTCATATTAAAATAGTAAATTATAAATATACTAAAAACCTCATTTAATAATTTGCATTATTCTTTACACTAAAATTAACTTAATTTAGATACTTTTAAATATAATTAACTTAAAGTTAACATGTTAATCTTAAAAAAAAATAACATTAAGTTAAACGTTAATTTGTAAAAAAAGTAATGAGTTAATTAGCTTTATGTTTTAACTTAATTTTAACTTTAAACTCGTTAATGGCCAGCCTTGATTATCTTAATAATAGTCATGCATTTATATTTATATCAACACTTCTATGTAACATTTTGGGATACTATATAATATAGATAAAAATGATTAAAAGATAACTGTTTATTAAATATCAAAAATAATAAACTTATAAAAACTTTCATTATATTCTCAATTTATATGTATGAAACAATTTCCATACAAATAATTACTCTAAATTTCTAATAGAACTTCACGAATACTATAAAAAAAGATGCTCAGTGAAAAAGTTATGACAATATTATTCGCTAAATATAATTAATCATAATTGTTCAAGTTCATAATTGTTTAAATAATCGGTTTAGCTTACTTATATAATTTCAATAATTATTTCTTTATGATTATTAATTTCGAAATACAAATTAATTGAGGAATTTATTTTTCCGTTTATTTAAATTATATTTGCATTAGTATATGAACATTTATATGTGTACAAATACAAAGAATACTTTAATTTTTAGATTTATAACATTTATATTTCTTCCAGGATTTTTTTATTTTTAGGTTTTTGGAACTTAAAATGTTATTTTTTTGATACTTAAAGAGTTATTCTAGTAAATTATTCCTGAATTTCTATCCTTAATCAGCATTACTATGTCTTAAATATATTTCATTTTTCCTTCCCCGAAGCTTATAGGCCCACCATGAATTATTATATAATATAACGACCAACTGGAGTTCTTGGTAATATTGTTCTATTATATAAAACGGTTTTCACTTAAAAGGTAGAATTTTATAAAATCTTTTATAGAATTATCAACATAGGTTCAAAGGGGGGGGGCTTGAGTGTGCTTAGCACCCCTATTTTTTAAATTAGCACCCACAAATGTGTTCATGTTAATTTACATTTAAATACTCATTACTTATTATGTATAGAAAAATAGAGTTTATATTGTATAAATATATAAATTTATTATTTAAATAATGGTGGTGGAAGTTTGTCCTTCGTTTTTTCGGTCCTCGAACTGGATAATAGTAATTGGTAGGGTTACCAGATTTTGAAATTCCTAAACTTAAACCATTATACTGAATGCCTCATAAAGACTTTCAAAAAATTAGGTATTTTTAAAGTTCTATATTTAAATCGAAATCGTCATTAGACAATTTTATCAAATACGAAAAAAAAATATTTTTGCTACAGGGTAAAAGTATCAAGTTTCTAGCTACATTACTTTTGGAATTATGACTAAATAACTAAAATTTGAAAAGTAAAAGTCTCATTTACAGCGTATTTTTACCGTTTCAGGACAGTTTTTTCTTAACGCCTAGAAAAGCTATTAAGATTTTTAAAAAATAACCTATTAAAGTATCACTGCATGCCAATTTAAAATCTAAACATTTCCTAGAAAAAACTTTTGGACCAGTATTTCTATGCGAAAAAGTGTTAAAATAATAAAATACAAACATCATTATAAAATCATAATATTCTTCGCTTCAATTAAAATCTGAAAATTATCATATGAAAAAATAATTGTTTACAGACGGGTAATTTATTATATGCGCAATAAAAATATAAAATCAAAGCGAACAATTTAAACTTAGAGATATTCAAATATTTACAATACCATAGCTTTAATTCTATGATGCATGATCTTAGTGTTTTTTTCAACACAATGTAAAAACTTTTTCTCGATGTCTATGATTTTCGTATGTATTGAATTTTGCATGAATAAATATTTTAATTTCATTTTTTTTAACTACTATGAAAAAATTGAGACTTTAAAAAATGTTATAGAATATTTTAAATTATCAGTAATCGAAAAATATTAAAATTTACTCGTTGACCGTGGTTAAAGATGGTCGTAACAGTATTACTTACAATTATTTGAGTGTTGTTTTATGAGCAAGGTTTTAGAATCAAAAGCGTCAAATTATACCTCCTCAATGTTGAATTTAAATAGTTTAATTCGATTAACTTAACAGAACTTGCTGGTGGTATACGTCGAACTTATTTGGGCGAAACATTTTCCAGTAAAATAAACGATACCCCATAATCCTTAGGACGTTTAAATATTTACTAATTAATTATATTTTAATTTGTCCATAGCGTGAATATTTGACAAAATCGATGGCATATCTCAGTCCAGTTAAATATTATTTCTAAGAGAAAAATACAAGCACGTCAGCCATACATTTTGCAGATCTGAAACAATTATTATAATAAACAATTCGAAGAGTGATATTTATCTAGTATAACAGTACGTCGTTCGCCAAATTACAATTGTCCAAATTCACTCTTGCGTTGTATGTACTCGATAAGTTCATCGACGAAATTTGATCGTGTCGTATAAATATGTTAGAGTACATCGACCTAGTTTTTTGTCTGTTTAACCGTAAATAGAGTACGCGCTGTAACGGTATCTGCGGGGACACTATCCCTCGCTGCTTTTCGTCTCCCGTTTGAATTATTTGTTTCATCTTTCAGTTTAACGCGTTTCGCGTGACAGGGCAACAAGTGTGCGTTCACTCGTGTCAACGATATTTTTCGCTTACATTAATATTTATTTATACATATATGCTCAAACAAATTTATGTGTGTGAATATAATATAAATGTCTTTCTCACGCATGCGCGTACTTTTGTGTGTGTGTGGTTTCAATATATTGTATATAATATTAACCGATGAAAAGTTTTTTCTCGTTACTTATACCTACGCTCTTCTCAGTATAGTTTCGGTAGAACGTAAGTTCAAAATAAATAACGAATAATACATATTTATGATTATATAATAATAATAGATATTTATTTTTTTATATTTGTCGCTTTGTGTAAAGATTTTATAATATAAAAATTGATCAGTAACATTTGTTGTTTTATTTTTTACAATTCAAACCGACCACTTATCGTTGTGATAATAATAAACAATTCCATGTTTATATTATGATACTTGTATATATTCAAGCACAGATAAAGACAACTTATTTGATGAAAATATCAGAATGTTTTGGAAACAATTTAACCTTAAACCATAAAAATAAAACTCTTGTCGTTAACTCTAGTTGGTCTAGCTTTTGACTAAATAACCAATCACTAGTGTGCTTAAGGTATTGTGTATCCTGCCGACATTAACAGAGATCTACCTAGAGTTACTCTATAGCGTATTGGTACCTTTAGAAGTACAGTGTACACTCTATTATCAGCGGAATAAGGTGGTTTGGCATCCACGGATAAGTGAATTCCGCGGATAATCCGCAAAATTCAAATTTAAACGAAAATATTGTAATTACATATTATATTATATTACATAATATTATTACATGCATATGTAAATAAAACAGTAACAATTGGTTGTTTTTTTTTTTTTTGTTTAAAAACACTAATTTTTAACTTTCGAACGAAATTTTTTATCACACAGGTTTGTATCGTCTTTCTCTTCCAGATATTAAATGAGCCCGTCAATATGTTTTAGGGCTACTTCATGGCTCACTTGCTTCACTGCACATTGTTTTTCATCGTTATCTTCTTCACTCTCCGAAACTATACCTTATGCTCCACTTACTATTTGTTCATCGATAAGACGCTCAAGCCTGATTGTAGGACACTTTGTACAGTCACCCAGAAAAAATGAAAACTGCGGACAATTTGTACTATTTCAGAAAGTAATTAAATTTATATGGCGGACAGTTTGTGCTATTTCAGATAGTAATAAAATTTACATGGCGGACAGCGTGTATTATTGTCTATTTCGGGTAAAAATAAAATGTTGAGACATGAATTATTAGACATAATTTGTAATAAATTCGGTTTATGTACAGGCTTCGTGAATTTTTAAAACATTTACTGTCAATTATAAGTCATAAATTATAATAATATATACATTTAAAAATTAAAAGTATGGCAAATTATATCAAGTAATTGTGTATTTGTTATTATTTTATTTTCGTGTTGTACACAGGCTTCGTGAATTGTGTTTTATGTATTTCAATTTTTTTCTTATATTTTTGTTTAAATTACTAGCACATTTATCCAATTTCAAAGATTTTAGATAATACTAAATTTTGTATTTGTCTCCATACGATTTATAACTTATAACTAACCGTTTGTAGTAACTTTCCCCGTATAAATTACTTTTGAACATTTCCAACGTATATTAGATTTGTTTTTTCTTAAAATTGTATATTCATACCTATTTTTAAAAATTTTTGGGTTTAGTTTAGTTGTTTGGTTTTTATTGATCTTTTATTATCTTAGAGTGAATAGGTTATGTAATACTTCTGATACGGTGACACCAAACGCATGTCTCATACTGATCTCGATCATGATTCGCAATCTAAAGTTTTGAGCAATTTAATTTTATCTTATCCATTAAGATATATTTCCCGGTTTATTTATACCGTACAAAACGTCCGCAATCGAATTTTACCAATTTATTATCACCGTACAGTGTCCACGATCGACTTGTACCAATTTATTTTCACCGTACAAAGTGTCCGCGATATGCATCTCAAACAATAGACAGTACAAACTGTCCGTTTACCCTCAAGCCTGGATCATTGGTGTTACCATTTATTGTCTTATCAATGTTATCTTTGTCAAAAATTTCTCCTCCAGTTATAGATTTTTCAAAATTGGCCAAGTCAAAAGCAAAGACTTCTTCTTCGTCTATATAAAGCAAATTAACCCAATTATGATGCAAAATGTACATTGTAAAGATACAAAGTTTTATTTTTGTTTACATAAATGCAAGCCAGGGCAAGTTAATTGCAATTTTTAACTCAGTTAAGTTAAGTTAATTGAGATAATTTTCAATTAAGTTAAAAATTGATTTAAAACATTTTGTTAACTTAACTTAACTTCAATTGATAAGTTAAGTTAATAAAAAAAAATACATTAAGCTTTGATATTAGCGATATATATATACATTTAAAGTAGATCTTAATTATATTTATTTAATTAAAAAGATTTAAAAAGATTATGAAAATGCATAAAAAATCTCGTTTTAGAATATTTTTTATTTAATCCTAATCAGACTAGAAAAATACACAGTTCTTCATTGGAATTGTTTTAATGCACTCAAATGTCAGATTTACGGTAAAGTATATGGTATATTATTCATTTTTCAATCAAATTTAAATCACATCTGAAAAATATAATTAAAAAAGTATTATTTTTAATGTTCAATAATGGTATGAAAACTAAAAAGAATTACTGCTGCTGAAAATGTTACTAAAAAATTATATAGATGATACAGTAGATACAAAACATTAAAATAAATTTATAATATTTATTGGCTTAAATAAAATAAAAACAAATAACACAGTACAATGGATAGGGTTAATCAAGATATCTGTTAAATCTCAATAAGAAAGTCATCTCAACATTTTGGTCAGCTATTAATAATATAACAATATATTACCTAAATTAATTTATTTACTATTTCATCATAGTAAAATAATTTCTGAGATTAATAGAACTTACTTGGATATTTATTGTCCCTGTTCAATTGTATGACTTCTATTATGTTGCAATCAACACTTAAAAGTTATGCACTATTACACAGACATAAACATAACACACTAACAACTAAACATACACTTAGAAAACGATATATATTATAAGTAGAGTTATCACTGATCAGTATTGTGTATAGGCAGTGCTAGTCCTAGGTACTAAGTTGTAGGGGTACACAAAATGAAAATTATCAACGAATATGGAATAATTCTAATAATAATTTTATTCATTAACCAATAATAATATGGACCTATTTTTGTAATATATATATATCCACTTTTCATGACAATGTAATTCATGGACGGAATGGCTATTCTTACTTAGGTAATAATCTATAGATGGTCGATAACTTTTCCCTAGACCTATTTGGTTAATTAAACTTATTAGTTAATACCATGAACAATATAATGTTCTTATCTAAAAATAAAAATACAAAATTCTTCGGAACCCTTAGATTTTATTTTTGATATTTTTCTAAATTTCATTAATTTGTTATCGAATAAACGATAACAATATACGCGGTATTTGACAAAAATATTTTTCTGGTCTTGAAAATCAAAATGAACCTAATTGGGATAGATGAAAAAATAATGCATTCATTTTAAATTAATCTGTAAGAAAATAAGTTAAGTTAATTTTCCAGTTATGAAATAAGTTAAGTTAAAAGGTAAATTAACTTAACTTTTAACTTATTAACTCGTTAATGCCCAGGCTTGCATAAATGTATGTAGATGATTCCGTGGAAGACTACGGATAATCACAATAACACACAGATAATCGAGAGTATATTGAATCTTTAATAAAATAACTTATAGGTATTAATATAGGTATATATATATACCTATATAATATGTGTAGGTATATATATTAATATAATATATGTAATATAGGTATACAACCACAATATGAGTTTTAAATAAATCTCAACTTCGAATTGGGTAAAAAAGAAACACTGTAACGTTTTCATATTTATTTTTCTACGGATAAAATACTTTTTTTCTAAGAATATAATCATATATATATTTCATTTCGAAGTGAATACAAAATGTAAACAATGTTATAACATGATTTTACATACTTTGACGTTGCTGAATTTTTAAGACATGTTATTCCAAATATTTTTTTATGTGTTTCGTGGCACGAAATCGGTAAATATTTGTTGACAGATGACAAAAACAAACCAAAATTCATTTTTTTTGTGTTATATCACTTGCATGTTGAATGTTTAGAAATATTTTTATAATTTTAAATTTACAATTAATTAGAGACCGAAAACAGTTTCTGACTATTTTATAGGAACATAAAAATAACTAATTATTTATTTTCAAAAATATATACTTAGCTAATACGGGTTTTTATTTCTTTTTCAATTTTAACTGCGTTGTAATAACTAAATTTTACACAGAATAAAAATATTTTTATTATTATTATATTGAAATAAATCGTGTTTTTTTACTCAAAAATTATAAAAACCACGACTAAAACTAAATTAAAAATCGTCATTTTTAAGTACATTTGTTTATAAGTATAAATACATATATGCGTGAGTTATAAAATATGTCCTATTAATAATAATTTGGTACTGAAGTAAGTAAAGTTATTACAACCTTATTGTTGATTTTTGTCCATGCATTTTACACACATCATATTATATTTTATAAGCTAGTATTCTTACTTTGGACGACGCAAATCATTTTGGATCTGGTGACATGATATTACGAATCAATATTGTATACTATTCTCACTCGAAAGGAAATAAAAGTATCAGATAATCGATATGAAATTAAACTTATATAATTATAAACTAATAATAAAGTATTATACAATATACAGTTGGTATTTTATCATTAACGTACCTACATTAATGTACACGTTGTTAAAGTAATTGTATAAACGTTTCCACGGACTCTGTTCAAGTAACTCGTATATGTACATAATATATTTATAATAAGCAAAACATCGTTCAAATTAACGTTACACCTCTTATTCGCTTAACCGTTATACGTCATTAGGGTTTAGGTTTGATTACAGTTATGACGAATATTTCATGTCCAAAAGGATGATCTCTGGTTTTCCATGCTGCTTATGCAGTGCGGAGATTTTATGACGAAAATGAACATCGTGGATTCAAATCGTGATTTGCGTATCGTTGTTAAAATTTAAAACAGACGATCTGTACTGTATCAAATTGGTGACGCTAGAGAATTTATCTGCAAAACGTCGACCACGGTATTGTGACATCGTTTCGGTGTGCATTTCATTTAAACACGGAATCCTCATAATAAATTCGCAGTGGCCACTTATCGTTCGGTAACGGAAGTACAGTCCATGCGACGCAAATCTTTAACTTATATACTCGTATGAACATCGAACTGGGGCCCTGAAGGCCATGGTAGGTATTAGTTTGTTTGCCATACAACTTGAGGTTTAAGCATAACTCTTCTGGAGGGCCTGGGTGGATACGACCACCGCCCTGCCATTCTGTCCCTGATTGTGTTATGTTACAAGTTTATTCCGAGTCCACGTAAAAACACGATGAAATGTTACGTGACGTTGTTAGGTTTTCTTTATTCCATCGCGTGGGATCCAATTTATATGTATGTATATGGATATATATATATAGGAAAAATGTAAGCCACGCAATTTACTCGGACTTAGGTATTAGCATGTAATGGAATAACAATCGTATACACCTGTAACATGGTATTATTTTTAATAAAATACTGTGAAATTAACGATTCCATGGAATAATATCGTTCAACGTTCAATGTATTTTTACGTGAAAAACATTAATTGTGTCGTTTTAAATCTACAAAAGCAATATAAATTATTCACCATTTGTTAATAAGAATCTCGAAAAGGGATTGGTAATACAAAATTACTATGCACATTTCAATATATATAATATATTACTAGTTTGAGTATCTGTGTACCGGAATTTGAGTCAAGCATAAATATTCATAAAATATTACCAATTTAACATCAGATAATTTATGTATTCACATAATTAGAAATTACAATTCCCAAAAAACACGCTTGATGACTCTTATGCTCCTCGTAATTATCTTACAAATAATGGGTAGCTATTATAAAACTATGTTATATTATAATGCAGTAACATAACTTATAAAAATATTTAACTTGGGTAGTTAAACATAACAATCGAAGTAGATTACACAACTAAGTAATTCAAATTAGCTGAAATGCAATTTTGTATAGATTAAATTAATGTAATGAAATGGTACTAACACACACCAATACATACGAATTAATAATGTATCAAAATATAATATTACTTTTTATCATGAAAAATCTTAATTTGTACTCTATGGTAGTATAATGTATGTATATTTTTCGAGTTTTAATAAGTGATTTGAAAGTTTTGAATGGTTATCTTTATTATTATTTTATAAATTCATTTAAGGAAAGCACATAAAAAAACGTATTGTAATTGATGTGTCAATAAATATATAATGATAATAAAACAATGAATATTTATAATTTACAAATAAAATTATGACAAAGATATTTAAAACTTTAAACTATACGTAGTTAACGTATTAAACGTATTATAAGAATAAAGGTATTATTTACTTATTGATGTTTTTCAAGTTTTTGTATTATAAAATAAATAATATTAAGTTTTAAATCAATTTTTTTTTTTTTTTTAGTTTAAAGTAAATACTTACACACCCTAACATTTCCATATTCATTATTTGAAAATTATACTATTACAAAAATAGTGACAAAAAACGATAATATAAATTCAATATGATTTGAATTTATATACTAGTAGATTTATTAAAAATAGTGCATCCGAAAATCTTTTTTTTGGATTTTAGTGAGAATTTATCAATACAAGACTACATTACATTTAAAATATAAGAAGTATGTATTCATTTTTAAGTATTAGGAAATAATACTGATCTATAGGAAACATGTTTTAAAATATCCGTTGATTAATTCTGAAAAGCTTTTAAGTTTGCCTTAATTTTTACCGTTTAGTAATGGCCTTAGGTAAAGACAACTAAATCAATTAACACATTATCGGAAATCTTCTAGTGTTTCTTTATGATTGTGTAAACTTTTGACGCTCATTATCTTTATTAAAAATGTCATAAATTAGATATAACACTTAATTTTTACTAAATTGAAACAAAAAACTTTTGAAATATTTACGTTAAAAAAAAAAAGTTCCACATATGTAAATACATTTTCAAATAGGAGTAAGTTATTTTACATATTTCTGATAATAAATTTAATTTAATTTTCAATCGCATTATATTAAAATAATTATAATCATCAAGCCGTCATTTTTATGCCAAACAAATAATTAAAATATTTCTCGTTTCTGTTTTATTCTTGTGATTTTCAGATGCATAGTAATTTGTTAACTTAAATGTTTACAGGCCGTTCGGTACACACTTATTTCAAAATTAGAAGACCGAAGAATGTGAGGATTTCATTTGATGGCATCGTGAACAGAGTGAATTCACCGTTTGTGCTGACACTGTGCTTGCCCGAGCCGTTAAATCATCATTCAGCACAGGTAACAACAGTACCGTAAGATCAATAGATTTCGTCACATTCAGGATTTACATATGGGAGGGGATAGGGATTTGGAAATGGTAGATGACTGGAGGATATTGTTTTTTTTATTTTTTTTTTTTGGTTACCACGTTTTTGCGAACACATCTACACCTATTGATAATTGTCATCACGTGATATTACCCATGAGAAATCGTTTTCGCCACCCGGTAGAGGTACGTACGAGTACAACGCGAATGATACGAAACTTAACTGTCATTCATTAGTACCACTACACAGTGACTCCGAGCAAGCCAACGGTCGGTGAGATTCAAATCCATTCAACGGTGCTATACTGTGCTATACAACGTATACCTACACTTTCCGATGGGATCATCGGACTTAAGCCTGATAAGTCGTTGACGCAGTGGTCTTTCTTCGGGGCTGGATTCCGTCGGCCGAATGGACGGAACGGACGGAACACTTCTAACAATAGGTTAGCAATCGGTTTACACGGGCTTCGATCGCTTCCGTTCAGCGTTCCGGATAATACTGCCGTCCGCACACCGACTAAGAACATTTTTGACTTTATCATTTATTTTTTTGTATCAAAATCGTACCCTTTGGTGTCGTTGTAACTCGGAAGGAGAAAGTACGTGTCCGTTCAACAATACAATACGTCAAATAAGAATACCAATCCCCCGACAATTAATACAATTTATATACTCGTATATATGTGGAAATGTGATCGTATAATACATTGTATTTTATTTGTTTTCCAATTGAAAATGTGATGCTTAAAAATAATCCCCTCGATAGCTCCGAAGAAGATTTTCTTTTATCATCTTATCTGATCTTATCTTATCGATTACTATTTTATGTGAAATAAAATATTTATTTTTTTTAAATTTTTTTTTAGAAGAAAATATACAATCTATATCATAATAAGTACATGTGCTATGGGGAACAATAACATGGAATTACATAATTTGGGGAAAGTAGCTACTCACTGATAACACTTTCAAATTTGGTTAAATCTTGTCAGATTTAATTACGTTTATTTTTTTTTTTTTTTAAGTAATAAATCTTTGCATCATTTGCGTTAGAGTCGCCTTGGGGGACTACCTGGGATTGTGAGGATGATAAGTTCTTGATGAGAGAATTTGAGTGGGAACATAGACAGTTATGAAATTTTTTATAAAAAAGTTTAGCTTCATCATGAATAATTTTTAAGTTACAATATGTAAGAAGTGTACAGTTTGACACGTATGGAATAGCGTTAACTAATTTCTTTAAGGTCATATTTTGGAAAACTTGTATCTTATTCAGATTAGATTTTTTAGCAGTTCTCCATAGCTGCAATCCGTATGTTTATATGGGTTTTAATAAGGTTTTGTACATAAGGAGTTTGATATTAATAGGGGTGGCTTTGTTACCAATTAAATGCTTAAGCATACGTAGTTGGTTGATAAAGGGAAGTCTTTTTTCACGAAGATGTTGAGCCCAGGTTAAGCGTTGGTCAAGTGTTAGACTAAGGTATTTTACTGTGGGTGATGAAGGGATAGAGATGCTATAAAGAAGTACATTTGGGTAAGGTGCTTGTTTAAGAGTAAAAGTAGTATGTATTGATTTTTTTTGATTTACTTTAAATTTCCATCTAGTATACCATCGTTCCATGAGGCCTATATGGGTTTGCAAATATAAGGAGGCCAAGGATGGGTCATAATTAATCGATATAATCACTTTATCATCCGCATAGTCCGCGACTGAGGTGTTTGGTGATGTGGGTTGGTCAGAAATAAAAATATTGTATAGCAATGGAGATAATATACCACCTTAAGGAACTCAAGCATTTATATTTGCTATTTCGAACGTGGCAGTTCCATAGCAAATTATAAAGAGCAATCACTGAGTTAAGATTTGAAAAGTAGGAAGTAGGATGTAGGTAGGAGGATTTCAGTTTAAATAAGAGACCTTGATGCCAAACACGGTCAACCGCCTGAGAAATATCTAAGAAAGCACACGTGCAATATAATTTTTTTCGGGAGATTAGGATATTGCATCAACCACCTGGTGGTTAAGTCAAAGTAAATAGGTACAAGGAAAAAACCTCTACGTACTGTACCCCAGGCAACGTTCTATAACGACTAATTTTTCCAAATCCAGGCGCATATGATCTCTACAAAACAAGATACAAAACGGCCCTTCTCAGGGCCAGCACTGACGATCGCCTCATGTAACATTGAGGGCATAAATTCAAATAAGGAAGAACTGCTTACTGACTTATGTAAAGAAAACTCATGTGACGTGTTATGTGTGTAGGAAACACCCAGAAGTGAAGTTATGAATATTCCAAGAATCAATGGGATGAAGCTCGTTGCTATACGCCCACACAGGAAGTATGGAAGTACTATATTTGTTCGTACCTCAATCGATGTAACGTCAAGTCAAATAACAGAGATAGATGACATCGAGATTCTCACTATAGAAGTTGGGAAACGCACTGTGACCTCTATCTACAAACCTCCTAATTCAACTTTTGCATTCGAGAAACCAGCTAATTTTGACACTCAAAACATACATATAATCATAGGAGATTTTAATAGCCACCATACCAACTGGGGCTACGACGAAACAGATAGTAATGGCGATCTAGTTGAAGTATGGGCAGAGTCTAACAGGTTAACATTAATCCATGACCCAAAACTGCCATCATCATTCAACAGTGGTAGATGGAAAAAGGGCTATAATCCCGACATAATATTTGTAAGCGATATGATAGCTCCCCAATGTATAAAGAAAATCGGAAGACCCATACCACATACGCAGCATCGACCCATATTGTGCAAAGTTTCGGCAGTGATCAAACCATGTGACACTCCATTTTAGAGGAGAACTTTCGAAAAGCAGACTGGAACATCTTTACTAAAATTCTAGATGATGCGGTAACCGCACTAGAACCAGTAAACGAGATCTATGAAGTTTTTACAAAGTTAGTAAAAACCATCTCCAGAAAAAATATACCAAGAGGCTGCCTAATAAAGCACATTCCAGGGTTAACACCTGAATTAGTAGAATCATTAGAAAAATATACCGATAAATATGAGGCCGACCCCCCATTCGATGAGGATACGATAGAAAAGATAGAAGAACTAATGCATTTACTAACTGAGGTGAAAAGAAAACGCTGGTGTGACCTACTAGCAGAAGTAGATATGAAAAGGAGTAGTAAAAAAGCATGGAACCTCATTAAGCGCTTAGACAATAACCCCAAAGAAAAACCAAAGGTACCATCAATAACACCAAACCAAATTGCAAACCATCTTCTATTGAACGGCAAAAATAAAATGACAAAACCCAGACATTGTAAACCGAAGATCATACGAACGAAAAACAATGAAACGCATTAACTTGGAAACCCCATCCTATTTACGGAACTTGGAGATGCTATAGAGACATTTAAGAATGGGAAAGCGGCAGGGCTAGATAACATGTTCTCAGAACAGATAAAACACTTCGGAAGAACCATAAGACTATGGCTGTTTAATCTTTTTAATAATATCAGAGTTACCTAAAAGATCCCGAAAATCTGGAGGAAGGTGAAAGTAATAGCTCTGCTGAAGCCAGAAAAGGAACCTGATACTCCATCTAGCTACTGGCCAGTCTCCCTATTATGTCGCACATACAAATTATTTGAAAGAATTCTCCTAAACAGACTATGCCCCGCCATTGATGACCAACTCATAAAGGAACAGGCAGGTTTCCGCCCGGGGAAATCATGTACAGGGCAGGTATTGAACCTAACACAATATATCGAAAATGGGTTTGAAGAGAAGAAAGTTACTGGGATATCCTTTATTGATCTTTCATCCGCGTACGACACGTTTAACCATGGTTTATTGTTTTCTAATGTATATCAGACAACCAGAGACTACAAATTTACGCAAATCACTCAAACATTAATGAGCAACCGAAGATTCTATGTATCATTAGCCGGGAAAAACAGCAGATGGAGAAACATAAGAAATGGGTTGCCACAGGGAAGCGTTTTGGCTCCCACGCTTTCTAATATCTATACCAATGATCAACCCATAGCTAAGGATAACAACATCAAACACTATGTATATGTTGATGATTTAGCAATTGCTGTACAAGAAGATAGTTTTGAAGCAGTGGAAGCAAAACTCTCTACAACATTGGACCGTATAGGAAACTACTATAGGTCAAATTATCTGAAGCCAAATCCTAGTAAAACCAGTGTCTGTGCTTTCCACTTGAGAAACAAGCAGGCTAACAGAAAACTGATAGTGAAATGGGAAGATGTAGAACTAACTCACTGTAGTTCACCCACATATCTAGGCGTGACAACCCACTGCGAAAAAACCAGTAAAAAAATTAATACCCGGAACGGTTTGATATAGAAACTAACAGGATCAGCATGGGGTGCACAACCACATGCGTTACGGGTCTCAGCGATGGCCCTATGCTACTCAATAAAGGAGTATGCATGCCCGGTCTGGAGAAACTCTACTCAAGCGATGAAAGTAGATACTGCCTTAAATACAACATGCCGAATAATCATAGGATGCCTTAGAAACACACCAATAGACAAAGTTTACCTACTAGCAGGTATCCCATCACCATCAGTTCGACGCCTGATATCCTCTAGAATTGAACGCGGTAAACAAAAAAGAGATATAAGGCACCCTATGTATGGCCAAAATGATCCCACTTCCCGTCTGAAATCAAAAAAGTCTTTCCTAAAGGTAACTGAAGAGCTAACGGAAACACCCTTACTAAACAGGATATGTGAGTGGAAAAAACTGATAATGGACACCAACGGCAAAAGATGGATGGAACCATCAAAAAGACTACCTCCTGGTAACAACCTAGAATGGCCAGTATGGAAGACACTGAACAGACTGCGTGTTGGTGTAGGACGGACAAAAGAAAATATGAGAAAATGAGGATATGGAAATCAAGATATAAATTGCATATGTGGACAAGAGCAGACAACGTCACACCTACTTGTTTGCCCACAAGGGCCAAGCCCATGTATACAAGAGGATCTTGTGATAAGCAACAAGAAGGCGGTAAATACAGCCATATACTGGACAAAAGAAAAAATATAATAATTATGCAATGTACACATGCAATACTTGTTACCATAATTTTAGAGTGTTACTGTTACTTATATTTTATATACTCCTATTTGATATTAATTATTTAGTTTTGTTTTATAAATTACATGTTTGTTTTAATTTTAAATATATGATGCCTGGCACGAGAAAAAAAAAAAAAGAGGTAGTAAGACTTCCATCGGATTTTTTGTAATGGTAGATTAGTAGCTTTCCAAAGACTACCATCTTTTGGAGTAGGATTGGTTAAAGTACGAATGAAAACTGTGTTCTTATGTTTAACGATATATTTTTCAGTGAATTTGATAGACGATTGTAATTTTGTTTATGAGAGAGTAAACGAGTACGTTGGTAATGAGCTCCAGTTCTGCGTTTTTCAACTATCATAACTCTTATATGTTTTGGGATGAGATTGTATTTAGATGGGGATAAGTTTGTGGTTGTAGCAGACCAGGCAATATTTTGTATAATTTTCGTTAGATTATTCACTGCGGAATCAATATCATCAAGCGTTTTTAGTTTGATATTTCGTTAATATTTTCATTTATAGTTTCATGGAACTTGCCAATATCAAAGAATCGGTTGAAAAGATAAAGAGGAGCTTGGTGCATCGTAGGAGAAGCATTAAGAGTAAATAGAACTGCGTGGTCAGAATTTAAGTCAAGAATATTTGAAGTATGGCAGTGTATATGAATGGATAATTTAGTTACGAAGATGTCCAGTGTATCTGGATTTTATTGAGAGGAGCAAATAACCAGTAGGTTGGCCCAAGAGGGGCAAATATTTTCAGTTTTTTTGTATTTATAAAATTATGCAGTTTGATTCCACGGGGTTTATTTGTGCAACAGCTCCATGCTTGGTGTTTGGCATTTAATCGCCGCCAATAATGAAATTATTTTTGATTGTAATAAAGTACTCTGAGAACTTAGAAAATGTTATGTTATATATTGAGGGAACGTATACAGCAACTATAGTAAAATGATTATCATTTAATTTTATATTAATTGCACAAGATTGTATGAAGTCATGAGAAAAACTAGGAAGGAGTTGGAAAACAACGGTTGACTTAATATAAATAGCTACACCTCCATGCACCGTGTTGTCAGGATGTTTAGTATGGATTAATTTGTAACCAGAAATTAATGTTTTAATATATTTAGTGAAATGAGTCATAATCATAATTTAGAATTATTTCAAATATTATGTTATACATTTGTGACCAGTGGCAGATTACCCACTAGGCTCGTGAGGCACATGTAAGATTATATGTATTCTATGTTTGAATTAAAGTGTAGATTAATAATTATTCAACCATAATACCTTTGAATCATTTCTCACTTCTAGGATGGCTATACCCAATTACCCATCACTCTTCAATGTTAGCCCATTCAAATTACGATCTCTGGATAGTACTTAAAAAAGGGGGCGGTAAACACTCAGCGTGCCTCAGGGCGCCGAGAAGGTTAATCCGCCACTGTTTGTGACTAAATGATATGTTAATTTGTTTTAATTGTTTTCCACTATTTAAATAGTAATGTACAAAACTAAATCGTCGAAAAAAAAAGTTTAGTTATGAAATAATCTTTTATGAGTTTACGGCTAGATAAATAATTAATTGAAATTATTTCATACATTTTTATAAATATCAAGTTATTCGAGGTTAAATATTTTAAATTGTATTCTAGTTTATAATGTGTTATTTCGTGAGTAAATTATAAATTATGTCTTGTTGCATTTAAAATCGATGAAAATAAATAAAATACTCAGTGTACGCACATAGAATAATAATTTTAATAAAAAAGGCACGATTTATTTCAGAAATAACTTTTTATGTACACAAGCTTTATACTCGTACAAACAGTAATGTTTACATGAAAATTAAGAATATCTACCTAAATTACGGTCGAAAATTTGGTATTTATAAAGTTAAATCGTAAAAACTTGATTAGTTAGTGTGTCTAATTAACAGAATTTTCATACTTGAACGTTTATAATGGATAGGTTACCGAATTCACACACATATAATCTTTTATGTAAAAACACATATTTATATATAGTTGTTTGCTTATGGGCATCCAACGTTCATCATTTCATATGAAATAATGACGAGCGATTGAATGCCTTTTGGAATTTCTCTTCCTTCCATACAAATGCGTTATATCAATAAGGTCGACGAAAATCGGGTGTAATGGTTTATAGACCACGTTCTAGATTAAGTGCTCACATATTTTAAGTATATGCATATACACCAAACATATACCTATGTTTATAAAATGTATTACACTCCAATAGCAGGGTTTTTATTTGCGGAAAAACCGTCGATGTGGTATGTAAAACGAGTCTTTTCTACACCACAAGTTGAGCGGGTCAATTATTCAAATTCGGACGTTTGGTAAATTCGTTTACGCAAAACCAGCAATTTCAACCGTTTGCAGGACAGGTCAATGGAGATGGACGCTTAATTTATTTTTTTTATATTTTGCCCTTGTCCTTTTCATATTCATATTGTTATCGTCAGGTCATTGTGTGACCGAAGCTAGATGACGTGTCAATATTTGAAGGAAAAGGAAATTAAAAAAAAAATTAAAAAAATCGGTCGATAGTGCTTTAGCATTGTTATAGTGTATTCTATATAGTAAAGAAGATTAATATTTCAAGGGAAAGGGATAATGTATTATCTATGTAGATAATTGAAATTTTATTAAAATACTGTTATCCATTTCAGACCAGAATATTTTGAGTACAAAATTGAAATATTGTAAGCATTTTTTTTAAACATATTTTCTTTTGAGAATTTTATCTTTTCATTTATACATCATCATAACAATGCTGCATGGTAAAATTCTATTAGATTACAAAAAATATTACTATCAAGCTTTTTTTCGTGTGAAATACTCTTGATATGAAATGTAAATTGCTATTCAAAATACACGACTGTTTAAATTAAGAATGTATTAGTGTTGGTTTCAATGATAACAAAAAAAATATATGTACAAATTATTAAGATTCTGAATAAAATATTGTTAGTTAAAATTTGAAATACATATGATAAAAAAAAATGTAGCTACCCCATAAACGACCAAAATAAACCAATTTGTTGTACTTTTTATAGGAAGATTTAAAATAAAATATATTTTCATATATATATTTATAAACACGTTTCTTTGATATTTGTTTTGATCTGTAGTTGCCTTTTCTATGAGTTATAAACTACAGTTGAATTGAGAAACAAAAACAACAACTATAAAATTATTTTACCCATGAAATAGTTCAAATATTCTTCTTGCTGTTGAATTTGATTTTAAATTTCAATGTAAAAATTCAGAAATACGTTGAGAAAACTATGTATATATATATAAATAGAAATAATGATATTTCATAATGAAACGAGTAGATATTGTCAGTTGCAAGGACAGGAAATGAAAAAATGCACAAGTAATAAATATGTATCTGCTTAAACGCGATTCCGCAATATCACTCGAATAGTGTTTACGGTCAGTTGTGATTTTATTAGTCCTTTCATTAGATGATAAGAATTGAGAAAGTATAAATTAATAAAACCAAAAATAAAAACCGTTATAATTTGATTTATGTGTGTTTGAATAATAGTGGTTGTTTCCGTAATAAAATGTTTTGAAGGTACCTACATGTTTGGAGAATGGTTTCAAAACGTTGAGAATCTGCACATCGCGTGTTCCAAAACGAAATCTTACGCATGTAGACATTTGTGATTCAAAATTTTATATTTATATGTGTATAATATGGGCAAAAATTAAAAATATTTCTTCGACGACACTTACTGGTTTTTTGTGAGCCTAAAGCACACTCGTATGTATATGCTAGTTATAAACTGAACAACAGTGTATGTCACATAGTGGTACTTAAGTGAAGCTTTTGTAACAGAAAACCTTTATCGTATCGATTTTGAATACTATAGCATAAGATAAATATACGAAGCATGTTTAGAAAGTAAAAGCACTAGATTTTTTTTAGTTTTATAAAATAGTTGTATATATATATAAAAAAATTCATTATATTTTTAACGTATATATAAGCTATTTTTACACGTAATAACCTTCTCGTACTACGCAAGTACTGTCAATCGGTGGTTAGGTTAGTTATGAATAATTTTTTCGATTTTTTGTACCAACTCATTAGTCGCATTTGAAGGTCTCCCACGCCTCTGATTTTTATGAATATTCTTTCTGCCTACATTGAACTTACGACAATGCTTAAACACGTTCGTTCCGTGCATAACACCATCGCCATAAATATTTTTGATAAGTGTGAAAATGTCAGTACGTGTATTTTCTTTCACGTTAAGAATGGTCAACTTTGAAAAACAATTTTCTACCAGGTTTAAAGGGCAACAAAACCTTTACTTTCTGAACATGTTTCGAATATATATAATTAATGCAGTTTCGTGCCGAGATAAAAAATTTTTTGATGCTAATTGCAAAGTCTAGTTTACCACCCACCCACCCATATTTAAATTCATCTCATTCAGAACTCATATATCAATATTTCTCTACCTAAATATATACGATAATTATGTGATTTACATATTATTATCCAACAACCACCCACCCCTTTTTAACTTAATGCCTGGGCTTCATTTAGACCTATATTCGGCACGCCACTGAATTTATGTATGATTTATATTTCTTAATCTAAGGTTGTGAGAAAAATGTGGCACACAAAAAATGCAATAATTGGAGCACCAAAAGTTTATTTTTATTCTTACCTTATACATTTTTTTGGAATTATTTTAAATCGTAAAACCTTTAGACGTGTAGTATCATCGTTATACATAATAGACACCAATAATTAAACGTTATGTGATTTATCACTAACCAAACAAATGTATATATTTATGTGATACGCCGTTATGATATAGCTCAACCAGTAGTGATTGGATAAACTATGCAGGCATACGAGATATGTGTTGGTATAGTGTGTACTTGTGCGTACATATTAATTATATAACAACATATTATATTATGTATAGTTAAAAACTATGAAAAAAAAAAAAAAAAAGTTACTTGAATAATTGTTACTAATTATCGCTGTATAATAAATAACAGTCCCAAATAGATAACACGTGCATAAAATTCACATAAATACACAATGTAATAATATATTGATGTATAAATATGTATTGGTAGTGGCCGATGATACAACAAAATATTTAAAGACTATATTAAAATTAATTTGTTCGCGAGCATTATAAAATTAAATTTTGTAGAGGTTCGAACCCATTATACCCAGGGCAACAATTAGTTTCGTGATGTAAGCAATGAAATCTAGCATATTTTATGTGTGTCATTATTAAACTTTTTTTTTCGGCTTAAAAATATATCATAAAGGAAAGTACAGTACGAATATATTTTTTACCCATTAAATAATTTATTTATCATTTAAAAAAAAAAAAAACACGCATCGCAGTAGACTTTTAAATAACTAATTTTAAATTTTATTTACATATTTTAAATAAATAATAATGTTTTCGTAACTTTCGACATGCATTTTTATTTTCAGGGTTTGGAATTTAAAGGTCAAATGGTGTTGTGCAATGAATCTGAATCATTATTGTTCGTTGGTTCACCACTGCTGGACGGATTGGACAGCTTGACCAGCCGGAGCCTGTTCATATCGGACATACCATTACACGATGCCACCAGAGACGTGATATTAATTGGTGAACAAGCCAGAGCCCAGGTAAAACACACAATATTATGTACATGAATTTAATATATTCCAAACAACTCTATTGCTTATGCGCCATGCTGCAAACCATTAGAATACAATGTATTATCCACTAAATGAATAAGGCTTACCCAGTGTATTTATCACAGTGCGTTCATGCGTATATCCTATTGATGAATGGACCCAAAGGTATAAAAAAATAAAATAAAAATAATATACACGTGGACGCTATCTATTTATTCGAGTTTATATCACTGAGTTATTATTCCACGCAAACGACGGTTTTCCGTGACAACCGAAGATGAAGTGAATCCTTCGAAATGTAGACACTTATATTATTGGTGCAGGGATGCGACTATGATAAAGATCCATAGCAGATTTAGTGGATGGTAATGTTATGATTTGTAAAGAATTTATGGTAAAGAGCCATTTTTTCCTGATACACACAAACCATAAGACATCAAAAACAACAATGGTTATTTGTTACAATAACAATAACGATGATATACCGTGGTGCGTGGCCGTCTTTAGCAGAGAAGTATGCAAATTCATGGCAGGTAAAACAATAAGTTGGTCCCATGAATTTGTAGGATTAAATTGTTTTATTGACGTAAAAAAGCTGTTGTTCTTAATAGATAGGTTGTTTCAATATCAGTAAATGTAACTTGGTGTATTGGAAATTTTCTATCATTTTTCCAGATTTTCTAGTTCTGCAGTAATTTCTTCGTTTATTAAGTCTAGAAAAGTGCCTTTGATGGCTAGTTAGCCTGATTTCAGCATGTGTTGCGGTGATATTATGGGCATGGCCCGACGACAACGGAGACACAACAAACTGGTGGTTGGGAATCGGGACAGTTGCGACACGGACGTGCTATCGAACGGACGGTCGGAACATGAATGATGATGTTTTATATAATAGTGTGATTAGTGTGGAGAGTTGAGTGGAGAATTGACCTGTATTTATATTATTTATATTGATTTCATATAAGTTCTTTGCTCTGATTAGTTAATTCTCCAACTATCATCAGTGTAGAATCGTATTGTTAGTGTCTGGTCGTTTTATGCCTAACACGCTACTCGACACTGTTGTATCATGCTTTTTTTAAGGTGTTAAGTATATTTTTTCACAAACGTTATGGCCCTGATAAGGGCCGTTTTATGTTGATAGCTTTTACCTATACAAATATGGTGTTCTATTGCTAATATCACTCCCCCGCAGTGATAACACCTGCTAGTAACACAATTATCAGTATGTTTTTATAACACGCATCAATGGTATAGTTGTATAATAAAGCAATAAAAAAAAATAAATATTTTTCTTTTGGTATTGCTCCTAATTAATGCCCCAAACGTCTGAATTACGGTGTAGCGAGTTCGTGTATGTATATCGACTACTCTTTTTAATAATTTTTAATATTTTTCGATTTCTTTGAAATTATTTGAAAGCATTTTTTAAATTCTATATCATTATTATCTCATAAAAAAATATCACATCTTCCGATGAACATTGTTTTACTGAAATTATTAAATTCACACGCCCCGTAGTTAGTATTTTGATAAGAGATAGTTATATCATTGTACGTAGATGCGTTTGGATTGAGATATGAATAAATCAAATTTTTTGATTACCCAATAGATCATAGATTGAACATACGTTTAATATATATATGACATGCATTTGACATTAAACGTTTACAAAATAAGCAAAACCACAGACTTTGTTTTAATAGTGGTTGGGGCATAAGTTTTAACATCTAGCTCTTCTATATATTCACCATTGAATTTGTGTTAGATGTTACCAACTCTTGACAACATGAAAAAATCGATCTTATTTAAGCATAAACGTGGGTGTACTTTTGTCACATAATATTACAATATGACGAAGGACAGCATCAGTAGTGGCAGCAGTTTAAACCAGTGTAAACCAGATCAGTGGCGCAACCAGGATTCTTCGAGGGGGGGGGTTGTGAATTTGAAAAAAGAAAACATTCTTGACAGATATTTGGTGGGGAAAAGAGAGTAAAATTAAGTTAGGTTTATGAGTAAAATATTTAAATTAAAAATTAAACTGTTTAACTTCTATTTATAGATAATGCACGTTGGAAAATAATTAGACTAATTGAATATTTAAATAGGTAAACTTTATTCATAAATCAAAGTTTAATAAGTAATAATATAATAATTTATAGTTTAAGATTAATTCTCCGTGTAGAGTGTTTTGCCACTTCATCTAGCACCAAATCTGCTTTAACTTAAATATCTGTATGTATATTTAAAGTAGTAATTCCATTAAGTCCCTGCTCTTCTGTAGTTTTACGTAAATAAGTTTTTAGTCTCTTAAGTGTAGAAAATGACCTTTCTTCTGTGGCAGTTATTACCGGCAATGTAATTAAAATTTGTAGTAGTTTTGCAATTATTGGATATACTTGAAAATCACATTGAAAGTATTTATCTATCAGATATCTTTTTTAATGTTTGACTGATTCCTGGTAATCACAACTTTGGTACCACAAGTCTAACTCTCCAAAACACATTTGGTCACTTACAATAGAATCAAAACAGAAATTTAATATGTCCGTATACAAATTTGAAATTTCTTTAAATTCTAGTTGAATTTCTTTAGTAACAACTTTTACTTCTGGCTTTAGTAGTAGACAAATAAAACTTTTTAATATGGTTTAGTGTTCCAAAAAATGATTTTTCATTTGGTCCAAGAAATTGTCAATAAATGGAATAAATATTGAAACACAATAACACTGTTCTGGACAGTCGGGGGCTACATTGCATCTCATTTACTACTCGTCTGTGATTCTCGGAACACAAATATTAATATTTAATTCATTACAAGTATCTTTAGTTTCCTGAAGTATGGAATGAAATTGGTTATCAACATTATCTCTAATGTTTTAACTGCATACTGTGTTTGACAAGCAAAATTTAAAGCTCTTTCTAGGTCCAAATTTTCAGACTGGAAAAATTTGCTCAATGATGCACTTAATGAATATATTTTTAGTAAAATACTCAGAGAAATTTAAAATTTAAATTGATGTTGTAAGGTATTTAACTAATTTGCTGGTACTGATGAATCTATATCTCTCCATTTATAAATCTCATCTAGAGCATTAATAATGGCAGGCTGAATCTTGTGGAACATCGTTACTGCGTCATGACGTTCTACCCATTTTGTAGCACAAAATTATTTTAGTTTTGATGGTTTGGATTCTGTTACTATGTTTTTAAAAGATTCTTGTAAAATATTTTGTTTTTTATGATATCTAAAAAATGTACAAACTGATTGCATTATCCCCATATAATTCCTAATTTCTACTACATTACAACTATATGATATTGCAATGTTAAGGCAGTGAGATGCGCAATGTATATATAATGCCATAGGGTGGTCGATTCTAATCTGTGCCTGTACACCATTAAACCTACTAGACATTGTTGCTGCTCCATCATACCCTTGACCAACTAAATATTTTACTTCCAATCCAATACTTTTTAAACATTCCAAAATTGTTGTATCAAGTGCTTATTCAGTGACTTCTTTGACTTCTACAAAATGTAAAAAATCTTTTCGAATCTTTTTTTGCTCAGTATGAATGTATCTCACACATATTGTCAACTGGTCTTTGTTTGATATATCAATGGTTTCGTCAGCTAGTACAGTGAACGCTTTATATTTATTTATATCTTTTACATGTTGTTTTAGAATTAAATTGTTACACACTATAAGAATCTCATTTTGGATTTTCCAACCAACATACAACGTATGTTTAGGACTATTTTGTAGATCATCATCAAGATCTTTATCGCCAGAATCTACTCTAAACCTTAATAATTGTCTGAAATTTCCATCATTGTCATCATTAGTTAATTCAGTTCTTGTGTCATTTTGATTAATAAGTGGTTTATTTTCCCGATGTCCTCTAAGTGCGATTTCTTATTTACCATAAAATAGAACAGTTTTATCTATGGATAGAATGCATTTTCTATTATTTTATATTTCTTCTTTCAATACATTATTTATTTGTAATTCCACAGAGTCCACTTTATTGTTTTTCACAGCAACAAAATGGTCATATTTGTACTGGCATGTCTTATGGTAATTAGTATTGGCTTGTATTTGAAATTGGCCTTTAACACCTATTGCTTTTTTCCAGTTATCAAATTTACTTGTCACTAAATTTCCTGAACTCTGATGGGCTCCTTTTCCTACTGTATCAAGACTAAAAAGTACACTTATCCTACAATAAGCTCTATTTTGCTCTTTTGAGTATTGTAACCATTTAAACTGAACCAACCATGAATATTGAAATTTTAAGTTCCTATTTTCAGATTTAGGAAATTTACAATCAGGACTAGGAAACCATAGTTTTTATATTGCTATTGACTTTTTATTATCAGTTAACTAAAATAAAATTAAGGATATAAGATCAGTTGATACAATTAGTTAAAATGTATATCTTTGTTCATAAATAAATTAACTTACGTTTTTCTCTACATAATAAGATATATCATAACTGTTTTTACTTAATATATACAGTTCATTTGATGTACCAGCTACAATAAGTTCATCACAAATAACCTAATAATGTTTATAAAAAAAAGCGTTATGCGTTGAAAAGCAAGAAGTATGAAAAGGAAATAAATTTTGCATCATAAGACATACAAGAAAATACATTTTAATTTATAATAAAAAAATATAAGACATAATTTACAACAGAATAATAGATAGTGAAAAAAAGATAAAGGAAATTCCCAAGCTAAACACCACAATAATATCTGGCTGATTTTAAAATCTTATAAGTTTATTAAGATTTTATAGATTCAAATTATATTTTTATCTATATTTAATGCTTATTACATCAATGTACTTTATGTATTAAAATATAAGTTAAAAAGCAACAACAAGTATAACTGTTGAATTTTAAACTATAAGTCAAATAGGGGCGTATTTAGACTTACTTATAAAGGAAGGGAGGACGATTCAAATTTTTTCTTTAATTCAGGCTCAAAATTTACAAGTAAAATGTTTGGTAATATTTAAATCAGGTGAATCCTTAATATTTGTGATTTATTTATTTTTTTTAATCTAATGCTGGATCCACTGACAATCGACTTTTGTGTAGTTTTTTTTAACACCTGTCTGTGTTTTGAAAATTACGCTTGGGTTTTATTTGGTTTTTCACTAAGTATGGACACTAAGTATCGTTATAAAATGATTCACATTAAAAAAATTTGAAATCTATATTTCACATATGATCGATTCCTTAAATATGTATTTAAGAGGGGCACGATCGCCCTTTTCGCCCCTCTTAAAATACGCCCCTGAAGTCAAAAGCAATATTTCACTTAATACTATTACTGTTTACTTATCTTATTATTTTAATTCAATAATAATTAATGAATACTCCAATACTCCAACGTCTTTCTCATATTTCATAATTTAATATTGCATAAACTGTAAAGTGTGTTGTAAACTGTGTATATGTTGTAGACATATAATCAAATCAGGTATTTTATTAAATGCCTAGGGATATAGTCAAAGAATTTAATGTTTATGCAATTGCACTATCCACCTAGACATTTAGTAAAATGCTTATTTCATGTCAGACGAATAATAAAAAAACATTTTGTATTGTTTTAAAAATCTAAATATATTTTCTATCAGTTATTTATTGCTATTATATACATAAAAAAAAACTATGTATTGTTTATTAATATGTAAAACATGTTGGTATGAAATTATATGTTTAATTTCGTGTTCATTATACTATTATTTTAAAAATTAAATCATAAATATTTACAGGTAATAACTAATTAGATGTGATGGACGTAGATGATAGTGATTTGGCTATATGCCTACGACATATATATAACTAGTGTTATAAATTTATAATTTATAATTATTAATTATTTTACACTCACTGTTTCTTGCTAAACTAAAGGTATAGGCTGTGGATCATCAAGATTGACATCTTCATCTTCATCTGTTATTACCAAATCATTTGGTTTGTTTTTTTTTTGGAAAAACGATAAAATACTAGAATTTTTCCTTTTCTCATTAATATTAATTAATACCCGTTTTAATTTATAGTTATAACTATTACGATTTAAAACTTAATACGTTGCAAAATTCAAAATTAATAATTATATTGAAACATTTAATCTTTTCATAAAATTGTTATACCCATAGACCTTATACTAATAGACGGAACTTCTCTGGTTGGCGGTTTATGGCGGGTGGTGCGGTTACGATTTTTTTAATTTTTTTTTTTTTTTTAATTATCTGGAACGCCAAAGAAATCAATTGCCGACCCCTGGTATAAGGTCTATGGTTAAACTACTGATTACTGATACAAGTGATATCACATAAAAAATTATATCTTACAATTGTCTATCGAGATGTTATTGATGTTTGGAGTTGAACCGAACGTTAAAAAACGCTCTATATTGTTATGTTATCTTTATTACCAATTATAATTATGAATCACGGTTGTTGTAAATCATAGAGTAATTATTACTCTATGTTGTAAATATAATATTATATATACAACCGTCATACGAATAATATTTATATCAATCGACAATCCGTCTTTTCGCGTATATTAAGATAAATAACTTTTTTTCCTATGTAAAATTTGTGGAAACCTCAGAAAAATTTCAGGGGAGTCGCACCCCCTCCCCCACTAGTTGCGCCTCTATACGAGATTACAATCATAAACTTTCGCAATTTTTCATTCTTATAGAAGTAGAAAGATGCCGTTCTACAAAATATAAAATATATCATATATCTAAATATAAACGCAGTATCCCGCTAAATCAGATACCAGCAATTGCACAAACATCCAGTAAAATTGTATTTTATATATATTTATTTATATTAAAATATTTTACGATAACGAGAAAATGATCTAAGTACTAATTATTCTATACTTGTTAAAAGATTTACCGCTCTACATAATACAAACTATAGTGAAAAAGGTAACCAAATTTTGAGATTCTCAAGTATTATAAACTATTGTCACGTTAGTTTTTTTTTTTTGACACATTGTAGTTGCGATAGTGTATAATAGAAGTGGTGAGGAAGATAACTTAGATAGAGGTGACGTTAATGCAGATGACAATTTGATTATTATTGTTACATCTCGTGTCCTTGAAGTTATTTGTCTGATGTAAAAAAAAAAAAAAAGTATTAAATTATACTTTCTTACATATGGTCGCAAACAAAACTAACATTCTTTACACTAATTATTAACTAAGTAAAATGGTCTGCGAAAAATGTTATATCTTTTACTATAACTTTATACCATGAAATTGGATTTCACATTAGATCTATTATATTGCTTTGGAGTTGAACATATTCCAACATGGTCATTTATTTTGAAGGATATAACTAGAGATTGTGTCTTTTCAATTTTTACCGAACCTACTTACTCATAATTACATTGTTACACAACTAGTCAGTTTTAAATAACTATTAGATTTGATATTTATAATCTGTAATGGAAATTCGGTATTTGGGGTGTACTTTTTTATTTAAATCACCAGTGGACCTTTGTTTCGATAATTCAGTAACTTTTTATCCACCTTTATGTCTGATACGTATAAATAGTATAGCTTTACCCATCGTGGTCACGCATAACCGTAAATATATTTAATTTCAAGCTACGCAAATGACATGGTGGCAGATGTCATAATAACAAAATATTTTAGGTTTACTGTGAATTTTAATCATTTGTTCATATATGTATACAATTAATTTAATATCATGTGTACCACTTGTAACTATGGTTACGAAATCGAAATAGTTACATAGTGCATAACAATGGCACCAATCGTGCGTGTGCACACCTCTGCTACACCGCTCGTCTTTCAATACACTGTGCGATTGCATGGCTATTGCAGGCTATGCACTTATTATTTTTTATATTCCCATTAATATTTTGAATTTCGTACCACCACCAAAGGCGTCATACTAAGGGAGGGGGAGCTAGGGGTATACTTAAATAAAATTTAAACATTTAGGATATAGACTATTATAGGTTATAGATTATTATCATATCGGATTTTCTAGTAGCCCACGTGACTTTGTAGCCATCGAAAAAACTAAAAGAACTTTGTATTGTTGTACGATTTGAAAAAATATTCCTCCATAATTAAGCATTATTTAGAAATCAGCGTATATAGTATGCAGGATGCAACCCCCTGATATAATTCCTCTGACGTCTATGGCCACCACGGTATATCCACTCTAAATTTCCCGGCATGCCCTCACGCAATATCTGATCTTCGTCATAAAATAATTTTACAAACGTTCGTATTTATGGCATTTCGCTTTGTTTGCGCAATTAATTATGATTTTTAATAATCGTGTAATATTATTGTCTTTGGAGTGATGATAATGAGTGACTCTTTATGAGTTTATAGACGAGAATTGCACTCGCAATGTGACGTCAAACAGTGGTCCGTATTTATGATTGTATAACGATTATATTAACTTATTTCTGTGATTAATATGTTTATTTAAAATACATAATAATATCTGAATTCAATCTAAGTACATATAACATGTACCTCACTAACCTCACGATATCACCGAATATTCGGAAAACTCGTATAATCGAATACATCTTTTATACTCGCTATTCATGTTCAGCAACACTTTCGTCTCCATCTCTTGTTTTTGTTTCTTGGAAATATTATTACAATACTATTACAATCGTCAATTGCAATTCTGGTACACGGAGAATATTTGAGTAACATAGAATCATTATAAGGTTTTACATTACTGAATTCCAAATTATTCTCTTGTCGACATTTTACATTATTAACATTTATCATCTGGCTTCTGTACTCAAGTCTCGCCGTGATCGAGCCAAGCTCTATAATTTTTCCCGATTTATCTCTCATAGTACATTCTTATGTGTCTTGAATGATGACATATGACATGATATAAAAACGTAATGTTTCCGGAGAGAAAAAAAATTATGGTTTATCGCATATATAACGTCCGGTACATTATGTATTATACTGACGATATTATACTAACGATCATGGATCTAAAAGTTTGCATAAAACACTAAAAATTTAAATAATTTTAAACTCATATTACTCTCATATTCTCTCTCTTTCTAAAGAAAATGATGAATTTCGTAATGAATTAAACCCATACAATTTTTCGATGACTTTGCTGTGAGCCAAACATTTAACAGTTTAAGCCCTTGTTAATGACTTTAAATTTCAAGTAAAAAAACAACTTGTGAACCAGTTGATAACGTTAATGCCACATTAAGTCAATAATTCGTATAATTACTAGTGAGCTTCAGTTTCCAGTGTTATGATACATTATGTTTGTAAGAAAATTTATTTTTTCAAAAAGATGACTGTATTATACCAAATATGCAAAAAAAAAAAAAAATAATAAGTTACAAATGAAAGTAAAAAAAAAAAAACGTAAATTAAAATTAAAAAAAAAATATTTCTTGAACTATAACGGGTACTTTAACCTGTAAAATAAGTAAATAATGAATACTAAATAAATTGAAAAAAAATTGAGTGTTTATGTTATATACAATATAACAATAACAATTGTTTGTTAAACTTTATGATATATGAGATAACTCCATTACAAAGAACCGTCAGGCAGTGCTGATGTATATCAAAATTTTTGAATAGATCGGTTATTTGTTTACCATAGATGGCAACTACAATAATTTTAGTTATTCAATTATTGAAGGGCTCGGTGAAATAACCAAGCAGCTCAATTTTTTTTTCAAATTTGAAGTTTATATACTCATTAACAATAATATCTAAGATTCAAAATAAACAGTTCACCTTCATACATTTTTAAATTCAAAAAAATTCTCTTCAGTCAAATTTGAAAAAAATGGTTGAAGAAAAAAAGTTGCCTGGTTATTCCACTGAAGTGTTCAATTTTTCCAAGTTTTGATTTGAAATAAAATATTGTGATGATAGTACTAATAAAAATATTTAAACTATTGTAACGTCAATGTGATTAACATTGACAACACGTCAACACATTAACCACTAAATTATTAATTTTTAGTTTGTCTTTCAAAACTTGAAACAATCGATTGCTCCAATAATTTTAGACTAATCATTTTTGTTTTACTCACTGTATCATATATATTATAATAAATAGATAAACCGTGTTCCTTCGTTCATTTTGCTTAAGTCTTATTTTAATATGAGAATAATTCTATAGGGTCAATTGAATAGAATGTTTAATATATCATTTTTATCCATTCATTTATTAATAACTTTACCAAGAAATATAATAAAATGGATACTATTTTACAAGCTCTATGTATTCATTGGGAAATGAATCATGGCTAAATATGAATGTACTTGATATGGAACTTTGTTTTACAAACTATAATTTTTATAGAAATCATCATAATTGAACTTATGGTAAATCACATGTTGGTGATATTTTAATTACAGTTAATGAAAACATATATTGACAATTATTAAATTTAGATGTTTTTATTAGATTCGAACAACATTTTTTAAAACTTAAATTTACTAATATAAAAATTGTTTTAGACTATGTTTACAAAACTTCTAATGCAACAATAAAAATGTACTCAAATCATTGTGATACTATTGAATCTTTATTCTGTACATTTCCCAATCACTATTTTATAATAATTAGTGATTTTAATTTGAATAATTTTGATTAGTTTGTTGAACCTAATATTCAACATCATACTTTAGGTAGTAAGTTATTTTATTGTTCTTATAATTTCTAAAATTTAAAAACAAAATAATTATATTTAAAATCTCATAAGTCGTACTTAAAATTTTTCTTAATTCTGACGTAAAACTCATTTATATTAACCATAGTTTGGAATCACTTATTATGAGACTTCTCACTACCAATAGTTGATAATTATCACCCTTTTTTAGAAGTATTGATAAAATTTACAAATTTCTCTATCTTTAATTATCACGAAACTCATTTTGTATTTAAGTTCAAAATGTAATACTATTTTTAAGTCTGAAATAATAATTTTTAGTATATATTATATTTTAGTATAATTTTTATTTTAACTGTATGAAGATCATGATTTGAGAAGAATTTAAAGAATCAATCATAAGTAGTTGCTTCAAACATAAAAAGAGTTAATTTATTTTATACTAGATTGTTTTTTATTTGTTATTTGAAATATAAAAGTTTTGTTACGTTTTATCATTTGTTTTTCGAATATATCTTTCAAATTGTTATGTTAAAAATTATTTTTTAAAAATTTTAAATGTTGTCCGAAGTCACCCACAATTAGTTTAAAATCCATTTTATATGAAAAACTTACTGTGTCTTTAAACTTTAAACTTCATTAAAAAATATGTCCTGTTTGATTATTATTAATCACAATGACTCTATTAAAATCGCAGACATATCTAGATATTATATTATTTTTTTTGTGAATTTTATAATAAAAATATTCAACTGTTTTGACAAAAAAACGTGAAAAAATGTCTGAAGTCACCTACTTTTACGCTACTCGTATAAATATGTATATTACCACAAAACAGTCGTAACAGTGCTAGAGTTCTAAAACTAATTACTAAGTTTGTGTGTGTACACTAAAAATCTAAAATGGCATTTTAAAATAATCCTGCTCGTGCAATGAGTTTGTGGGAAAAAAAAATCTGAAGTGATTTCACCAAACCACGTAGTTGTAATTGAAGTACGGTCAGATAATAAGTCACTTAATATATATGTTAAAGCACTAGTTAGAGAAAATTGTTGCAACCATAGAAACAGATTGGGATAAAGAAATAGGAAGAATACAGTGGAGTATAAACAATGCTCTTAATAAAGCAACTAAATCTACTCATTTCGTTTTAATGTTTGGTTATACACCGAGAAAGTTTGATGGCGACAGTGTAGGTGTGTAGGTGAAAGTTATTTAAAATTATATTAAATAATACTCTTTTGTTGAATAAGAGAAATCACACTTTATTAATTAATATAATTTTATGGACAAAATTATGACGTTGTTATCAACTTAACTCGTCGTCGTCGTGTGTGCTTTTTTTGACCCCGTCGAGTCAGATCAAAAGTCGTCCGGGCCGGTGGCTGCCTCAGCCACGGCGGCTAGACCGGTTGACGGTCGCGCTCTCGCGGACGCCGAGAGAGAGACGCCGCGGTCGTTGCGATAACGACCGCGACAACAGTGTGCAGGACCATGCAAATATAACTCAAGGTAGTTTATGTAATCTATTAAAATTAAGAACTGCAGCACTTGCTTCAATAATTGAAGAGCAAAAGAAGATCCAGGCTTATAATAATACAGAGAGGACAAAAGCTCATAATTACAGTGTTGGTGAGTTGGTCGTGGTGATGCGCCAAGTAGTAGGGCAGCCAGGAAAATCAAAAAAGTTGGCACTCAAGTATAGGGACCTTATGTTATTACAGAAATGTTATCCCATAATCGTTACCAGATTCAAGATCTACCTGAAATACAAAGGACTTAAAAATTCTATGAAGGTGTGGTAGCCATTGATCAAATGAAACCATTTAATAACACATCATATGTGAGCAGTGACGAATACCATAAAGGAAGTGATGGGGAACAGGTCAATGTAGTAGCTGAGGTGGAGATTTAAGAGGAAAAATCAACATCAAAAGGCAAAACACGGTCCTGTCGAAAAAAAAAAGAAAACCAAAATACCTCAAGAATTATGAGTAATATGTACAATTGTTTATCCGTTAAAATATATGTATTAATTAGCTTGAATAAGTATTACTACAAGTATTTTATTACTATTTTGTTACTGCTGGTTAATATTAATCACTATTTATGTTAATTATTTATTTTTTTATTTATTTGCAAAATTTTAATATATTTTAATATTATCATGTTAATCTCTACTGAGGACAGAAGAGAAAAGGATGGCTGAATATTAACATTGATAAGTGTCTTATATAGTATTATTAATATTTGTGTATAAACTATTATATTATTAGACGATAAGGAGGGGGGGACCTGATTATGATGTACTTTTTTTATATATATGTTGTTCAGTCTAGTCTCAACGGCTGTACTGCAAGGCCAGTAATGTATTTTTTCCTTTACCAAGTTTATCATGTGTAATAAATGAACGATCAAGTATTTTAAGTGTTGTTAATACGCTGTAGTATATCACTGTCTAACTAAAGTTCTTCAAAACACATTCTACTACATGTTAATGTATTTACTCTCCATGACACTATAATATTATAATATTATTATAGATACAATTTTATCTTTAACAATATTATGCACGTTTTATACATCATGGTTATTTTCTACTTTAAACGAATTATACAAAATATGACGAGACGCAAAATTATGAATTCAATGAATTATTTATCATAACTAAATTATGGATTTAAAGATGCTATAAAAGATCATATGACTATGATAATTAGTTACATGTTTTCGCAAATACCTGGTGGTTGACGTTTAACCATAAAAATCATCAATAATTAGTTTTTTTAAATATTTTTGTTTAATATGATGCACATCGGGTGTGTGGTCGGGTGTGTGACTTCTCATATCATGGATCTTTATCGATTTATCAAGCAATTACCGAACTGATAGTCCGTTTTTTTGCGAACGATCGGCAGAAAAATTATCAAGCGCAATTTCTTCATAAACAACGTTTTCTTTTTTCCTTTTGTTACTCGTTATCAATACAATACAATAATATTACTATACGAACCGCACTCGTGTTCTATTTAGTTAAAATGTACATAAAAAAAACACGTATTGTTGTTGCGTCGGAAAAATGTTCACGTGTATCATAAGTTATGATTCATAACTTTCACTTTCCGTGGTGTTTACCATTCGCTTTTTATCGACGAAGGATTCTTCACGGGACCGCCACCCTGATGACGATTCTCGATGGAAAATCACCGATAATAACGCGTACGTGACCGGCGAATCAAACGGCCGCGGATTGATGGCGGTCCCCTGGGTCACACTGATGCAGCGCCAACGTAATATAGCTCGACGGGGTCGATAAAAGGATCTCATTACACGAGGCCCCTTCCATGTAAATAGTTTGATTTTATTTTTTATTTTTTTTTTACGCATACAGATATATACACATACCAGTTACCATTGGCATGACCACCGCGGTCCTCATTTCATTCTGGTGTTCAGCCGCAGTTTATTAAACGTACGTGACGGACCGTGTGACGATGCGGAAGACGCCACTGCGTCGAAGCCGTCGTCCACCCTGCCGTCTACATAAATCGTTTTGCGCGTTCCGTTTCCGTTCGAGTATTACACAGTCCAATCTTTTTGGCGTCAAACTCTCGTGCATCACCGCACTACCCCGTATGAATATTTACCGCCTGTCAATCGACCCCACCCGACACTGGACATGACTCTATACCGACCGACCTCGTCGCAGAACAAATACGCGCATTTTCTCCGTCCCTCCGCAATAAGATTCCGGAGATTATTACGTTCCGCAGAACGACCGACTTTTCATTCGAAAATTTTCAACAACAATGTGTGTGGAACACATCACCGTCATCGTACCGTATTATAGATCATTACTGTTAAGTTTTTCAACATCGCGCAAACCGATTTCGTGTTGTAATAAATCAATATTGACGTTCCTCGCAGGAAGAAAACGTTGATTGTAGTACGAGATAGTTCAGTAATATCATACATGATCGTCATTTGAACATTTTTTGCGTATGGGAAAAACGGTTCGAATTATGCTACACGTTATTTGTTAATTAAAACTCCCCCCCTCCCTCATCTGCAGTGGCGTACCTGTGAAACATTTTTGGGGGAGCATAAATTAATTGATTAATAATTTAATTAATAAATTGCACAATTTTTTATGGTTATAATATAATCTGAAACTTTATTATAAATTATTACTAAATATTTAAAACTCATGTTGATCACTTGATATCAATGATAACCACATTATAAAATAGTAACTACATGTGACCATTACTCCTAATCCCAGATTCGGTCGAATATTGATATTTTATATTACATTGATAAGTGATATCAAACACGATATAATACGATTATAATCAGTGAAAATTAAAAATATTTATAATTTACATTATTTAAATTGAACAATTAAATTGTATTAAGGCATCAAAAAAATGCCCCTGTTGCCCCCCACAGGTACGCCACTGCCTCTCTGACAATATTCGATTATAGCTTCAACAATGTAGATATTCGTAGTTCTACTGACCTTCCGTTTAGTTTGGTCGTGGAAAAGTTATTTAAATATCATTCTATTATTACCGTTGACAAGCAGCATAGTTCATATTTATTCGTTCGCGTTATTTATCTGGGTACTGTTAATACGTTAAAGCAATTATTTTACTATGCACAAAATGTCCAGGGTGCTATCATAGCTGGTATGTACGGATCATAATCGTTTTATTTTTATTTTCATGTTCAGAAACCCGGAAACTCTACAATATATTACTACATCCTATTATAGATTTCGTTATCTTCTGTAATCATTCAACAAACTTAGTGAATTTCTTAACAAAAAACAAATTGTACCTATTGAATACGTACTTTCAATACTTTTACGAACATCACATTTAACCTTGTTTCGTTTTTCCGTAATATTTAAATATTTGCATTCAGGTACTATGTGGTTAGTAGCGTGCACGCATGTATGCATAATGGTCGTAAAATATCTATGTGAGTTATGGGACGAGCTATGTAGGAATATTAATCAACATTCATATAAACAGACAAGTGAACGACATAAAGCAATGACACCCTTATATATACATACATACGTGTTGAAAATTGGTTTTCCGATTCGTTGGACCGTGAAACATTTATCAAAAAAAAAAAAAAAAAGTTGATTTTTTTTAGCGATTTCATACAACACATTCATATTTTATCAACCATGACAAAAATAACGTCACGTTTTAAATTTATACATATTACGATGATGTACTCCGTAGTTGATTTGTTTTATGGTTTATACCTAACATACTATTACAAATTGTACATCAAATATTAATCTTACGTTTTCTTTACGCATATATGCATATGAATATTACCATCGTAATATAATACTCCAATTCCTACTTGATAATAAAATCGTTCTCAGAGATTATTCAATTGGTTAAATATTACGGATTTTGAGGCATGTTTGTTGTGGCTATCACGTTTTATGAAAGGAAAAGATGGTATCGAAACGTTAACGTATCGTATATGATTATTTGATTGGAAATCGGTAACACAAAATGTTTTGGAATGTAAAACTTTAAAGTAGTTTTATTTTTTCGTTTACACATTGAATGAATAAAAATATTTTTGTTTTTCCATAAGCACATGTAGTATTGATCGATAAGCTTTGAGATTTCAACAGCACGTAGTCATTTTAAGAATATTGATCAAATAAAGTAAATATTTGACTCAACTATATAGTGTTCAGTAGGTAGTAAAATATTCCCTAGCGATTTTCTGTTCTTATCGAAAGGAAACGGTTCAAACGGAAACTAGAAGTTGTGTTTGAAAAGTAAATTTATTTTCAGAATTATATATCATCTGTTGATAATATAAATTGTATACGATAACACAAACTATTATCGTTTCGATATTATTATTACTTCTTGTATAATTTATGTAAATCGAATGCAATTATTTGTTTGACGATTGAAAATCATCATGGCGCGTTGTGTGAATGCATTTAGGTTTTTCACACATACGTTTTGATACACTAATTTGTATTCTATTTGGCTTTCTAAAAGGCCTTTATTGTGTTAGATTATTAATAATGATCGGGAAATCATGTAAAGCTATTAAATAAATTTAAATTAACTACGGTAAATAATAATGAAAAATATGAATTTTTTTTTTTAATGAAACTTTGAAAATGTGCAATATTTACAATTATGTACATAATACTAATAGGTAAGACAAATAAATACAAAATATCATTAACATAAAAGTAACCATTTGGTGTCAGTTGGATAGATTTTATTTTAACTAAGATAACACGGGACTATATTGTCATAAGAGTTATTTATTTACAAGGATATTATGGTGGTTTTGAAGCTTGTAGGATAACCATTTAAAATCTATAGGTACCAGATTTGTTTTCAAATGTTCTAATGCGATATTCGATCTGTTGGATACGAATAGAAATATATGATGGATAGAGAGTGTTTTTAATTATATGTGGTTTATATTTTGTTAAGATTAAATTTTTCGACTAAACTTTTTAGTGGTTTATCTATAAGTTTATGGAGAACTTTATTTATTAAACATTTTATTTCATAACTGATAAAATGATAAAATTCGTTTTTTTATAACACAATTTTAATAATTGATCCCGGGCGGAAGCGAATTTATAAGTATTTTTAACCTTATTTGATAGTTTTGAAAGTCTTCTTTTAAAATTGAGACATTAATATGCAACTATTCTGAAGGTAGGAGTTAGAATATTATTTATTGCAATATAATTTAGGCAGTGTCATATTTTATAGTTTAGTGCATGACCGTAATTTTTTTGGTTTGATTTAACTCTCCGTGTCTCGTATAATCAAAATATCATTCTCGAATGGAATTGTTGATTAAATATGATATGATTAATACGTTATAATGCATTAAAATGATAACTATATCATCTCCATAATGGGACATCTTGCATTGTGATTAAATGTAGGACCATACATATAAAATAATTTTGGTGATAGAATATTAATATACTCTTTTGAAGTTACTCCAGCATTCATTGTAATTTTATCTGAGTCAAGTGATCCACAGCATACATTTAGAAGTAACGTTGTATAAAATAAGATTTAATTAAGAGGAATATTGATGAAGTTAGTTGTTATGTATAAAGTTTGAATTATACAAGCATATAATAGCCATACTCGATCAAATGTCGCTGAAATGTCTAAAAAGGTACCGGTACAGAAATGTTTACTTTCGAATGAGGTAGCATCAAAATCTCTACATATAACTGATGCATTGTGTCAAAAAAATAAATTTAGAGTGAGAAAGTATATTACTTTTCATACAATATAAAGAAATTCGTTTAACAATAAGTCTTTTAAAAATATTTGAGAAATATTGTATAATGTTTTATAGATTTTTATCTGAAGGTTTATTAGACTTATAAAACATGGTCTAACTATGCATAAATAACCATAAAATAGGAAAATGTTAATCCTAGAATAGCATTAAATTCATTAGTTTTGAGAACCATGTTAAAATCAAACCATACGAATAGATGTTTCTTATGTGAGAATATATTAAAAGTAAATGTCAGAATATGCTGCTTCAAATTAGGTTGGTATTTATAATTGCGATAGTTCTAATATGAATAATTAACTATTATTTTAACATTTATTTTCTTTTAATAAAAGCGTATAAAATATATATTATAAATGCATGATAAAAATGTGTTCTAAAACTAGACAGTCAAAAACTTCACTTTAAGAATTAAAATGTTCAACTGAACCGAAGAATTTTACAAACGATTTACAAGTAGATGTTACAAACATGCCTCGCGTTTATTTTGATAAAATGGTCGACAGGATACAATTGTTCTGTACGTAGCAGCCAAAAATGAATGTTGTTAATTAAGTATTTAAGTACGGTTATCAGAGGTTTATTGCTCAGCAGTATGATCTTATATTGCTGCATTTCTTTCTAATTTTCACGCGGACGTGGCAAAGTAAACTACGACGGCGGCATTTAAACAGGAAATCAAATCAGAAATAACCATATTATAGCTGTTGCATTGCCGCTGCAGTGAAGGGATGGTATGTATTTGCTTTTGCCGTCATACAGTGAAGAGGGTTACGTTCGTACACACTCGCACACGAATACACGCATGTGCGCGTAAATCACTAGAAAAGATTTGTTGACTCGGTCTAAGGCCACAAACGTGGGCGCAGACGATGGCGAAAATAAATAAATTCAATGCATCGGTACGGGACTTAACACGTGTATTTTTATTTTTGATGTCCATAAAAGACGCACATTTGTCAAATTCGTTTGCCCAACTGTACATCCGAACAATGTTTTATTATTTTTTAATGCTGTAAAGCATTACGTACACTGATCATCAATAATGGGCGGCGCTGAAGCCTATTTTCATCAAAATAATCATGATAACTACTAGTGCACTACTTTTATAAGAGTATTTTATATATATATATATATATATATCAAATTGAAATATTAAAACAATATTTCAGAAATGCTTACTTTTTGTTTCTTTTAACATATTATAACATGTATGAAACAATTATTATTTGAAATACTCATGTTCGATTTCCATTTTTTCATGTTAGCATGTGTTATATTTTAATATATATGTATCCTCATGATAACCTATTCCGAACCATATTCGAATTATTATGTACATTTGACCTTTGTGCAAATTTATTTTTCGGTTGTACTCGGTAAATCATTATTATTATTATTATGATTGTTTGTTGATGATTAACTTTTTTAATCTGACTGGTCGTGGGGAATATTTTTTCAAGTATTTACAATATGTTTATAATTTAAATTTCTCATTCTATCCATACTTATTATTGGTTACAAATATTTGAAATCATACTAATATACTATATATATATATATATATATATTTTATTTTTTTGGATAAGTAAGGTCAGTTTAATAAAAGTACGTATTTTATAAGTACAACTGGAAATTGACATAGATTTATTATATGATTCAATCTCTGAAAAATGAATTATCTTTAAAAGATCAGCTATATGTTTATATAGTAGCTCAATTTCATTCATTTAAAATAGTATTGATTAGAATAATGAATAGCAACGCAGCAAATAGCTTATCCATTTATCACCATTACCCTAAAATATAGTTTAGCTAAGATCATGTACCTGAATCCCGAGTCTACAATCTCCACGTACTGCTACTTTAAGATGATAGGTTTTTATATTTGCACAGTCTTACAAGCAGCCAAATACATGTTGTACAGCCAGTTGCGTGTATTTTCAATTTTCTTTGGTAGGAAGTTTAACAATTTCCTAAAAAATAAGTGATTTCTTAATAATGTAAAAATTACATTTAAGGTATGAATTACGTAATAATTATATTTTTTTATTAATATTATAAATAAAAATCAAGAGTTATTTACAACCTCATTATATAAATTAATGTGCTCTTTCGTGGTACCTTCGTAGCAAGTCATTTATAACTTGAATCTTTTTCTTTTTCTGGGAAGTTCAGGACACGGGAACTCCATCCCCTCACCCCCTAAAAATATGCTATTGTGAACAGTGACATGTCAACAAAGCGTTATGTATTGCAATTCTTCAATCATAATATATTTTTTTTTATTTTTGTACAAATTCAATCATACTTGATTTATTCTATTAATAAAAAAAAAACGCAGCATCATCGATGTCATTTTCAACATTAATATTTACAAATACGTCTACTGGTGTTATAATAATTCATGAAGTTTTTGTAAAAACACAATTTCGATATTATTCAGTTTATATTCCGTTGTTGATCAGCTTAGTGTCGACTATGTTGTGTTTATATACTGGGTAACTCATACATTTACATACGCATATAATTTATTATTACGTCCATCAGTCATCATTAATCAATATTTCAATCTATGTATAAATAATCGAAACAATATTAGTGAACAACGGTGGTATGATAACTGTATGTTAACTGTGACAAAATATTTTATCGAAATTTCCATAAGTACTGTTTCACCAACAATACGCTATTATAATTATTTCATCATTCAAATATGATTATTGTACATGATGATTTTGCGATTTATCATCAACATGTTATTAAATTACTATTGATTTTTTGTACAAAGTAGCATATCGTTTAAAATCCAAACTTATTTTTTACATAAATTCAATTCTATACAAATCGTATGAAAAAAATTAAAATAATTAGCTTGTTCAAAACAAGCACATTTAAATGAAAAGTAACCTAAGTACTGCAATTTTTTTTAAATTTATGCCGTAATTTCGCAAATTATTTGCAAGTATTTGCAAGACAATTTTTAGAATTTAAAATTTAAATGTTCACTGTGAAACCAAAGAAAAGTTGGGCCAACATCACGTAACTCACCCATTTTGATATAGAACTTTGAAATCAGCACCACAAAAAAGATGATTAGCAAGAATTTGCCCCTTTAACTTTTGAACTTATGAAGTTCATCTACTCAATATATAAATAAAATGAATAATTATGTTATTTGCTATTTTGATATATACATAAAAATATAGAGATGTATGATGTCATTTTCTAATGTTACCTAGTAATTTTTAACTATTTTCTATAACTTTTATCTTGTTTGATACCCACGTCAAAGTTTTAAATTAAAACATCAAGCCAAATGCAAAACTTTAAAGTTAGCAGCCACTCAATTGATTTGCATATCTAAGAAGGGCCTTGCTAATACTTTCAAATTAAAAGCTATTGTTTTATACTATTTTCAAATTTGTAGGAAAAGTTGTGTAGACTTCGTAACATTAAACGCTTTTATTGACCACATAGTTTACTTGCAAATACTATACATGATTTTGCAAATACTTGATAATTATTAACTTTTGTTTGTATGAAAGTTTTAGAATAACTTGGGTGGGCTTATTTCAGAAGTTTAACAATTTATAGTAGCCAATAAATGTATTTGCGAATTCTTACTAATTATTCTTTCGTTTGCTTCTGATTTCAAATTTCTAAGTCAAAATAGGTGGGAACGTGAAAATGGCCAAACTTTGAATTTATTAGTTTCACGGTAAAAAATTGAACTTGCAAATAATTGCAAATAACTTGCAAAATAATGACATATATTTTAAATAAATGCAGTTTTTGGATGAACTAACTTCACAAAGGTATTTAAAAGTAATTATATGAATTTTGTTTTCGAATCGTTCGTGTTATTTTATTATATTTTTTTCTTGATTTTTTATTGTTTGAATTTATCAAGCGGCATTTGAAAAAAAAAAATAAATAAGTTAAATAAAATACTTTACCCGATATTTGTCTTCTGTTTTGTTAGTCGGACTATTTGTTAACAATCGATATCAATTTTATCATGATGTTTGAAAAATGATTTTGAGCCTTAGGCTTCATCAAATATGAGAGTGAGTATTTCATCGCCCTGTATTTGTAAATTACTGTTATATTATGTAGGTAATTGATAAAAAGTTTGCGAATTGAAATACATAATAAATTATTTATCTATAAACTTTAAACCAAGTTCATGATAAAGAAATTTAAAAAAAATCTCACTTCAATATTCGCTTAATAGTAAATTTTATTTTTTATTTCAATCTTATAATATGAAAAATCCTATTATATTACGTATTATAAACTTCAGATTTCTTTTTACAATAAATTGTATAAGTTAACATTTGCAACTACTTCATTTATTAAAATAATGTGAATAATTCTTGGTTATTGTACTATTGAAATTATTATATATACATAAACATATATAAAAATTTTAAAATTATTTATAAGATACTGTATTGTATCATATTTTGTGTTCAATGCTCAATCATAATTTGAAATATATCTGATGTATATTCCACTCAAGAAAAATTGTGTGTGTAATATTCGAAATAATTAATCTCACTTATTTCGAAAATGAATATGAACCGTTACAGGTTGCCAAATCAATATACTAAACACAGTTCACGTTATCATGATTAGTTTAGAACGCTTATTATTCATTAGTTTTAAATTATAAAAAACATAAATATTAAATATAATTATTATAATTTTATTTATATTGAATATTACTTTTTTTAATTTCATTTTTAAAAATGTTACCTTTTACGAAAAATCAACAGTATTTTAATAGTTCATTGACTACACAATTATTATGTACACACATTCCTATAATACCGTATCGAGGTTTAGTAAGTAACGCTTACGATTAAATTAAATGCACGAAATTCAAATCTCTTAACAATAGACACAATAATATTAATATACCTATCCAAATAATAACGTTATCTTACCGTTCGTGCTCGTTTTTCTCGGAGAGTTTATTGATATGCGTATTTTTTTAAATTTTTTTTTTGTTTAAAAGAACAATGCTTTACTTACGTTTAGACTGCGTTCGTACAGGTATATATCAACACCAGGTATATCAGAATAAATTCAATAATTTTCGCGGAATATATTTTATACTTTTTTAAAATCTTTTCTTTTATACCTTTGTTTGAACGTGGGTATGTTGAAAGGTTAAAACAACCCTTACAATTGGAATATTGTCAGTTTAATGGTCGACTTACAGTCATTGACACCATGTTATTTGGTCAACCGAGCTGAAACATCACGGAAGGCGACCCATAACCTCAGGGAATAAAATTCGAAAGGTGCCGCTACCGAAGCTTGACAGGAAGAGGTTCAATGTTCGTTCGACCATTGTAAACACTAAAAATACTGATGTTTGGTAAACATTTATGATTACATGATATAATCGGTTTTAGATTCTAATTACGACGCGTTCAATTTTACATAGATGAAATAGATTCTCGATGGATATGTCGTAGACATATAGACAAATCGGACATATAGTCAAATCATATAATTTTTCATTGACGATTTCATCTTTACGATAGGGTAACCTAAATAGTTATATTGAATGTCTTAAAATCGTTATCTTAGTTTTAATTAATAATAAATATTGTTTTTGGTTATTTTAATTTTTAACATACTCTGAATTATTCAAATTACATTATAAAATATTATCGTTAATTCATTATTTATCATTATCTAAGAAATATTTTATTTGTATATTATTATAAAAATAATTTTACTTAATAAGTAGAATTTAATTTCAATGTACGAGTATATTATGCAATTCAATCTCAATTTGAGAAAATTTACCAAACGTAATTTTTCTATTAAGTTTATGGTATTTAGATCATCGCAATGGAGAAAAAATAAATTTTCCAATTTCTTACAATATATTACATTTTCTACGTGAATATCAATTCACATGACTACTAAAATATTCAATTCATTAATTTTAATTCATTTTAATGTTGCCTGATGCTGTATTTTGTATATTTATATTAAAATTATTTACTATTATGAAATTACTCATGATAACGATGAATAAACTGTACTATGTTTGATATACTTTATTGCAGTGGGGTAATTAGGAATTTGGTTTGGGGGGGAGTTATAGGTTTTAGCAAAATCTGTACACCTCATACAGTAAACTCCCCACCCCACCAGAACAAAATTATTAATAATTTTAATTTTAATAATAATAATAATAATAATAATAATAATAATAATGATAATAAACATATTATCACAATATAAAAAATAAAAAAAACTTACATAAAAATAGTTTTGGGGGGGATCCATCTGCTTAATGCCCCCCCCCCCCTAATTACGCCCCTGCTTCATTGTTCATCATGATGAAGGGGCTCAAAAACTTTCTTTAAACATATGATTTAAATTTTACTATCAAACAATGACAGTAGAATAATGATATTAGTGTTAGTACTCTTTTATATTAATGAAGATATCATAATGATGATTAAATGTATTTTTACTTAATATAAGGATTTTATAGCATTAGTATCGATATGTTTATAAACTAAAAATTATTTTGTCCATTTCTTTGTTAGGCTAAATCGTTAATGTATAATTAAATGATAGGATGTTTGATAAAACAGTTGTATTTATTAATTTAATACACTGAATGATTTTAAAGAGTGATTTAAATTATAATTATAATTAACATGGTTATTTTTAATCATATTAAAAATCTTATCAATGGTGTACTACCAAATTAATTGATAGGGATTTTTTAATGTATCACAGATGATAGTGTGTCATTGTTAGTGTTATATCAAAGCACTAAAGACGTTTTACAAGAATATTTACATTTATTGAATTGTATTAATTTAAAATTTAAAAGGTAACTTATCAAGTATTATATATTATAATATTATCTAATATATAAATATTTATGAGTTTTCAGTTTTACATCAAAAGCTAATAAGTTTTAAGTCAGTTTCTTTGTAGATACTATAAAATTCGAAAATAATTAGTTTTGTGTATACATTTCATATTAATATTGTTTATACTTCGTATATCAGATTTTAATGAAATTGATAGAACGATGTCGTATTTATTTTAACGAAATTTCGAAAACTTACAAAATCTTTCTACTAATTTACAAAAAATACTGAAAACGAAATGAATGGATAAATTTAACGTACCATAGCCTATTTGCCCCTACGTTACCTGAGTTTCTCATTTTGAGAAATAATCAAAAAATTAATATTTCAGAATAGGAAAACAAATATTTTAACAACATAAACAAATAAGAAATCTTTATTTTTTTCACTTTATAATAAAAATAATAGTAAATTTTCCCATAACAGGAGGTCAAACAAACAAGCGGTTCCATAAAAGTGTATTAGATTTTATTATACGTACCTCAAACATAAGATTTTTTTTATTTTATTTAAAATAATACTCGTAAAACTAAACAATAACAATAAAATATATTTACCATTACTCTTGATTCATGGCACATTATAATTTATCACTGTTTAACAATTTATTATAATAAACACTGTGCGTCTTTTGCGAAGGCTAACAAATTTAAAATAATGGAATAATGAAAATTGCATTATCCCAATACTATATATCAATAAATCTGTGCTGGGCGACATAGATATTTATACGTTTTTAAAATAATAGTAGAAATTAAAATAAAGTAAAAATATTATAACTCTTAGAACATAGTATAATTTAGATCTCATAAACTTTAAGAAAATCGATATTTTTTTACTGTTAAAATAAATTCAAAAATATATTGTTGATAAATAGTATATAGGCAATGCCACCCAGTTAAACTTCGTACTATTAAAACCAAATGGTCTCCGGGGAACAGAATGATCAGTTTTGCACAATTTTAACAAAACGACTGGTAAAGCGGACATGTATTTACATAACATGTACCTATATGTGCATAGCGGGTGAAATGTAAATTAACAAGATATATTCTGTGTTTGGTATTAATTACCAAATTTATTCATTAGAGGGCATCGTAAAATATTTCTGAAAGACAGGTCCGTTTGCAAATCATTATACAACGCTCACGAAGAAAATGGTACACACAATACGGTAAACATTTCACTCCATTGGTCACGAAAACCCAATTGCTCGGAATGGAGTTATGGAAATGGAAAACAATCAACACGTGATGGGGAGGGATTTTAATAGCACGTATAATAATGCAATATTATTTTTATTGTATTTCGGTCCGTTGACTGTAGTAAGCCCAACTAATTTTAACCATGTAATAATAGTTCTGACTTTTATCAAAATGTTTGAATTTATATCACATAACATATAAGTGCTAAAAATTAAACGTATTTTATTCCGAGTGAAATTTTATTAATTAGGTCTTTTTTTTTTTACTTTAGTGAATTATTATTATTTTATTTATTTATTTATTTTATTATTATTTTAAATGGGAATTGATGAAAAAAAAAATTAAACTAAAAATTTGTAATAAATTTGAATTTTTGATGGTACATACAGCTACTTGAACCATTCATACTTAAACCGTACTTAATTTTACTGTCCTTAATTATGTGATTTTCCGTGCAAATAAACAAATATTTGTATTGTATGAGGTATATATATATATTAGAGCTCTTAAAACACGTGTCACGGAATTCACGTGTACACGTGAAATACATGTTAATCCAAAATATATATCCATTTTTACAATGGTAAAATTAGTAATTTTATGTTATACACTTGAAGTTTTAATAAAATATTAATAGTACAGTATTAAGTTAAGGATATACGTTTTTATTTTGGATTTTACACGTGACACGTGACACGTGAATTCCGTGAATTCACGTGTATTAAGAGCTCTAATATATATACAAATTCTTAATGAAAATCTTAAATCTATTAGGATTAATTCCATTTCTAACAGCACATTTAGCTGTTTTAAATTTATCTTAAAGAAATTAAAGTGAAGGATAGGTATGCAAATAACCCGTGCTAAACACTTGTAGGCACACCAAAATCGATATTAAATTAATAACGTGGTAACTGAAAACCTATTGTGTATTAAGGACTTTTTAAATTGTATCCTAATGGTGCTGTATTAAGATTGAGCATGTTTGATTCTTAAATTGTATGACAAACGAATTGGATATTTCATCAACCAAAATTAATTGAAAAAAACGTTTGCGAGGCCGTATTTATTTTACACATGTATTCTTCTCCTTATCGTATCCAACAAAAGGTGACCTTGAAAAGGGCCATTTTGGATAAGCATCTTTATTCTTTCGGTGGTGATGAGATTGGTTAGCGACATGTCCAGGTTTGGATTAAATCGTGCAGGTTCTCATCATATCCTCCACACACGTATTAATTTTGTCGATTGATTAATACTATATTAATACTATTGTGATTTTCATATCGTCAAATCTAAAGTTATTTCAAATCTCTGGGTCTTCATAATTTATAACAAATATATCATTGTGAAGTATAACATTATCTTTTTATATGTTCTTATATTTTCTAATATGTTCTCTGATGCTTATAAATATAAATTTACACTTTTCCACTGATGGGAAATTTTTAAGTTAAATAAAAATAACAATATTTATCAGTTGATATTTAACCACTAAATTAGTACATGTTTATGTAGAATTCGATGTAACTCGATAAAAAATGCAAATTATGTATGACTTTCGGAAAAATAAAACAAAATGTTTTAGATATTGAAATTTTTTTCAGCTGATCCTGACAAATATTTAACTATCTTTCATTGACGATAACCATAGATATTGTGAATGTCTACTGATGTACTTATCAAACAAATTACATAATTCTGGTCTGATTTTTATTGTCAAAAATTATGTGTGTATGAAAATATACAGCGATTTAGTGTCGGAAACTTTTTATTTTCTTTGCGTAATTCACTAGACAAGAAGATCTTTTAAATATTTCTTTAGTAGTTTAATAAAATGTATTAATCAAAACCCGATGAAACAGCCTTGATATATGATATATTATTTTATTTAATTTTTTTGTTTTTAGCTAAAATTTTAACAACAAAAACTAATTAATCCAAATAAAAAAAAAAAAAAAAAAAAAAAAAATGAAAAAGGTTGGCACATTTATGGTAAAAAGAAATATAAATGTTACCGCTTAAACATTATACTGTTTTTTAACCACGGTGTGGTGTATTTTTATATCTAAAGTGCACCCATTTTAATTAAATTAATAATAACAATATTAATTAGATTTTATGGTACTATAACTGTTATTGTTCGCTATTGTTTATACATATATTTTATACATTAGTTAATAACTTAATATTACATATATCAGCATAGCCGGTAAAAACGGAATTTTTAAAAAAAAAAACATTGTAAATTAGTGGTTAAATTACTATTATTATTATAGTTTTAGAAAGTAAAATTCATCCGTTCGGCATTTTTGATATTTTTGAATGTTTTTTTAGAGGATTTTAATTTTATAATTTTACTTTTATTTTATATAAATGTGATAAATCGTCTTTGTTATTTACTATTTAAAAACATATTAATATGGTTCTTGAAATTTCAGTTTTAAAGTTTGGGGTTATCATTTTGAAACAACATGAAAATATATAATGCTGTTGGTTTTCTTTATACTTTGAACTCCTACCTTCCCGCTGCATTTTCTGTTATGCTATATTAAATATTTGCAAGATTACACTGAATAAAATATTGAAAACATGAATTTTTGTTTATCATTTATTTATATAATTTAATCGAATTAAATAAAATATCAGAACAATTCATAGTTATTATTATGATCACTCAATTAAAAGATATAATTAGTAACTTTGAGTTATTGAACTTGCAACAAAGAGTTTTATGAGTGTAACCAATTTATTTAAAAAATATATTTAATTCAAATCAATTTCAGTGTAGATTCAATCGTTTCAGATTATAGCTTATCGTGGGAGTGGACATTATTTTGTTAGAATTCAGAATGAAAAAAAAAATACTTTTGAGAAAAGAGAAAATAATAAATGTATATCACTATTTCGAAAAAAAAAAACATTTGATTCACTCGGAACGTTACACAAACATTTGTTATCTTCGCGTCCCTGGTCTCATACACGTATAACACTACAACAATGCTATATTCCATAAAACCAGAACAATAAATTCTAGATCGATATTATATGGCCTAAGTATACGAAACTATAATGCAATTTAAAAAGAAACCTATTATTGGGTTTTTTATTTTTTATTTAGATATATTTAAATTATTAAGTAAGTTATGAAGCTTATTTTTATATATATTTGTATTTATATTATATTACAAATATAATTTTATTGCAACGTAATTTACTGTCAAGCATATAAAAAAAAAAAAAAAAAATCAATTGCAAAAAAGCACATAATGCGCTTGGATTTCATAATCATAACACGTTGGTAATGTGGTTTATCACTGCTATTAAGCTACAGAATGTAATTTTAAGGTAAGACTCGAGTGGTCATTGTCCTTAATTCAGTATAATAACGTGATATCAGCTTTCTTAGCATACATTTCATTTTCTAAGAAAATAGTTAAAATTGAAAAGTGAATTTCGTCTATTTAAATTTTAACTTGTGGTTTTTATCTTGCGTGTACTGTACTAAAAGCGATTATAATTATTATAAAATTACATTTTTTTACTGTTAAAACTAAACGTTAATAAATAAAAATTATCATAACAACATAATTCAGATATTAAAATCAAATATTTATAAATAATTTTCATTATTTACAAGGGCATTGCTTAAACGGCGTTTTGGTTACTGTGAAAACTAACTAACTCTTTTATGATACATTTTGCTCACTTCGTCCTAGTTTTCTCGAATACAATTTTTTTGGACAACTGGGCTGACCTTGAAACTTTACCTTAAGTTCTTTCTGTTTGCGACGACTGAGTATAGATACACCCAACACTCGTAATATAATTTCTCAACCGTGGTCAACCGGTAGAATCATTATCCATTTCTTGCAGAGCCTTAAAAAAATCGTCTCATTTGATATTCATGCGTTCGAATAAGTAGCGTTTGCGTTTCGTAGTAGATATGACCTATCGGAGTAATTGGGCATCGATTACAACAGTTTACTTCATTTACTTCGCAGTTAACAGGGGATAAAAGAAGAAGAAACGTGTTACGACGATCCGGCCACTGTGCTGTGTCGATTATATTATGTAAATTGTCGTTGCCACCTAAAATATTCACTTGAATTGGTTTTTAAAGCCGGTCGTGTTTACCTATATATATATATATATATATATATATATATATATATATATATATTATAGGCGTATGTGCAAGACATGTCAATGATTACCTATGTCGGAACAGTCATTCCCGTAATTCGAATTACTACGGTCGCGCTGCGTCTGTTGACAACGAAGACGACCCATCACGCCACCTACCTTATTATTATTACAAATCGTTATCGCAATCAATTCCCGTAGCTGTCAAACTCACGTGGCCAACTTATTTAATTTTATACATATTTTACTCTCTGTCTCTCTCTCTCCTTTCGTACCTATCTCGGCGTCCAGTAATAAAACGTCTTATAAAACCGTTAGATTTCAACTTATCGACTCCAAGATGAACATTTTAGATATGAGTAAACGGTGAATGTGAAAGATTACGGGAATCTAAATGGAAAAAGTAGACAAAATTTAAAATTAACATCTTGATAAGATAATATAATTCTCTCATCAATAAAAAAATAATCCTTTCGAATTCTATAAAGTCCGAATTTGCCGATTTATGGCAAAAACTATTTTTAGTTATAAGTATACTATATATTATTGCTTTTAATTTAAACGTAGTTATGCTAAAATGTATATAGATATGTCTTATACTGGGGGTCATGCTGAGATATTTTCCGAAATGTCATACTCATCGCGTGGAAAATACAAACGAGTAAAACTCTCTCTTAAAGCCGTCTCCCTTAGGATTCACTGAAAAATTAACTTAATAACAGACTAAGGTGTTATCAGATAAAATGTTTACTACTGCAGAATTTTGAAACGTTTTGAAAATATTTTTTACCATTTAAATTAAGTATGATACACAAATAAATCTCTGTTATGAAATTTGATCTGAACTACAGTTTTGATGATAGTAAAATTTGATTGTATTGATTTAATAAATCTATAAATGAAAACAAACTTCAAATAATTTAATCATTTATTTTAAACTACTTCTTTTTTTTTTATTTATTTATTTTATAGACTATAATTATTAGTTTGTACAATGAGAGTTAATGAGATGGATACGTATAAAGTATTTTGGTTCGTATCTCACATATTTTTTAGATTTAATGAACTAGGTTTTAGAGTGATTATATGTTTCTCATTTGTTTTATTGTATTTTATGTATTTTATTTTTGTATTATTTTAAATTGCTTAGGTACGCAATTAATACTACTACCCAGTTTTTTTTTTTTTTTGATAAAACTTCCATAAACTATTTTTAAAAACATAATACAATTGAATTCATATACTTAAGTAAGTAGTTTTATTACTTGTGTGCTATTTACATATTTTCACAAAGTATATAATGTTCTTCTCTTTTTTAAATTTGGGGATTTGAAGCATCAACATAATTTACATTACATATGAGGTGATGTGATAGTATTATTTTTAAATTTAAGATGTCATTATATACTCTCCTTACTTTTTGGTATGTAATAAAACCTTCATGTTTTTATTCTCTGCACAAAGAATATATTATTACAAGTTGAAAATGAAAATAATAACTAGGACAGGATAGTGTAATTTTACTGTATTCGATTTGGATGCAATGATTGCATTCGATAAAACACGATTCTGAGCGGACGAGGGAATTTTTTTTATTTAACTTTATTTGTTTCTATGGTGATAAAAAAAACGTTTAAGACAGCTTAAACGATATTTTAAAACAGCTTAAGAACGATTTATATAAATTGGTAATTTATAGAATTATAATTATAATTTATAATTAGGAAATATCATAAAAATGAAAAAATATATAAAATAAAAAAAAAAGCTCAAAAGTCGCTCAAATGTTTTGAATATTTTACCATGTAAGAATAATAAGGTAAGAATAATATAACTAAACAACCCAAATTTCAAGTTTTTATGAATATTTTTATCATGTCTAGATATGGATAATATAAATAAACAATCCAAATTTCAAGTTTTTATGAATGTTTTTAACCGAATTACAAAAAAAAACTCCCAAAATTAAAATGTTTATAAATAGCTCAAAAATGGCTAAATTTTCCAAAATTTAAAAAATATCGTTTGTCATTTTTCATTTAAAGCAATATCTTTGGTAAAAAACGTCGTCCGTAATTATTTAATATTATAAAATCGTGAAATCGTACGTTTTTTTTTTTAACGGATTTTATTTCGAGTACCGTTTCAAAAATCGAAAAATAACTTCTCTAAAGTACCAGTTCAAGAACATTACCTTTCGGAAAAGATGCTACACTTGATACTTTTGAGCAAGTTTAAAGGGGGAAGAAGTTTGTATAGAATAAAAAATAAAAAGAAAAAGAAATAAACATCATTGTAAAACCATTACATTCCTCGCTCCGCTCAGAATCTAAAATTATAGTATCATCATTGAATGGCTTTTTTTTTCCTCACTATTTGTATTTGTTCATATTATTTTCTTCGTTTTCCATACAATATTTTAGACTCGTTTACTATATTAATTCACACTAATTGTATAAGTTATAAAAAAATAACCAAGAAGTCTTCACAGCCGGGCGATATACAGGGGTGAGTAAATTACAAAATTGTATAAGTCTGATAAACTTGGAACCAATTGCTCTCGAAATAACGATTCTGATTGAAAGAGATTGGATGGATCGCTTTATACAGTAGTTAATCCACGTAGGCTTAACTTTTAAACGAAAACGTCAAGTGCTCACAATCAGAATTAATTTCATTATAATAGTTCGTAAATTATGAAACGTCTAAAATAATGTTTAAATAAGTACTCCGTGTAATATATAGACTGTACCGATTACATTGCTCGTTTCACTCAGAATCTAAAATAAATAATTAACTCAAAAAATCAGTATTTTCAATACATGCGGTGATAATTAATAATTGCAAAATCGCGATCTGATAAAATACGATAATTGCTCGTTGAATACGAACGATCGGTAAAAATGTCGGCGAAAAATATATTGTCCTTGTGCCATTCGATTGTTTCACATGTACATTAACGAAAGAGTAGCGCGTACAGAATCCGTACGAATACGTGGATGCTCTGTGTAAGTGTACTGTGTCTATAAAGTGAACATCAATGTTAATTGGTGACATTTACGTGCACGTAAACTGTAGCATTACATTATTGGTTTGTTAAACAGTTTTTGTGTTTTGTGCCAGCAGAAACGTCCGGGCTCTAGGAATTGCGACTGTACAAAAAAAACGTCAGTAGCTTAATAGAAATATTAAATGAAAACCGTATAAAATTTGCGTGAAAAATGTTGCTAGTAAAAGTTACACATTGGTTGAAAGTCAAAATATTGATTTGGATTAAAGTTTAACTATTACATATATTGACCGCAGTTTGATTTACATAATATTTCGGAATAAATTTTCCATGTTCAATAAATAAACAGAAAGTCCTAGGATGATTCGACAAATGGAATAACTTTCGATCTGTTTATAATTTATAATTTTTAATTTTTTTTTTTTTTTCTAAAATACTTTCATAAATACTTAGGTTCTGCGTTAGAACAAAATTGTATCAAAATATTTCTTTGTGTATTTCAATGGTTTTATTCAAAAATTTAATATTTAATAAAATTTAATATAAAACCTAATATGGAAACTATAATTTCAAAAATTCAAGCATATAAAACGAGAAAATTATTATTATACGGGAACGTATTGATCCGGTGAGCTACCGAGAAAATAATGGTGGCCCACTCGAATGATGGGCCAGTCATGAATGTTTGGGCCGTTATTTTTTTTAATACAATCATGCAAAAATAATACAAATAATACGAATAATTGAATAATTAAGCTATACAGTTAGAATATATGTCACTGGAGTACAAACGAAAGAATTACAGTAACTTCAACACTTTTCTTTTTAACAACAATCCTTTCTCTTGTATGTGCAAATTATTAAACTTTCAATTATTTTATTTATTTTTTTGCTTTTTACTATTTTTTAAAAGACTCCTCCCTTTCATCTTACATTAATGTCAATAATGTTTTGTGCAATAGTCAAAGTATAAAAAAATATTAGATTTCTAATAACAATAATTTTATTTTTTTTTTAAATTGATCACATTCACTTTACTAATTAAAAATATTATAAAATTAACTGACGGTTTGCATTATGCAGAGTACTTTTGTAAATCTTAATATATTTTAGTGATTAAACAAATATAGCCAAATATTGTAAAAGAATACATTCATTAAGTAACTTCAAAATTAATGTAATGAAAGTAGTAATTTATAAACAGGGGTCGCATTTTATAGCATTTATATATTATTATAGAAAATAGGATAATAGCCAGTAGCCCACTGTGTCCTAATGATTTATATATAATTTAAATTATTTAAAACGTATGTTGTATATTTATAGAATGTTGTGCCTTTATTCTATTATAATAAAAAATGTGTATTAAATAAAACATTATAATTTAATGAAAACTACATAATGATTTATTTTTTGCTGTTTATAAGTATGAAAATCCATTAATTATAAGCAATTTGTCGATGTTTTTAACAAGTTGCCATTTCTTATATTTTGAATTTGTTCAATGAATGATTAAAAATAAATTTAAATAAATAAATTTGATTTCCGGTACATAATATAAACATTATTTACCAAGTTGGATGAACAATTTTCTTCAAATTGCACTGTACACTATTTGAATGTCACATTTATAAATTGCATAAGTAGGTTTTCGGTGCAGCTCTGCAATTTTACACAAAAATAAACAACTAGTGTACCAAAAAAACGTAGACTGAAACAAAATTGTGATTCAAGTATTTTAAGTAATATTATAAATATTAAATCACGTAAAAGTAAAAATCAAATCCATTTAAGCTTTTAATTTATTTCGATTATGAATTAGCAAATTTAAATTGTTTAAATTATCTGGTTATATTAATCATCCATACGTTACGCACCTATGTTAATTACTTCGGGTAAATATCTGATAAATATCAGTTTATAATTAATGATAGTAAGATAATAGCTACAAACGATAACAAAAATCTTGGAGTAAATTTAAAATTAAATTTCAATCAGTCATTATATAATACTATGGGTTATTTACTTTTTTACATTTAAAAAACCATAAAAAATCAACGGATCTACCTCTATACGATTTTTAATTACCAATTTTTTTTTAAAAATCCAGTTTACAAAATGGTTATCTTGATTTTTTTTTCAATTTTTAGAATAAAATTTCAAATTTTCAAATTTTAGTTCTGAAAAAAAAAAGTAATTTAATATAATTTTGTTGTAGCGAAAAAAAATTTCAAAATAATAAACAGACCAAAATTTATTGCATTTGTGAAATCATCCTGGGACATTAGAAAGAAAATAAAGAATAAAGACACACGCGCGTGCGAAATTCAACAACTCCGTATATACCTAGTTTTCAAGTCAATAATTTTTACCGTCGTGGTTCGTACACTGATACAACATGATATTTTTCCGATTTCAACGACATGAAAGTACGATGAATATTTTTTTAAAACTAACACTTAAAATTCTAAATAAATACCTTGAATTTATCTTTTTTTCGTTCCTTGTAGAAATTTGAACGTCTCTTGCATTATTCTTTCCTGATGATTTTATGTTTGTTTTTTCCACCCTCGCGAGAGTTTAAAATCTTGCACGCACTAAGTCTTTCGAAGAAAAATTTTCTACGAGACGATTAATAAAGTTTACTCTCTATGTCTTGGACCAAAATGAAAAAGGAAAAAGTAATTCCAGTTGATAACTGATTGTTATTATAAGAACTATCCATACGCGGTCTCGTAAAATATTTTATGCCTTTGGTGTATAATCGTACGCCTGACTAATGCGGTTGCCTTCACTCCGCGTCTATATAGAGTTTACGGGAATTAATGTATATAATGTACAGTATGAGAATGATGTCATCGGTTTCGTCGGAATGGCCGAACTGATATAAAAATATACATATATAGAGTATATGAATGGGTATATATACTATATAAATAAGTGCACTGATACCGTATAGCGTCTATAGTTCGTTTATCTGTCTATCCATGCAATACATTATTTACGCGTATGATATAAAGACCGGTTATATACAGTCTTGAAAGAGATACTTTTTAAAATTATTCAAGTACAGATACAGATACTTTTTCCAAAAGTATTTAAAACACGTATTTGAATACTTGGAAAAAAATATTTAAATACAGTATTATAAAGTACGAATACAAATACTTTTAAAAAGTATTTATGGATACTTTCAAATACTTTTTTTTAAATGTGTTTTATATTTTTATCTTAATAACCTTATTAATAAATGTAATCATTAATAAACTGAATTAATTGTTTGTTTCAGCACTATCTAATTTTATTTAAATTAATTAGAATAAGAATGCAACATTTTTTGGTCTGGTGTATGTGCCATCCAATAATATAACTTGGACAACAATGTACCAAATATATACATACTATACAGTCATTAGATATTTAATAAATGTTGCATAGTAGCTATTGTTTTTTATTATCAAGATAATATAAAACGATAATACAAATATAATAACAACAGCGACGAAAATAATAATGATCTGTAAATAAAAATGTTTTAAGATTTGTATTATTTTATTTAAATTTGGCGTTGCTGCACATAAAGTAAGAGGAAAAAAGTATTTAAAAATAGTATTTAATTTTTAATACAGATACATTAAAAAAAGTATTTAAATAAATTAAATTTATTTGAATACTTTTACTCAAATATTTTACTCAAGTACTTTACAAGACTGGCTTTATATGGCACTGCATGTTGTCCCTCCCGTTCGATACTAAATTGGTCGGCATCAGTCTTGTCATGTCGGCCATAAAATCCCCATCCGCAGCTGTTTTGGAGTCTGCCCAAAAACCATTGTTGACCCCAATTACAATAAATTGAAGAGCAAGTACATTGGGCATGAACGCATATTTAAAAGCATTTTTTGATATTTTCACTTTTCGCTCACGCATCGGGAAAATAACAAGGGCAATGTTATTATCTATCGTAGAAATATTTCTAAGAACAAGTGAACATTTTCGGTTTCAATGTCTCGATGATGCCATTTAAATGTCTTATTATGGTATCCGAACTGAAAACAATAAATAAATAAGAAAATAATAACTTATTTTCTTTAATTTTTAAATCGACCTTAAGTCAGGAAAATTAAAAATATTTATACAATTTTACGCACACAATTTATACGAAATTTTTTCAATGTGAAATTAATTGGATAGTTTTATACTTTTTCTTGTATGACTGTAAATGATTTGGAAAAAATATTTGATAATCCAGTCTTTTTTCATATTTAATGTACATAATAAAATAAATAATTTTTCACTTTTCACTAATCGATTTTCAGTATACTTGTATGACCATCTAAAATAAATTTTTACGATGGATGAAATACTACATTCTAATAGTAATTCGGAATATTGACAAAAACCAAGGTTCTGACAGAGTTTTCGATTAAACTTTTATTTGTTACTAGATCTAAAATGGAAATTGTATAAGAAAATTAGGTACGCAATGAAACTGTAGCATATCCGGTCTGCACACATCCGGTGTGTTCTCGTTTGGTATAAAATAATGAAATCTTTAAGAATTGAATTTTTTTTTTTTAGAAATGAAATTATTATTTATCTGAAAAGTGATAGACTTCGATTCACTTCAATTTTTATGTGTTAATGTTTTTCGAGATAGTAAATAAAAAAAAATTCCATTGTGTTCTCATTCGCAATTTATAGATCCACATAAAAATGCAATGCTTTTATCTCCAAATTTGTATTCAGGTAGATGAAGGATACCCAATATTAATTTTTAAAACGAGGATTTAACAATTTTCAGAAATTATAAAAACCGTAAAAATATACATAAAGTACCACTGATATGTATATAGAATATATGATATATATCTAGTGTAAATATTAATATATTAGTATATATAGGTAAAAACATATTTCATACATTCATACATTTCTAAAACATACCTAATTTTATTTTATTTTGGTTAACTTAAGTTTAATTAAACATAAATGGTTGATAATTTACCTCGTCAGCGTATGCATATTTAGGACTATTTTAAGTAAAAACCTGACTTATGTATACTATTATTACATGTACTCTTAATCTATTTAACATGCAATGATAGTCGGTTTTTTTTCTATAAATTAAGTGACTGAATATTAGACAATAATAATTAAAATTATTAATACGATATTAGAAAAAGAAAAAAATCTATTTTTAATATTTTTAATAATTATTTGAATATCTAATTTTTAATTGTAATTTTTATTACAATAATAATTATTTACTAGAGCTGTATTAAAGTAAATCTTGTCAACATTTTTGAGTTAAACATTTGTTATTTGTAAAAAAAAAAAAAAAAGAGTTTAGCAGTAAAATGATTCTCAATAGGCGTTTGTTCAATGAAATTACATAAGTAACTAAAAAAACTCTTGATAAATAATATATCAATTTAGTGCAGGTAAAATAAAATAACTAAGACATGTAAAATGTTTAACAGTAGAAACATTTTTATTATTACCATCATAATATATTTATTTAATTTAGAATATTCATTAGTCTAAAGTTATTGTTATTGCAGCTAAACAATTTATGATAATAATTCATATTTTTGTAGAATTATACATTACATATAATAATTAATAGTTTATGTGATTACTAAAATGATACAGCGATTGGAAATTTAAATATCAGGCACGAAAAATGCGAATCATGTATGGTAAATTTTTGCGTAAGAGAAATTGTAAATGTGCATGGATAATTGAAACTGTGATATAGTTTGAAAATAAGCACAATAAGTGTTAAGATAACGTCAACTGTTTCTTTCCAAAAGAAAAAATTGTGACTTGTTCAAGAGATTGTACACCGGTCAAAATAAACGCTCAGTGGAATACGTTTCGTACTGTATTCGAACATAGTTCCTAAGTAAAATAGGGATTTATCCATAAAATTGCGGAAATGGTTTGGTCGCCAAGAGAAGAGAGATGATGTTTCATTTATATATATATATATATATATATATATATATATATAGTTCTAACTTAAAATAAACTATATAGCATGGCAACATTTAAAATGCAACAGAAAACATTAAAATGAAAAGAGAAAAAAACTAACTATCGAACCGGAAGAACCGATGAATATATAATTGGAAATGTCGATAAGAAAAAAATCATCTACGTATTGTAGTATTATACGATACGTTTGTATTCATAAGTATAATATTTTATGCATGCTACACGGAGAGGTTCAGCAATAGAAATAAAGACATCGAAGATCAGTGTGCACGGTTATGTACATATAACGCGTATAATGGATAGTGTATTACGATGCACGCGCGATGGGGAGTTATGGCTAACGACGAAGAAAACTGCCCGAGTATGCGTAAAATATTATACATTGTAACAACATTTGGATGTACGACGACGGGAGTGTGCTCGGAAGAAATATCTTATAGGATTACTTGGCTATTGAAACGCGAACAAATGCGGCCTTAGAAGTATGATTACTTATGATTCGGAAAATACGTTTTCCTTCGCTGTTGTACGTCCGCTCCCCAGCGGTGCCGTTACACCAATCAAAATGTACGATACTGTTACGACATCTAAGAATATTATCATATTCGTACTTGACACGATTCTAATCAGAACGAAACGGTCTGCACATTAATGGCAGATTAATGTGGTTCACAGGAACACGTGTCGCTCTCCGGTCCAGTCCCGGTGCGAAGTCTTTTCTCCGTTTTTTCGTCGTCATTGTTGTCCATTTACTATACAGAATTGGCACAGAGAAGGAATATAGTGGTGTTGAGGAGGACGTAACCAATAGAGCAAGCGAAGAAGGATGCGCAACGCAGCTGCTATAAAGGGGCGTCACGGCAATCTTATAATTTAAAAACATAATCATTCGAGATTATTTTTTCCCGAAAGATACGAGAATATATTGGATAACTTTATGTTTACCTAATAGACTTACCTGCTCGTATATTTCCCAAGCATTGTGGATTGATTCTACGATATTATAATTTAAATCAAACATGTAATTGATAATATACAGTTCAGCTTTACTTTGAAAATCGTTCTGTTCGCATAATTGTATAATTTAAAGGTAATGATAGCTTTTCAGGCGTCGTTCGAAATCGCTATTTGTTTAGTTATTGTTCCTTATCTAATATCAGTCGATCATTATCTTGTTTTTATTTCCTGAATTCAACAAGTGGCTTATTGTTCGGTAGCTATCTACCTATTTTGGTCGTATTTTTTTTTATGCTTGTATTTTACTTTTACAGCGTGGGCTAGTACTAGTATGATATTATCTATATTCGTATTATTGTTTTCTCTTCTCCGACTACTCGTATTATTTTAATTTTAATGGTGAACATGAAATTGTTTTATTTATAATAAATTTATGCCTGGGAGCCCTTACGAAATTTTTTATGACTTAAATATAATAAAAATAAAATTTCACACAATATTTACAAATCCAATCAAATTATAAAAGCTTCATAAAATATAGTTGTTGGAAAACAATGGTTGTAACAAATAGAAAAATAATATATAGTCTGTGAGGAGTAATTTAAGGTCTCATGAAAGAATAACGTTTTGTTGTTAGATGTATTGTGTGATAGGAGGATACCGACAAGATTAGATTTATATAGACTGTGTATAAAATAGTAGCTCTTACAATGAGTTCTGTATCGAAGTATTTAAGTGTGTTCGAGGAAACGAGAAAGAAATATGAGTGCAGGGTTGATACGAGAATGGTAATATAGATTCGCGAAGAAATCATTTAAATAAATAACAAATGTATTGAACAGCGTAATGAACGAGAGTAAGAAGAAAAAAATCATCTTTAAAGCTGATAACCAAACAGTTAAGTTCGTATAATATTGTTATATTTTGGGAAAACATTTTTAGCTTGAAATACAGTTATAATACTTGGACGGATCCGGGATCAGTCAATCGTTATTAGTAAACATTTGAAATAACTTGATCTGTTGATTCACAGATGTTTTACAGTCCGATCTAGTATAGTATTATATTTGTCAACTGAGTGAGTATACCTCTGCATGTTCTATATAACATACTTTATTCAAAATTCGCATCGAGATCCCATAGGACGTGAATACGAGTAAGTAGCAGGCACAGCACTTATCGTCCATCTTTCAAAGGCAAACCGTATTTTTGCGTAGTACACCAGTTTTCCTACATATAACATTTATTATACAAAGTAATATAATGAGTGACTCGGCAGTACGCAAGTTGAATTTTTTACGATTGTGTTTTACTAGGATTTCTATAGATCTATATATTATTTTGATTTTATCGAGTAAATAATGTGTTTAACAGAAGAGAGGAGAATATTTATTTAAAAAATTGTTTCATATGATGCTAAACAATTTATTTTGCAAACATTTATGAAACAAAATAAAATTATCGAGAAGGCTTAAAAAATGATTCTAACGATGGTACATGGTAATGGGTTTTCAATTGTTTATTGGTACCTATTAACCATATTCACGAATCTAACTGTATGGTACACAAATAAGCATGGGGACGTGGTATGAGTACACTCTAAACGAACACGACAAACCTTTTATCATACACACTTTTAAAGAGCACTATAAACAATTCACACGTATTCGATTAACATTTTTAAGTTGAAATTAATTTACCGATCTTAAACATAATATGAAGTGGGGGTAAATGTAAAATTTTTAAGGTTTTTATTTAATGAGTACACAATTTTAATCGAACATCAAGAAAAATGAAAGAAGTTGATACTTAATGCTTGTTTTCGGTGTTTACGGGAAATATGCAGCCACTTGTCACTTCCTTGTACTCTTCTCGTTTTTCCTCGAGTCTTACATACTATAGGAACTGTAAACACGAGAGTGTTTTTGTACCTTTATGTGTAGGTGTGTGTGAACGCGTGTATATTTGTCTATATCTGTATATATATCCGTGTTTATGTGAGTGTGTATGTGTTACTCCAAAATACTTTAACGATTTTCCACATAAGCATACGATCGATCACGTGAATTCCCTTAAGGGCGGTTCGGAATTCGTTTTTGGCGCGTACCGATGATATTTACGTATACACTGTGGATTGGGTAATGTAAATACAGCAGGTCGTACGGCACACTCGCGTGTACAAAGAAAAAAATATAAAGTAATAAAAATAATAAATGAAATCAGAAAATTCGGTTGATTCTGAACGAATTGCTTTATCTGCCTTGTCGTAGATATTTCATGTTAGTGAATCGAAATACGTCGCCACACACATGTGTCATTTATATACTTTTCGCAAGTATACGAGATGTTGATTTTTTATATGATCTGCGCACAGTGAGTTAACAGATAATCAAATTAAACATAAAATCTTGCATGTATTTATTTCTCATAAGAATATTTCTATTCCACAATATTATTAAAGAGAAGTTAGATTCGTTTATATTTTTAAGATTTCAAATGAGTTGCAGCTTAGCATCCGATAAAATATTTTCCCTTGATAACCATTGAGGGACGTGTGACTCCTTGTAAATATTTACATTTTTATACGACACGCTTAGAACTTAATGTACATATTTCATTAATTTCATTAAGTAGGTAGTTTTGATGTTTTTGATCTATAATTCACGTAGTTCGAATTACATTTTTAGTATATTTTCGTTTGCTCACTACAAAATAAAAAAAAAAAAAAAAAAACTGGGCGACCACGATTATTATTTTCTATATAGGTAAATTTAATTGTAATATTTAATCAGTTCATATTAACTTTAAGAAGTTTCTCATTGTTTCTATATACCTTATCCCAACAAGATTTGAATTCGGATTTAAAATGAGAACATGTTTTGTTTAATTAATTTTTCATTCATTGAAATATTTTACTAAGTTCTTTTTTCAAAAAACAAAAAGGGTCACATATTATTTTACTCCTTGAATTTTACAATATAACGAATAATTCTTGTCGAAATATTTTTATTGCATTAAAAACTGTTAATTAAGTATTAAAAAAAAAAATATCCAAAATATAAATGAAGTTTGATGTATGTTGGACTAGCAACACAAATATCAAGTCGTATTATGTTATTCAACTTGACCACATAGAAATATTTGATTTATGAAAACCCCGATACGATCCAATTCTAAAATTGTTAAAATAAATAAATTGAATGTTGTTGAAAATATTAAACTTTCAGAGTTCACTGATCACTAATCACATTCGTGATTAGTATTCGCCGCAGCAATAAGAAAACATTTATATAAAAAAAATTATACTTGAAATATAATTTATTTTTTTCTAAAATCTTATCTTGCTATCTAATCTAGCTTAGAACCAAATAAAATTACTTGCATAGTCGAACATTTTACAAATACGATTTCAACAACGGCACAATATTTTCATTACAATATATATATAACATCTTAATGTATATCTAAAGTATAAGAATTCCTCATTAAAATGTTTAATCGATGTATTTGCATGAATAAATCTAAAACTAAAAGTTTAAAAAAAAAAATTAAATTCTAAAAAGTTAACGAAAGAAAAAGTTTAAAACAACACCAGGTGGTAGACAAAATACTCTCTATTTGAAATTAGTCGAACGTAGATTCAATATACACTTAATTTAATGGACAGTCATGGAGAGTTTATAAAACAATTGATCACTAAAATTAATAAAACATTTTATTTTTTTATTTTTTGCCACCTCTAACAGTCCATTGATTTACTGGGTGGCGTGTAGTATACGGCAAATGAGCGTTTGTATCAATTTACAATTATTTCGAAACATACAATCCTATTTGAAACTAGATTTTTTTGCTACTCAATTTTTTTAACAATCTAAGAACTACAATATCTGATGGAAAACCTATTGTAGAACAAATAGCTCTATTACTATTTGAGTTAAAAATGTGCACAGTACCAAAGACAATAATCATGGACCATCAATAAATTTTTTGCGCCGTATACTCGTACTACTAAATAGTCTTTACCGCACACGCATCTGGATCATTCCAGATCAAAAACAAAAAAAATAATAACTCGTTATCCTGTTGTGTATTTCCACTATGAAAATATTAGGTTTTCGGCTTGTTAAGCGTCGGTTAATTTTCAAAATACAAATAAAAATAGTTTAAAAAAAATGTATTTAGTCTTTTTTACATTTTTTGTCTTTCTGCTCCGATTCGATGTATATGTTCAACCCCGTTAAAGTTATCCTGGAATCGTACACCTATATGATCGCAAAATGTGTAATGATTCTACCCGTAATCAATGCTGTTAAAACTGTGTTTGCTCTCAAAATTATGAGCGTTTCCTGTGATTAAAAACAGAAACAATCACATTTCATAACAATATCCAAAAATTCAATTTAAGCTCGTTGTAAACATGCCTAATAATCTATCTAGAGTTAAAGAATCGAATCTCATTTTCGATGATTATCCTCAATCCTCAATTTCAGTGGACGAAGCATGTCCAACAAGTACTTTATCATTAATGCGTGTATAATATGTGCGTACTATATTGACTAATGTTTTTCAACCATTTATTTTCTTCAATAGATAGTTATTAAGTACCCATTTCTGCTTTATTATTTTTTTTTCTCGCTTCGCGTATTTATCAATGCGGCAAAACGTTTATGAAAAAATAAATAAAATCTTCCAGAACCACGATGAATACGTTTTACTATTTTTATTGTTATTATTATTATTATTATAACTATTAAGTTTGAAAACTCTTTGATTACTTTGTAAAACGTTTTTTTTTTCCAACTCAGATTTCTCAAGGCAACAGCATTTTCTGTTTAGTATGAAACTTGCACAAAGTATTTGTGTACATAATTTATAAAACTGCTTTTAAACTGATGTTTTGCCCGACAGCGTATCAGAATCGAGCCGGTATAATACGATCACTTAATTCTTGATGCATTAGTTTATTCATGTCTGATACTTTTAAGTAGAGAAGAATCATGTTTAGAACGTTATTTTTTGTAGAACGATCGAAATTTACTATAATCCAAATCATTGCAATTTCAAATATTGTTATAATCGCTTTTGTGATTCAGTCAATGTGTAGTGTTTGAGACGTCTCTTTGAGCTCACTCGATAACTAACAAAGTAAATCCGTTTTGACATGCCTAACGACAGCTTCAATTAATAATAATAATAATAATAAAAAAAATGCCTCGGGTGAGAAAAAATTCAACATTTTTTTTTGTCTAGAAAAAAAAATAATAATAATAACAATAATATAAGAGGTATCGATAATATTTACATTTCTTTGTAAATCAAAACAACTAGAATACGTCTTTTTTAAATTTACGATTTTCTTGAATATGAATTTATATATATATGTGTATGTATGTACATTCGAATTATTACTTCAAATATAATTCTAAGAAATCTATGTCCTATATTATAATGTTAATTACATCGTGATTCAACAAAGTATATAAAAATCTATGTATTGGAATATACCATAAGTAGTATTTTAGTAAATAATATTATTATTCTGTTTTTATAATATACTTATCGGAAATCAAAATTTCAAAAAACGCATAATTTTAGAAGTTGATGACCGTAGGGGGCCTAGGGAGCATTTCCGACTATGTTCGAGTAATAGCAATTAGTCAACCACAACATTTTATCCTTGTATTATTTGGCTTTATAATAAATTATTATATTTTTTATCTCAAAATCGACTGCATGTTGAGCACGTGGGGTGTGATAAGCGAAAGTAAATATAAACCAAATATAAATTATTACTTATCGGTATTATATATAAGTTGGTATCAGTGACGGCTAATGCTATGGGGCACACGGGCACATGCCTCATCTACAAAATTGAAAGAAAGAAGAATTTAAAATTGAATAGCTATTGGTATTTCTTCTAACCATCATAATATAGTTGGTAATTAGAATATTATTTGAAAATATTATTGAAAGAATAATGTATCAAAAAAATGTATCACAAACGGATGCTCCTACGTACATACGTACATATTAATACTATATTGTACGATCATTAAGCGGTGAGCACAAATTCGTTGTGCCCCGATTGCTCGATTAACAGTGATAGAATTCTCCCACTTTTTGATTAGAATTAATACGGCATTGCTGAGCACAATCATATTGTGCCCGAATTCTATTTTTATAACGATTTACAAGATTTTTTTGGTCTTATCGACTTGGTGTTATCGTTGACCGTCTTCCATGGCACAGAAAAAATACTGTTTATTTATCATAGTTTATTGGAAAACGATGATTATTTAATCATTTTTTGTTCATTCTTTTACAATACCTAATTTATTAAATATTTTTTAATTTAATTTAATAAAGTCATCAAAGTATTCGTGAAGAAAAAAAACAGACGAATCGATTTGGAATTAAAAAATATTACTAATTAACTGTATAATTATATTTATTATTTAATTTTAAACTATAATTTTATTATTTTTAGATTTTTTATTATTTTTTATACAACATACATCATAAGTATTAATTAAAAGATTTTTATTCACTAAAAAATCAATAGGCATTGTTGGTAAATTCAAAGTTGAGATAGTGAAAAAGGAGGAATATTTTTGTGTCCTACCTTCAATGAATTTCCATGAGCCGCCACTGATTGGTATTATATATAATATAATTTGTGAATTGTATTAATTTTTAATTATTTAATACGGAATAAATTAATAAATTATACCTAACTATCTATTTTGTTTAATAATTTCTATTATAATCAGCTTTAGTTTTTTTTCAAATCAATGTTAAAAATACGTTATAAAAAAAAAAAAAATTAAATTAAATAAATAATAATAATAATATATTTGCAACAATAATATACATACATATGAATAGAATTTCTACAAATAGAAATGAAATGCATAATGATTTATGATTAATGATAAATAAAATAGAGTGTGAATATTTTTAATTTTGCCTTAGGCGCCAAATCTTAACGACACGGCTTTATTAATGACTATATTCAACAAGTCGCACTATAAAGTCGCATATTTTTCAAATGAAATGTTTTCATTATTTTTGTAAATCTAAAGCGAATTTGTTTTCGTCATATATTATAATATACAAGCGTTGTTGTATCTACATACGAAACAATCTTAAAAATATTTCCTATTTTGGATATACGCTTTTATAGTAATTATTTATTTATTTATTTTTATTGTATTTGAATATGAGCTGAACCAATGTGCATTTTTGCTGTTCGTAAACACATTATTTTCAAGTCCATGAAATTGTTTAAATTTCAAAATATATATTTTTCAAAGAGTCAAGTCTGTTTTGGATCTTAACACTAATGTCCTACAAATCCATCGATACTACAGTATTTTTTATGGATAGGTCAGCAATTTTGGTTGGTTTTTAATTATATGCCGAATTCTTCGTACATTATTTTCATCTGTTTAGTATAAAAAAAATGTATAATAATAATTTAATAATCATGAAACCCAAACCTACTAATATAATACGTATAACGCACTATGATTTTAGTGTTTGTTTTTTCGAGTACGCATTTTTAAGAACCTATATATAAATATGTAATTAAAAATAATCCAGATATTATAATTTTAAATACGTGCTTATCAATTTACACTTGCGTTAATACTATGTATATTATAACTAATTTATATAATATATCTCATGGAAACAATATAATATTGGATTTCATCTAGCACTGAGTTCTTTGTTGATAATTAAAACTTTTATACATTTGTCAGAGTTCATCCGTTTAGTTTTTGTTTCGATTTAATGTTGCAGCGCTGTTAAAACTTATCCAATGTCTATGAATAAATGCTTATGAAAATGTCATTAGAATTTCAAGGACTTTGAGTTATATTAAATTGCTTGAGCTATACATCATAAATCCAACCACAATATTACATTTCGTATTAATATATACATTTTAAACATTGATACTATGCATTAAATATAAGATTCATGTAACTAATTCAATTTAAATAATTGAACTAATTTGGCTTTTAAAACATTAAACAATTAAGATAAAATGCATTCAAATAAAATATTAACAGCACTATATATATTACTTTAAAATTTGTTTTGGAAATTTTAGATAAAGTCACTTAGTCCATCCGTATTTAATCGATAAAATGTATTATTGTTGTAACCCAAAGTGGAAGAAAAGAAAAAAAAAGGAGATATTTTTAATAGGTATTGTATATGTGGAGATAGGTAGTGAGTTTGAATTGATTACTTTTCTCCTTGTTTAAGAGAAGAATCTCGAGGTCACAAAGATTCAAGAGCCGATTAATGCAACTGGACAGTCATGAAAGCTAGATTAAATTGCACATTCTAGTTTCGTAGTAGTTATTCGGGTATCGATTAACTGGATACTTATTACTACTATAGAAGTAAAGGGAGGTTAAAATTAATTGAAACAGACACAGGATTTGGTGTACTGATGCTGGATACTTTTCCACAGTTGCATAAAAAAATTAAATCGTAAAATGAAGAATAAAGTGAAATAATCGCACGTAGGTATAACTTGGCACAAAAATGTCTGAAAGATCCGTTCTGGCGATAGATGTGCATGCACAGATGGGCCATGACAAAGAACCTGAGAAAGATTTTTGTGCCCATATTATATAGGGTATTCCCTTAGAGGTGAGACGGAATTTCGACCGGTCCTTTGAGGGTTTTACCTGCTTAAAATGTCAATAATTTATTGTTGGATTAGGCTTTTATTATTTAAATCGTTTTATCTGAGCGCTTATCGAAATAATCGTAATAAATGATTTTTAACATGTTATATAGTGAAATGATATACATCACTACATAATCCAGTTGAAGATAAAGTAATAAAAGTGACCATGCAAAGGTTATATATGATGTATTATTTAAAGATTATATGAATAGCAAACATTGAGTCATTTTGGCTAACGTTAAAATTGCATATAATTTAATTTATTTTCATTACAAATAACATATAAAAAAGATGTAATAAATTATAGTTACCCATGTTTTATTTTTTTTTTATGTGGCTTTATATTTTAAATATTTTCAAATAAAATTATAACCAATAGGTTTTCAGTTTGCTCAAGACTTATGATTTAAAAACAGTTGTATTTCATTTATTTTTTACTCGAAGAAATTCAAGTTACGTTTTTAACTACATTAGATAAGACTTTGTAATAAGAATAGAAAATCGCATTGTTTGAAGTCGACATTCGAACCCGTTGCTCTTAAACTAATGTACATATAAATATGAGTGGATAGGCAATTATTAATGATATTTCACGGGGCCGGTAGATTTCATCGGCCTTTTAAATATAATCGCACACGATCTTATTATGATTCACAATGCACACACTTACACGATAGAATAAATGTTCAAACAAGAAAGGAACAAATTAGTTGTAGTTCACCAAGTTTAATAATAAAGGCAATGCATGTTCGGAACGAGACTTTTTAACACGCGTTATTACATCTCATATTAATTAGATATACTTTAAGCAGTTTAAGCGAGTGGATAAGTTAAATTGTCACCGTAAAATCTTTAAGTCCTATCTTGACAGCCATCTCATGTGTATGTATTTATTTTTGTGAATACAGAGAAAACTGCAAGTCTACGCAAAACTCGATCCGAATACTTTAAAGGAAATATGAAACTGTAACTTTATAATGGACATGGTATGGAACTATGACGTTGCATCATTTTTATTTTTTTATGTATAACACGATGATTAGGTACAGTTATTATATCGAACTACCTATGAATAAGTCACCTGTACTGATCGACAGATTCTTATAATCAAAACAATCCCATCTATAAGATTTATCGTAATGCAATGCCCTCTCTGCGCGCAATCAAAAGTGTAGGTTCATCGTTAAGACCCATCCTCATACTGTGAGATAAAGAATTAATCGATTTTGTATCGTCTCTACGATAATTCTATTGTATATATACCGGGTGGCTGAAAATGGAACACACAGCGGTAAACGATTATGCACGTATACGAATGGAAATCCCTACATTTTCTTACATAGCATGTTCGCAGATAGACTAGAAATGAACTATTGTAATTATGTTTAGTTAAGTATCACATTTTACACTAAACAATAAGCATTTGATAATTATCCCACGTATGCATTATTAATTTACAAAACGCGATTGGATCGCTCAAATACCGTGGTTTGATTTATTCCAGCGAAAAATCGTTTTCGACTATTGTACACGCGAGAAAAAAAATACAAAACCTACGACACTTATAAAATAAAATAAAAATAACAAACGATCTTCTCTTTTTACACCTGAAAGATAATAAGTTCTTCCCCTGATGTTTCGTGTTACACGTCGGTCCCGTGATCCTTTTGATCCCTTTGCACGTGTTAACTAATTTATGTTTGCTAAAAAATCAAAGACAAACTAAATCTCGGTGCAGATTCTTGCGTTCAATGTTTGCTTCACGAACACCGTGAAAAATACCGAATGCCCGATTAATTAAGACAATTTAAGTAAACGCTGTACACATTGTTGGAAATTTTCTTTAGTTTTGTCGACGTTCTTATGAAACAAAACAATAGATAATATAATAATAAGAGTTTGCCAATTTGTCTAAGGAAAATTCCGGCATATAAATATAAACTTTGAAAAGACACGCGTATAACCTTTCATATTTAAACTTAAAGTGAGTATAAGCGAACGAAACATATTATAGTAAATATAAATAAAAATAAATAATATCTTTTGTTTTACCGAAAGTGCAAACAAGGATAATAACCATGTATAGTATAATAATAATAGCGATTACATAGTGTCGGGACAGATATTACATACTTGTCTACAGATAAAACAGTTATCATAGGCGTAAGCCACCTTAGATATTATCAGATCGTTCGTGTATAACAAGGATAGAATATCAAAATATAAGTTTTTTTACTTGAAAGTATGAAAATATGACCAATTAATTATGCATGTCTTAAAAAAAAAACACACTCCAATTCCGTTTTAGTCGAATATAATGTTTTCTTTTACTTTAATTCACAAAATCAAGATCAATGTGAGTATTATCCCTTTGTTAACATGTGTTTAATATTTAATTTATTTGGAAATATTTATACGTTATTTGGAAAAGGATAGGTGTTTAACTAATTTATAATTGTTTAAATTAAAAGACGATGTTTAGGTACATATTTTAATAAGTACGGTTATTAGACTATACTTATCCAATCATGGTAAATGAAAAATTTTGATTATAGTATATTATTTTTCATAATATAACATAATTTATACCAATATTTTATATTAAAATTATATAAGTATAGTATTATAATATAATATATGAAACTATTACAACCCATCGGAAAACAGATAGAATAAGAGATTTAATTTAAATACGAATTATTTTTATTACGGATTTTTATCTATAAAAGCTTAAAAGCTTTCATTTCTATTTATAATATTATTATAATTATTAATTCATACCTTATACGTATTTTTCATAATATTAAAATATAAATTATTTTTTAGAAATATGTAAATACCCTCTCCCCACAAAAGAATTTAAAATATGTCACTGATTTATACATTTAAATTAACTATTGCAACTTAAGTATGTAAAAACCTGTAAAATATACTATAAAAAACAATTAATTAATGTAACAAACGCAGTAAATTAATACATTATATTTTTGGTGGTCAATGAGAAATGCTTACTCGTAGTGGCTTCTAGGTAATCCTATGGTTTTTAAACTCTTATTTAATCAGGTATGTATCAGAAATGAAAATAGAAAATTTTTTGTTTTGACGAAAACGAAAATTAAGTTTTTTGGGGAAACAACTTACACCCTAAAATAGTGTATTACAAAAATATTAATAAATTAGTAATTGGAATTTAGAATATAACACTAGAACGAAAAAATATGCTTACAATTATGTAGTAAAAATACAAATAAAAAATATTTTTTAAGTATTTAAAATACCATAGCTCAAAAATATTTAAAATTTTATTGAAATACCAATGTTGGCGTGACAAGTGCCTACCAACTTTAGGCAAGCTATCTTGTTCACCTTTTAGTTGGTTATAAACAATGACTGTATATAAAAGAAATAATAATAATAATAAAAATGATAATACGAGTATAATATATTTAGTAATACACAATATGCAACGCCCACAATAATAATAAATAGAACAAATGCAAGACCCTACAGTGGCACAACTAACATATAATAATGTAATAACATTGTGTGGCCCACACGGCACGTACTAATATAAATTAAATAAATAAATCAATAAATCAATAAATCAAATGACCTGTTAGTCAAAAGACCCGTCGGTCTTCACATAATATAAAATGGTGGTACACCATCTACCTTGTACAGCTATGCTGCAATGCTGGAATCCGTAATTAATGATAAAAATTACTACAGTAAAAAATACAAGTGATTCCGCATACCACAACACACCGCTAACTGCACCACGAAGAATGATTCACACTCAGCTACTGCAACCCGACCATACAAAACAATATACCACGTTCAAGCACTAAAAAATGCAGTTAATGATAACAAATTGAACACCCTAGAGCAGTGGTGGGCAAACTTTTTTAATGGGGAGGCACAAGGTTTAAGGAATTCTAGAGGAGGGCCAGAATTATAGAAAAAAATGCATTTTGTGTTAAAGCTTTGAATCATAATATTATAAAAACATTACAGCATTACAGACAAATGTTACAAATTACCTTTTACCTTAAATAATAATTAATTTAACTTTTATTCGGAAATTCAACCATGGTAGGCGTGTGAGACATATGGCATTGTTTTTGATTTTCCATAATATTTTCGAAAGCAGGTTCCAGCCGTGATGAAGCAACTTTCAGCAGTGCGAAAAGGTGTTCATTAGTCAATCGGTTTCTGATTGAGTTTTTCCGCAATTTCATGGTCGAAAAAGTTTGTTCGCACACATAAGACGACGCAAACATCGCCATAATTTTCTGGGCGCGAGCAATTATTTTTGGAAAATCGGCTTTCTGCAGTGCTCTATAAAAATCTAGTTTTGTGGAATTCAAGAACAATTGCTTTAAATGGGTACTGCACTGCATTTCAACAATTTCCAACTGAATTTCTGCAGATACATTTATATATTTAAAACTATTTTCTTCGATCATTTTCAGAATATTTCGGGAATTTTTTTCCTAAATTAAAATTATAATGTAAAAGAATAAAATATATAAATTATAAGAAATGCTGGAAAACCTCTGCGACCCTAATTTGGGGGCCATTACTATCCATGTCAGTGGACCCTCGGCGGGCCGGATTAAATACTTTCGCGGGCCGTACTTTGCCCATCACTGCTCTAGAGGGACAAAACAAATTAATAAGAGGCAAATATTCTGCACGATAGTTACCAATGACTGATTAACAGCAAAACCGACAAGGCAAAAAAATGCGGTATAACAAAAATGGCTGCAAAGAGGAACAAAGTGACAACAGGTATTCACACTACGACGGACACGAACAGAAAGAAAGACGGTGCCGTCGATATTCACCACGAAGGCTCTGGCCGCCGGACACCACAAAATAAAAATAAATGTCTCAGTACCACCACAAAAAACTGAAAAACACGCGAAATTCATGAATTTTGTGGTACTGAGAACATGACTTTAAATTTTACCAAAACATAACCGATAATTTTGAAAACATGGAATAACGAACATTTACGCGCGATGATAACAATGCGATTATGTACCCAGCCGGTCGCACACGGAGGCTTATCACCACTGTCGATAATGGCTGCGGATACGCAACCCATCACATTCGTCACCCTGCCTCCCCCCATCCAGAAATATGTGATTTTTTTCATGTTTATAATTAGTACGTAATTTGTATGAATTTGTACGACCATTTTTAGAATTTGTACGGAGCTCGTTCACCGAGAAAAACTCGTTTTTCGCGGGAGGGGCTGGAAAACGTTATTTTCAGAATTTTTCTCGGTGAACGAGCTCCGTACAAATTCTGAAAATTATCGTACAAATTCATATAAATTACGTACTAATCATAAACATGAAAAAAATCACATATTTCTGGTTTGGAGGGGAACAGGGTGACGGACGTCAACGCACCGCTATGCAACGCACGAAAATGATAACAATCATTACAAACAAAAAACTACTGTGGCGTTAAACAACCAAAAATTAATTAAACACAAATAATCGAAAACTTAACAAGACTGCCAATATGTGATACCTATGTTTTGATATGGTGTTTACGCATCACAGTGTTATACGTGCGATTGAAAATGTTTCTGATATTTATTCAAAACATATCTCAAGCGATTTCGCGGCTTGCGAAAAAATTTATATTTATCGTACATACTGTCGAAAATAATGTAGTTGTGTCGTAGATTTACTTAATTTTTCATATTATTGCTACTCCGATCAGATATTAAAAAAAGTTAAATTAAAAAAAAAAAAAAAAGGATTATATACAATAATTTTTAATTCCTAATGAGTAGAGTTCGGAAGTTATAGGAGCTAAAAAAGGCAAAATATGCACGAAAAAATGATAAAATATGCATGAAAAAATGTGAAATATGCAAAAAAAATATTTATTTATTTATTAAAAGTTAATTAATAAATTTTAAAAACCTATAATTAAAAAAATTGTATTATTGAAAACTAAAATATGGCGCATAATCAATCGGCATTTGAGATTTTATTGAAAAAATAATTGAACAAATATATTTTCATTATTTGTGAAATACGAGATAAATATATGTTGTATAATACATTATACCTGTTATACCTGGTATACCTGTTAAGTTATTGCATTGAACCATCAATATTTTTGTTAAATTCATAGTAGACATTAAAAAATAACAATAAATAACCAGGAAAAATAATATTGAGTTTTATTTGATGCACGTTTTCCGCGTTATTAGCGTTGTGTTATGTAACATTATTTAAAATAAATCGGTTAAGAATGAAAAAAATTAATTTTTTTAGGAAACATTAAATATGCATACAAATACGAGTATACGAAAATCAATGAAAATCGTCGAAATATGCACTTTTTCTCTAAAATCAACGCATTATGCAAAATATGCATTTTCAATTTTCAATTCTTAAACTCAATATTGTATAGCTCGGATTTCTAGTTTGGTGTGCTATAAATCGTTTGCATACAGAACAATATGCAACTCCTATAACTTCCGAGCCCTACTAATGAGCTATAACTGCGATGTACTAAATTACGAGTACATGGATGTGCCAACACGTCATTTATATACGTTTAGCAAGTTTTTTGGAAAAACAAACATTTTACAATAGTAAAACCAATGTTTTTTAATCGAGTCAAGAACCTAATAATTTAAAATTTATGCAAATTGAAAAATAAATACGTTTCACACTTTATCGATTTAAATAAAGCATTTTATGTAAAATTAGATGAAATTCGATTATTGTTGAGAATACAAACTGTTCAGGGAAAAGTTGTAATTTTAGTCACATTGAAATAATCTCAATAACGGTATTTTTGCACTTGCATACTCGTGATGTCATTATTATTCTGGTACGTGTGACATTGGATATAGTTTTTCCTCACTTATAATTACCAATTTAATATTGACATTGCGATTTACCCATGTGCGTAAACCATGGAATTTTTGGGAAAATCCATTTTCTCCTTATTCACACAGATCGAAATGAGCCTGCTGTGTCATTTACAGATGTATCTTAATTGATTCGGGTTTATGAATTGGTATACTTAAGATTTAAGTCTTAAATAAACATTTATAGGTTATAGTATATACGTAGAAATCATATTAATAATCGTGTTCGAGTTATGGATTTTTATACATGGAATAAATACGTAGATATATCCATAAATGTATATTACATTTTATCGTTGATGAAACATCCCTTTTTATCTTGGACGTCACTGATCTATTCCGTTTGACCATATTATCTATTTTATTTTCAATAAAGATATGACAAAACAAATTACATCCTTGTCACGTGCGTTTAAAATAATTTACACAAAATTGCCATTTAACAGTACCTAAATAAATAGAACAAGATCTGGTAGAAAAACGTTATTTGGGCAATGTCTGTGATAAATCCTTTACTCGTAGCACACATTTAGAAATACATATAAATTATCATTCTCGCGTAAAGCTGAAATCTTGCCATGCACATATATATATGTCCGTTTAAAATAATTTACACAAAATAGCAATTTAACTGTACTAAAACATTTGTGTTACTTCGAATACCAAAAAATTAAAAACACAAATTAACAGAATCATTCTATTAGTATTATGAGAAAAAATAAAAATTTAAAAGCTGTTTATTTGTAACGTACATGACTAACATATTTTCAGTCAAAATAATACACAAATAAATGAATGGAAATATGTACCAAAATCAAAGAATGACAAAGATATGGAGTATTGTCAAAGACAAATCTATAATTTACTTCCAAGTTTAAGTCGAACATTAATTTATTTGTTTTATAATCTAATAATTAAATTCTTAATACATTTATTTAATATACCTACAGATAGTAAAAAAAAATGATGTATTACATTACCTCGAAAATTTCAACTAATATATGAATTCTTGCCTTACCATGAATCTTTGTCATGACATCACCAAATTTTTTTAATCTATTTGCATAAAATGCATCAAAAATATACATATACCCATCATGTACAAATATTTCACGTCCATGGAAAGTTTCAATAGCTTATGCCATGGTGACCATTAACTGCTCTCAATTAATTAACATTCTTATTTTACCCAATAATCGTTGATAACCTAATGGCTAATATATAGTAGATCATGTTCTGCGATAATATAATCCCAATTCCACTTTTCCACTTTTATAAGTATATATACAATTAATAAGCATTAAAATACATACATGTAACCGACGAGAGTGAAATAAAATCTGATAAATGCTTTTCTATTTTGTGGCAATCATAAATATATCAGACAAAAAACATTATATAATTAAACGCCATTAAAAATTTTTTTTATGAAAAATTGTTAAGTGACTATGCCGAAACAGACACGTCGAAAATTCCGGTTCCGCCTTAACCGGGTATATTTAAAATTAATGGAAAAACTATGACCCTGTCACATATTTCCAATGGTCGATTTTAATTCTACATGTCAGATATATTTAAAAGTGTTAACATATATAAACAAAAAAAAAAAACATTTATAATTTACCGTCTTCAATATAAAATATTTGTGATAAAAATCGTTTTTGTTGGTAAATCGAATTTCCACGGGAATCACACGGTAATGCAGTACGATTTTCCGAATACGGGTAATATCGCTCGTCCATTTCAAAACAACTCAAAAAAATTGGTTTTTTTAGTTAAACGTATATTCGGATTCTACAAACGAAATTACATAAATCAACATAACAGGTTTATCTTTATCTTTAATATCCTGTGTCAGATGGCAATGTAAGTACATTTTATTGAATGAATGATACCAAGGTACCACAAACAAAACCGACATTCCTGAAAAAAGCGTTTTTTTGAGTTGTTACTGTTATGATATAGGTGTGCGATGTTATAAATGTTAGAATAATAAATGTCAATAATCTCCCGAGGTTAACATGGTGAGATTAGTAGGCTAACTTGCCGTAACAGTTCTGCTATAACGCTCTATATGCACGCACGTATTTTTCCTTATGAGCTCCGTTATCGCGTGTTCACGTTCAATATGATTTAATTATGTCTCTAATATTGTAGACACAATACATGACACCGATGGCGGTCCGCCTCGTACACCTTATTCCAATAAACGTAATTTATCTAAGTCGTCAACTTCATCAAATGTTGACGTAAATAAAAAAAATAAAATAAAAATATTATACTAGTTCGACAGCTTCCAACGAAAAATCAGCTCCTGCAAATCAAGACAACGAACCGCCAATCCTCAATAACCAAAACGTCACGCCTTCGGCCCCACCGATTTAGATCTCCAACATTACTAATTTCTCCGCCTTCACAAAGGAACTAATAAGATTAACCCGCCCAAACGCCTTAACCTGTAAGTCAACCACCTCATTTCTTATTGTACACGCCAAGGGGGCACAAAATTACAACAACTATTATGAACTGTCTCAACGATACTGGAGCTTGTTTTCATACGTATCAACCTAGCGTTTATCGCTCATTCAGAGTCGTAATAAGAAATCTCTACCATTCCACATTATGTACGGAAATTTTCGACGCATTGTAGGGAGAAAGACATTTCGTGAAACAAGTCATTTATGTCAAAAATAAACTCGGTCTGCCATTATTTTTTGTTGATTTAAATCGTCATGATAACAATAATGATATTTTTAATATCACTTCGTTACTTAACACTATAGTCAAAATTAAGAAACCCCATCATTTTCGTCGTGGTCCATCACAGTGTTATAATTGTCAAGACTACGGACATACTGATAATTCATGTCACCATGAATCTAAATACCTCAAATGCGGCGAAGACCATCGCACCGAGGATTGCTGAAAAGACCGAAATATTCCAGTCAAATGCGCGCTCTTTTCCCGGCGCACACGGTCAATTTCAAAGGATGCCGAGTTTATCAATCCATCATCAAAAAACGTAAAAAAACTAAACCAACATTATCTCACAACTTCCCTTATTCCAATAACAAAACCTCTGAACCCCTACCTGATATTCCTATTAATTCAATTCCATCATATGCTTCTACAACCTCTAGTTCCCAACCCAACACCATCCTACATAATTATAATTTAGAATCCATTTTAACGAAATTTCTCTCTGATTTAACTTCTATAATTAACTATTTTATCATTTCCATATCTAATACGCAAACAAATTCATAAATAAATTATCGAATATTGTTATCGTTTAACGTAACTTATATTATTTTACACTAACATTATAATTTACGGGACTACCTATTCGTATATTGCTATTTAGATACCTATACTAAATTCTATATATATTATCTATTCGTGTTTATTATTATCATTATTATTTTAATATTAATTAGTTATTTTATATCACCATCTACACTCTATTATTACCTGCATTATTATTATATCTGTTTTTATATTTAATACTTATAACTGTCGAACTATAATAGTATTTGGTGAAAGTTCTAAATAAAAAAAAATAAAAATGAAAATCTGCCGTAACAACCAAACACTGGGCCCAGGGCAAAACTGCAAAACGCGCCATCGTGTATTTTTTAATTTAAGAATATTGTAATTATTACGTAGGTATTGTTTTCAATAACTGCTCGCGATTAACATAAAGTACTTTGAAGTTTTTGCAAATTAAATATGCAACATTGACCGTTGTAGTTTTTAACGTGAAATGCAAATTTTTCATTTTCACGCCTTCTCAGGAATCACGCCCTGGACCTAGGCGCACCTATGTAGCTTCCCCTTACTATGACTCCGTCAGTGGGTTAGGGGGTGCGGTACTTAAATCGTATTGTTGTGCAACAGTCACGGACAAACGGAAATTGGATAATAGTAACGGCGTGAGACAGACTTCGCAATACTAACACACTGCCGAATTGGCAAAAATTGCCCGAGCACGGAGGAGTAGATTGCGTATTCGCTCGTGTGGTGGCTCGATAAATTCGGTTCTCGACGATACCGTAACGCTCATGGCATACGTATTGATAGCGACGATGTAAACACAAAGATCGGTTTCACACTAGACAACGTGCGAGTATGTACTAGGACAATCAAACGACTTGGTAGTATGACTTGAGATCTCACATTGATGCATACTTGTTGGACACGTCCGCTGTGGTTGTTGTGAATATTTTTATGTTTACCTCTTTTTTTATTTTTTTGTATAACTAACATTTTGATAACACGCGTGAGTTTTTTGAATCTACAAGCATTCGCTTTCTTGGATTAAGATAGTTAATTTTTCAGTATATTCAATTTAATTCATGATTTTTCTCTCAAATATTTATTTTTAACAAAACTTTCATCATTCAAAAACTTTCAAAAAAAAATAAACTGTACTAGTTTTTTTGCAGGCAATCGCGCATAGCAGTACGACCAAAGCGGACTTAATCTGAGAGCGTTAATTACATTCTCAACGTCGGAATGATTTGTGCATAGTTGTGTCCGACTACGTACGACCAAAAATCGTGTCCTACTTAACTGTGCCATGCGTGTAGATAATATTCCCGTGCACATGGATCTTCGTGCATCGAGATCATCGCGCACGTACTGTACGAGGGGACAGATCGCGATGCTCGGCAATGATAAATAATCGTGTATATATTTTATATTATTGTTAAACATTTTTATGTATGGCACTGCAATGTGGTTAGGATTATTCATTTTTCTTCTTCCAGTACCTCCCCACTTTTAGATATTTTTCCCGTTTTTTTTTTCTTTCTTTTTGTTGAGTAGGTAACTCGTACGTATAAAAACATGTAAGTTCGTGACAGATACAGGTCTTCCAGTTAAATATTATCAAATATAATTTTTTATTCTAGATAATCTAAAATATGAAGCTTAAAGTTGAAGTCTAAATGCACCTCGGTTGTACACTGTATATTTCATAACATGTTTATAGCGATAAGTCGGTTTATGTGAACCATCGCCGAGGAACTCTAGTTGATTGTTTATTTATTTATCGGGAAGATTTCAGGCAAAATCATGTATTATTAGCAGACCAATTGAAGGGATGGTAATTTTTGATTAGGGTGTGTTTTTTTTATAATTTAGCTCAATATATGATTGTAACACCATTGAGCATTAATCTCCCATCTTATGTCATGATTGAACAAATTAATCAACATATCAAAGGATATAGAAATACAAAAGAAACCTACACGATTTTGCATAAAAAACTCCAACATTACCAATTTCAATTTTGAACTACATTAATACTTATTTTCCTCCAAAATATGTGTTTCTATTTTCTCAATTGAATTTTAAATGTTATTGCGTTGTCCAAAAGTTTCGATCACATTACGTTTATCTAACCCTGAGGAAATTATTTCTGACAATTTATTATTAGAACATCTACATCTCAAAAGATTATCTTTTTTTTGTTCTCCAATTAATTTATGTTTATATATATATTTTTTAAAAATAACCGAAGACTGTAACGATTTATACCCGTACGTCAGACTTGCTAAAGTTGAGGGATCCGATCGAAACCGCGACGGTCCGTTTTCGAAACGTTATCGAACTCAACACTATTAATCGTTCCATTCTTGTATTTTATTTATTTTTCAACATAACGCGACCGAATCATAATAATTATGATAATTATAATTATTATAATACTGTTTCTCGATCAACTCTTAGTCGTTATATCTTGAATAACCAAAGGGGGAACGGGAATAAATAAACACGACGTATATTTGCACCGGCGGCTTGGAACTTTGTACTTCATCAAAACTTTGTTTCTCGAAAGTGTATTGAAAGTTTCTGCCTCCTTCATCTCGTGGTTTTTCTTCCTGATAAAAAAAAAAAAATAATTTATGAAGTAAACATATTGAAACTGGCTGGCGTTCACCGGTACCCGTCACCTGTATGCGGAGCACACTCGTCAACTTCGTTTTCTCGCAAGTCCCGTAAAATCTTGAAAAATCAAACTTGACGATTTTCGATGAAATAAATGTTACTATAATGAGGCAAAGATATATTATCTTAATCAGTAGCAAAAAAAAATTAATATTTGTGTATTTTTCTGCCATATTTGTATAGCTTTCGACAATTTTTCGAAATTATTAAGAAAATTGTTGGAAGAGTCGTAAAATGACCCTCTTTAATGTACTAAATAGACAATATTTTTTATCAGAAATCTGTTAATGGCTGTGATGATCGAATTAAAAGTTCTTTTCAAAATCGTGTATCAATCTCAAAAAAAATAAATAAGTAGTGACAAAATAATATGTGGTTATTAATAGTGAGGGTTTGAATCTTGGTTGAAATTTCATGTTTATTGCAATTTTTCCCCTTCTCCCTCGATTATTTGAAAAACTGTTGAGAAATTCAAAAAAATATTTCTCAATAGTACCAATATCCCATTGCATATATTTTTCTTGTTTTTTCATTTGATAATGATGGGAGCAATCTTATGGGTCGAAATCGTATACATAAAAACAAAACAAAAAAAAAAAATACATATCATAGTTAAACTAGTTCATCTGTCGTTTCACTCTGGATCTAAAAGAAGCACATAAGAAATAATTCGAATTTCTATAACATGAACAACAACTTATGATGATGATCAGTAGTAAAATTCTACTAATCCTATAAAATACGATTGCGCCCTAAGAAAAAACAACCTACGATATTATTAAATCGTAATAGTATAATGTATGGTTTACGAATAATATATTATCATTAACTCGGGAAAACAATTTGCAAAAAGCAAACGCTAGAATTCGAGACGTGAAATATGTCAACGAAAAAAATGAAATAAACAATTGTATGAAACACAGTAAAAATGTTTATTAAAAATCTTTTGAAAGGAACAAAAATGCACTTATAATCATTAAAAAAAAAAAAAAAACAGTCTATATTTACGTGTCCATTTTTTTCCGCATTTTCGCATAAATGTTTAAAGGGAAAAATAGCACACTCTTTTTATTATTATTCAACCATGTATCATGTTTGTTTTAGTTTTTTTTTTTTGTAACATTCGCGTTTTCGTTTATCTAATTTTAATATACATCGATCTAAATAAATGGATTAAACATTATAAATTAAATGATATCTAGATTATAAAACTATTAATATTATTTTATATGATCAGTGAAATTCGATCGTCGATATTTTTTTGTAAAGTCAACAAAAAAAGAAAAAAATATTTAAACAAACATAATTTTATTTGATATTATTTTATATGATATTTGATGGAATACATTCGGTTTTAATGATGTACAAAAATATTGCATTTATTATTATATGCTTCTGAACAAAATGTGAATGATTATTTAACGCTTGTTTTATTTTTTATTTTTTCTATATTCACGAAGAAAAATAATTGGTCATTTGGACTTGTTTGAATTATTTTTATAAAAGTTATAAAATGATCAGACATTTTTCGGAAATGTCTAAGCTGATAACTACTATGCGAAATATAGTTTATTATCCTATTCTGAGTGTAAATATTGTAAATATATACATGATATTTACAATGTCTCCTAAGTTTTGTAACCCTACCGTAACAATTGAACAATTGAAAGTCTCACGACGATATTGATATAGATGTCTTTCCATCGTTATAGCTGTCTTGCATTATTTCGTCTTTTACGAAAATTTATATTTCAATATTCGTCTTCATTTAATTAGCATTTAAATTACAACTACTTTCACTAAGCCAATTGGAAATCCCAAATTAAAAACACTACTATAGGTTTTTTCAATTAAATATTTGGATTTATTCCCGACAAGTTTCTACTTTAGAACTAACTTTTCATTCAGAACAGCATTTTAGAATGTATCATTCTAATTATTAAATTTTATATTTATGAATCACCTACCAACATTCTATATACATAGGACCTTTACAAAATATATTAAGTATATTTTACTTTAAGTTTAAAACCTATACTTAAATATATTATAATAAATATTAATTATTTATGCGCACATTTTTAAAATGCTTAATAAATTTGAACGCACCGAAAATCATTCAAATCCATTTAAATACAAACGTCGTTCACGTTCACATTTTATTTGAAAAAACCAATTAACGATCGTGTGTCGTTCACAAAATATGAGCGTGATGAACATGCGTTCACGAATGACGTTCTTTCCTAAATGTGATGAATTAATAAATACAACCGAAAAATAAAACAATAGGTACACGTGTTCAATGTATATGTATAGTGAAGCTTCAAACAATTTAGAAAGTTATATTAAACTGTTATACTTTAATATTTTTTTGGTGTTTTCATGTGTAATAGCGTTTATTTTTTTATAGGATGGCTTACGAAGAAGAATGGATAAGCTAAAAAGTTCAATCGAAGAGGCAAATTTGGCCGTTGACAAGGAAAGAGAAAAGAATGTCAGTCTATTGCACATGATTTTTCCACCAAACATTGCCAAACGACTGTGGCTTGGTAAGTACTTCGTAGATGTATAGTTTTAAAAATATCCATTTTATTCAATTTTATTTTTGCATGAACTAATTGTTTGATTATGATCAATTCTCATTCTCCCTCTTATCGAAAAAAAGTAAATAATCGTAATCTCGTTTACAGCATCGTTTAAAATTTCCATTAAGTTGACATTATACATTCTACTTCCTATTTCTCCCTCTCTCTCTCTCTCTCTCTCTCTCTCTCTCTCTCTCTCACACACACACACACACACACACACATAATTAATTGTACATTTAAGAGAGATAGAAAAGTATAATATATTACTTGAATTACGAGACAAGCCTATGGATATGGTTACCGTACACATTAGATAGGAATGGTTTAAAAATTGAAACTCAAATCATAATCACTCTATATTATCAAAAAACAGATTTCTTGATTAAAAATGTGTTTAAAATTTTTTTTATTTTCCTTCAGCATTAGTTTTTGTTTTTTAGCGAATACATACTGGTTATATATTAATATATTTTATTTACCTTAACCCAATATATGAAAATGGCGTGTATATTATACTAACGTAAAGTATTATTCTGGTTACTTTAAATAGCATGCGAAATCGATTGACAAAGAATCTAGATATAACGCTTCAAAAAAAAGAATGGGTGAATTTATCTCATCGATCTCCCAGATTCCAGTCGTGAACTCGCTATGGTACGTTTGTGCGATCGATACGGCTTTCTAATTGAATATATTATATATTTAATACGCAAGCAGTTCAATGCAATTCCGAGCTAATTCAATGCTATTAATACTGGCATAATTGGTTACCACGATGGAGTAGAGTTTTTATTATTTCACCTGATCGTTTCTCAAGTGTAATAATTTACTAAACAGTGGGCGTAGATAAGATTTTAGCGTGTAATTTTTCAAGCGCGTGCTCATCCGGTGCGGGATATATTGGTCAAGAAATAAATTTTACACAAAGATACGAGTAGGCATTAATATTGTATCGGAACTGTAATATACTGTGTCAAATTTTTTTCTTCCTGTAAAACCAGGGCTTTGCACCCGAATTAACCCGAACCCGTAACACCTCTAAAAACCCTTAAAAAATCAAACACCCAAAACCCATATAAACCGAATGATTTTTTTTTTAAACACCCGAATTAACTAAAACCCGAATAATTTTTTATTTTACAATCTTTATGTGACATATTATTTTGTATGTATTTTTTGTGGTTATTTCAATTTTGTCATTAGTTTTTTAGTAGTAAAATTATTATTCACAGGAATAATTTCATAAATAATATACAAAATTGTTAATTAATCTAAATGTATCTAAATAAAGACAATAGCAATATATCATATTGACAGGTGTGTATGAATGGTGTGGTATGTTGAATGTTTAAGTGTAAACAACTGAGATACTATTTTTAAAATTATCCCAAGCGGATGTGTCGTACTATTGTAATTTAATAGGTAATAGGTCTACGAATCACCGAGTCGTTATTTATTGCAATACCGTAAGTCTGAAATAGAATTGATGTCTCGCGTATGATTACCTAAACAGTAATGCCATGTTGGCCTTTTTAATGCCAAATCTGGCTTTTTTCATTTCAATCTATCTGACAAAATGCCCAATCTAGCTCCTGGCTTTATTTAGCCATTAATTGCTTTTAACTAGCTTAGTTCTGGTTTAAGTTATATATAATATATTTTAATTAATTATTGGTGTATATAAGTATAATATTACACGACATTGATATCATGAGTTTTTCCCTTAGGTTTCGTTATCACTCCATATGATATACCATATTTAGGCCGGGTTACATAAACATCCTGTAATTACTTACAGATTTGTAAGTACGTTAACGGAACCGTAAATAAAATTAGGTGTTGCTTGAACGCTCGGTAAAGTTACCAGCTCTGTAAATTTTGGGCTACCGGAACTGTAAACTGCAGATCCGATTTGGGCTCTGTAACTAGTTACAGATCAGTTAAAATAATATAGTATTATTATGATAAGATAAACATGTTTTATTATCAATATTATCAATATTCAATTTATATTATATATTTTTTAGTTTTTGCGATTTATAAAGAATAAAAATAATTTTAAGTTATTATAGCTACGCACAATTGTTTTAAAATTTATTTGGTAACCACGGTTAATATTTCTTTATCAAATAGGTCTTTATGCAACCCGAGAATAGTTTACACAATCATTAAAAACCTTACCAAGCCGATAAATTTCAGGGCCGGTAACAAATTTACAGACTGTTCCTTATGCGACCCAGCCTTATAGTTGTTAACATAACAAATTATATTTATCTGTGGTTGTTAACTATAAATCGGATTTACATTCATATCTAGTTAATAGTTAAAACTTTACACCTTGGACTAGTATATCTGAGTTTGTGCCACGATTATAGATTTGTGATTCAAAAGACTTTAATTTAATATTTTAACATTTTTTAGGTATTACCTATTTATTTTGTTATGTTATTTTTATTACTTATTGATGTATTTATTTACTTTTTTGTTGTTTTAATGCTAGACTGCTAAGAACTATAAAAAAGGATAAACTATTAATTATGTTGATTAATTTTACTATATAAAAATATTATGATTTTTATAATATTTATAAATATTTTATAATTTTCATCAAAAGGCTGATTAAAAGACCAATTTACTCATTTAACATTTTTTTAAATATTACCTATTAATTTTGTTTTATTTTTATAACTTATTACTTTATTTACTTGTTTGTTGTTTTAATGTTGGACTGCTCAGAACATTAAAATTGAATAAACTATGAGTTATGATTATTTAATATCTTTATTTATTGTATTTAATGTTTTAATAATATTAATTACTTGTAAAATATGACAAAAAGACTAATAGTTTTACTAAAGAAAAATGGAAATTGCTAATAATTTTTAAATTATTAATATTTTTATTTTTGCGTTAATATGTTCGTTACTAATCGATTTTTTTTTTTTTTTTTTTAGCTGATTTCTTGCCTTTTGTGATAGTACTTATAGCTTTTTAAAAAAATTATAACTGGCAATACTGAACCTAAATTGTTGTTCACGTTATTCGTATTTGTTCAGTGTATAGCGTAAATTGTAAATTTTTGTTGGTGTAATAATTTCATCGTAATATTCATAAGTAGGTTTAGGGACTTATAGCTCTAAAAAATACACAAATATGCATACAAATATGCTTTTAAAATCATTAAAATATGCATTATAATATGAATTTATATGCATTAAAAAAAAAAAAAAAAATGACCAGTGTTAGTACACAAAATAAAACGTGTCCATCGGATTTAAATATATTTCTAAACTTTAAAACAAAACTTTGTAATCGGCTACTCGTTAACTGTTGTACTTTCGACATAACACAATGTTACAAATTATCGCGTACGACGTTTTACGTATGATTCGACGTTGTGTGGTTGAGAGACGCAAAAACAACGACGGATAATAATCGACTGAACTGAACACTAAACAAATAATCTATTATTCTATATAAACTATTATTATTATTATTACTATTATTATCTTTATCGACATCCGGTCAATATCCAGCGGGTTATACAGTTGATACGGGTTTATAGTATTATTTATACTTATACAAAAATTATAACGAGATATGAGAGGTAGTTTGCAAATAGCATATTACTGGAAGTATTAAGTCCTCTTTTTTTCGATCAGTTGAAATATGTATATATATAGTAGTATATGTAGTTATATGTATCTATAGTTTTTAATTTTAAATAATACAATTTGAGAAATTTGTCAAAATATGTAAAATAAGCATATTAATGTTAAAATAAGCATTCTCCTGTAAAATCTATCAAATATGCAAAAATATGCTCATTCAAATTTTAGATCTGATATCATAGCACCGAGAAATGAATTTATTTCACACTCGGCTATATTTAACGATAGTTAAAAAAAGTATGCAAATGCTAGAAGTCCTTAAGCTTATTCATAAGTATAAATTATTATTATGTTTGTATTACGCTATTTCCTAGCTAATGCGTTTTTATTTTTGCACACACCACAAACCATAAGCGGAAATTTGGTGAAATTTGTGGGGGGCTGAGCATTATTTGCTTATTACACCTATAAATACTACTGTGCGCAATTATTTATTTTAACAAGGCAATTTACGAAGTTTGACAATTTGACATTTTTAATCAACAATTTAAACAAAAAAACAATTAGGTGCCTTATCTTAAACATTTTTGGAGTAGGTATTCTAAACAGAAATTATTAATTCATTAAATTAAACAGCCTATACGGGCATTATTACATATTAATATTACATTAATTTCGATCGTTCCAAATAAGAAGTTTGTAAAATCTTACGAATTTGATTTAATTTTTATCACAGAATTTTTTTTTTTTAATTCAGTTATTAAAAATGCATTTTACGATTATATTAATTATCGTATTTTTAGTCACATAATAATTTGTAGGGCTAGGGAGGCTAAAAATTGTACTTTATATTTCTTAGTCCCCTCAAGCCCCTCCCCCCGATTTCCGCCTATGCCACAAACACAAACGCAGAATACAAAATAGTTTGTTTTTTGTCAAATGCGATATGCCCACACTAACTAGGAGTAGAACATAGTGTTAGTATTTTTACTTTTAATAGATATTATAATTTATAAGCTTCATACACATGTAAAATAACCTCCTCTTCCCCGAAAATAAATCGTAGTTACACCATTGCTTGAAATTAACATAAGGATAGTTAAAAACAGTTGCACAGTTGTATAAGAAATTAATATTTTATTACATAGGCAGGTAACAAAAAATATAAATATTTCATAAGTGGAGGGGGGCTCAGCCTCCCCACCAAACTCCACCAATGAAAAATAATATTTTTTCTTGACTACTTAATACCCGTATTAACCAATATTAACCCGAATATATTCAACACCCGAAACCCGAAAAAATTATTCGGGTGCAAAGCCTTGTGTAAAACATAGATTTTTTAACTGTAGCATATTGTAATACAGATATAGAATTATGAAATGAACGCACAAAAATATGAATATTATCTTTATACGTCACAAGTATGCAATATATTTAATTTATTTGACTAAATAATCAAAACAAAACAAAATATGTGCAGTGCGAATTTTGAATTTCTAATTATTTTGATTTGATTTTGCCGACCATGTCTTTTCTACAGTTGCTACATTTTCTATGTAACATTTGACATGCATACGTGTGCACATTTTATGTGTCACTGCCAGATAAATCTTTTTTAAAACTACGTTTTCTTTTGTCTATTTAATATATATATATATATATATATAAGTTTATCATGTATACTTCGTGGGCTTAAAACAATAGTACTTTCAGTTGTTTTATCATTTTTAACTTTTTTTAACAGTTTTTTTGACAGTTTTAACTATTTATCTTCGTGTCAATATAAATGCGAAAATTTAATTTTTTTCCAAAGCACGGATTTTTAACAAATCAAATATAATTTATGACAACTTTTTACTTTCACATGTCTTCCATATCAGGTACTTAAAATATGTATTTTATTTAATCAGCCATTTTAAACGTTTTTTTTTTCTTAATGTTACACCTGTAAACTCTTTAGAAACTAAAGTGATATCGATATGTATTTTGTATGTTGTACAAGAAATATTTCAAAACGGTTCTTATCCTCTCAGTACTTATAAATTATACAATATATAACAATAATACAGTAATAGCAAATTATTCCTAGAGATTATGATACACCATAAAACGAACGAAGATTTTCTTTAAGCTGAAGTAATATTAATGTATTTCATACCTATACAAATGCACACTAATTCTCGAATATTTTATCAGTTATCACTTTAATGTTCTTTATTTTCTGTATTGTTTTATGAATTAGATCGAAAATAATACCATAAGCGATAAAATATTAGCGGGAAAAATACAAAAATATATACCAATCGATTATTTTCTACGTTCCTATAGTAGCTGGTAACTACACATAATGGACCGAGTATTCAACTTGGCTGATTATCCTTTATGTTTTTCGAGCGTACTATGTTTAACCCAAAGAATGGTTAGAAAAAATTGTTCTTAATGAATCGTATTACATTCTTTTGTTTTATTTGAAAATCATTGTTTCCTACAAAAAAAAAAAAACCCATACATTTCGAAACGATTCAATCGTCTATTTTATTTCCTTATACTGAAATATCATGAAATAATATTTTTTTTTTCGTAATCGTATACATTAACATGATTGGTAATCGATAACGAACCTCTATGAGTGGAGGAAAAAAAAATAAGGGCATAAAGAGAGAGAGAGAGAGAGAGAGAGAGAGAGTTTTGCAGATCAAAAGTTGACGTTTTATTAAAATATAGGTATTGTATAAACGGTCGATTTTGGGGCGGTAAAAACGTGACGTCTCCGACAAAAAATTACTGCGGGAAGTTCTATTTTTTTTTTCTGAGAGCCAAATCACGTTCCATCTCGTAGTCAAGCCCTACAAAGTCGTTTAGATCGACCGGGGGTTGTATACATAATATTAATATGATCAAAAGTAGATTGTCTCTCGGAAACCATCGGGTGCTCAACCGCAAATATATTATAACAACAACAATAACACTATAATAATTCTCGTCGACCGGACACCGGGATACAAATTACACCACCCACCTACATCATTCATCCACATTAGTGTTCAGGTAAACGGTGCGAGAACCAAGTCATAATGTTTACACCGTATATTCTCACGTTGCCGAAACCCAATTTACCGATTCTCGATTCAACGATTTTTTGTTCACCGACTGCTAATTTTAATATTTCCAACAGTAGCGTGCGGTGATATTTTATGTTGGGTAAGCGCTAAAATAAAATTTCAAGTTAAAACAAAAAAAGGTATTTTATTAATAAAAAATAAAAATTACAATCTAAAATTTATTTATAAACAAAATCTATTCGTCTTTTTTGTTTTATAAATTCGTTAATAACTTTATCATAAAATTCTGGATGATTTTTTTCTTTGTGCAGGAGTTCCTTTTCGATTGAAATTAATGACAATGAACTTAGTCTTTCTTGCCCTTGTGTAGATCTTTGATACGATTTGATACGTTTTAATGCCGAAAAAGAACGTTCAACTGAAGCTGTTGTACTGGGAATAGTTAAAATTAGTTGACTGAGTTTAAATACTTCTTGGAACGCCGATATTAAATCATTTATCTTAATTTTTTTGACTAAATCATATGGATTAGTATTTAAAAATTCTTCAGATTTGTATAATACAATTAATTCATTTCGTAATCTAATAAAATCAAATATTTCTCCAAAATTTGATTCTTGCAAGTTTTCTAGAGCAGAATTTAGAAATTCGTTCGTGTAGTTTGAATATTTACTTGGGTCAATTAATGATAAAAATTCAAATTTATTTAAAGAACCAAATCGCGCTTGCAAATTTGTCAATATGTTATCAAATATTTCATTAAAAAGTACTTTGTAAATGTTTTCGGGTCACGAATTTTACACTGTAGTTCAAAATCGCCTTTATCTGATAAAACTGTTTCCCATAATTTTTCAAATAGATTTAACCTATAATTTTGCAGTTGACATTTAGTTTCTTCAATTTTTTTCACACAGTATAAAATATCTAAACGTTTAGTTTGTAATACTTCATATAAAATATCAGTCAAACTAAATATTTTACTAAATACTATTAGCAAAAAATATGTTTGTCGACTATCTAAAAATTGATGAACCCTTGAGATAATACTATCGCTTCATTATCCCAATCATTAGAATTATCTAATACGTGTTGAAAAAACTCTATGAAATATGAATTGTATTCGTGAACTGTATTTACTAAGCGACAAGAAAAATTCCATCTAGTCGGCGAATTTTTGGCATTTTTTTTTTTTGTAAAATTAGATAAAGCATGTGTACGTTTAGAAGATTTAGTAAAAAATGATCCCATACCAGTTAGTGTTTGAAAAAAAATCTTACAGTCTTTTATATTTGATGCTGATTGTGAAAGTACAAGATTTAATGAATGGCTAAAACAATGGACAAATAATGCTTTTGGGTAGAGCTCCTTTACTTTAACTTGTAGTCCTCCAACATGACCACTCATAACGGCCACTCCGTCATAAGTTTGAGCTACTAATTTATGTTTTAATTCATACCTATTAACTATATCAATTACGTGTTTCAATAAACCATCTGCTGATCTATCAGCACTAACATCGACAAATGAGATAAAACGTTCATGTGCTTCCCCGGTTTCATGATGAACATAACTTAAAGTTGTTGATAATTGAGACAGATTTGTTATGTTTGAAGTTTCATCTAATAATATTGCAACAAAATTAGTATTTTTTATTTCTGATTCAATGGACGTTGATATGATGTTGCTAACTGAGCAAATAAGATCATTTTGAATTCTATTGGATATACCACGGAATATTTTTGATGTTTCTAAATGCACGTTTAAAATAGAATCATAAGATGATAATAAATTTAAACAACCGAGGAAATTTCCCTGATTGAAAGAATTAACTATTTCATTGTGACCACGAAATGGTAATTCGTGGATCGCCAAAAAACAAACACAATCAATAAAACGTTTTAAAACGTCTTTATTTTTTTTTACCAATTCATTATGGCGTATTACATCTGAACGTCTTTGTTCATCAAGCTGCAAATCAATTCTAGATTTTCCAAACATTTTTAATTTTAAAACAGAAGAAATATGTGTTTGAGATCGTTCATGTTTTTGAATACCATTTGTTAAATTATTTAAATTAACAAAACCACTATGAGACCAAACATTTTTTCCCCTGGTAAATAAAACACAAGGCCAACAGAAAAGTTTATTTAATTTTGCACTACCAGTCAACCATGGAGTATTTAAATAATTAGAAATATTAAAATGATGAATGTAAACTTTGTTTTTTTTCTTTGTGATTAGATGTCAATTTTGGAATTTCTGGACATGGTCGACCATTTTTTACAATTGTTAATTTTTCATCAAAATTTTTTAAATGAAATTCATTTTCCAAAAGATGCTCGATTAAACAATTGTTTGGATCAGTATTCATTGTCTATAAAAACAAATATAAACAAGGCGAATATAATTTGATTCCTCTTAATTATAATAATTTTATTTATTTAAATAATAATTATCTATACCAATTCTATAAAATTATGCAATAGGAATTTAATATACTTACATTAAAAATTTTTGTTCAACACCAAATTAACTATGAAGACTTGTGGACACGTTGACGGTTGACGACAAAATAATATATTTATTATTAGTATAGTATAGTATAGTATAGTATAGTTAAAACTTATAATAAGTATATTGATAACAAAAATAATCCGATATGTATCGTAAGAATATTGGAATTCCGTTTTTAAAAGTATCGATAAGCGCTCGGCATAGCGCTTTCAACCATCACGTAAAAACGCGTATATCCCCTTCTACCACAACTAGTCATTCCTATAAATAACGATATAGGAAAGGCAATCTAAAATACTAGCGCTTCTGTAGAGAAATTTCCTATACGAAAAAAAAAAATTTAATTTCTTTCAAAATCTGATAAATTTTTTTAAATTGAACACAATAATAAGAATTAATAAATATTTGTAATTTTAATGTAAACAAATTGTCATTTAACATCAGAAATATTAATCTTTTTCTTTTTTCTTTTTGGCTGGGTATGCACCGCTTACCTAGCTTGTCCTGACCGCACGCCACTGATTTCCAATTTGCCGACTTCTGATTTGCTGACAGATCCGTCCTAACCTGGCCTCTTGAAATAAACTGTCGTATTTGTTGATTGTGGGGGGGGGGGAACTCATGGAATTTGTCACATTCTAGATATCATCGGCTATGTAAAATCGACAAATTATTAAAATATAAATAAGTATCTTATAAATTCATGTTGTAAATCAGAAAAATGAGACGTGTACTATACAGGTACAAAATACAAATCATTTTATTTTCGGGCTGGATTGACCTCCTTCCACCATGTTTGAGACTTTGGTAAAATGAACCAGTGATTCGCCAATTTCAATAAGAGAATGCTCACTGCCTTAATTTAAATATAACTGAAATGATGCCATTAGATCCATATTTCTCTAACTGTGAATCTGTTCCTGTGCGTATACAATAATAACACACCTATGGTCGAGGTGACGACTGATAGAATCATATTATAACGTTATTTTAGTAGACGTGATCAAAAGGTAGTAATTATTATTAATCCGTAGACTAAATATTGCACAAATATGTAGCGTTAACGCCAACGCCTAGGATCCCTAATCCCTCGTGCTAAATACAAGACGTGTGCCTGATCATTCCGCGTGGCTGTTTTAATTGACATCCTTTGCAAATTCAACACCTTACCACGTCTGGCGACTCATCCGTCAATGGAATAGAAATATTATTTTCATCTATCTATGCCAGGGGTGGGCAACTGGCGGCCCGTGCTATATTTTTATATTGCAATATACAATTTTAAAGTGTATCATCTATCGGTATAATAATAATTATTTGGTATTAAACATCGATTATTGTCTAAATGTCACATATAATATGTATACATATAGCTTTCGACCTAGGCTATTAATATACAATTTACACAGACACCAGATAGCAGAAATAAGAATAAGACAAATCTGCTACAGCAAAAATACGAAAAGGCACTAGACAAGGGTGTTCTATGTCACCAATGCTGTTTAATATCTATGTCAGCCAATCAAAGAAATAAAAGAAACACTCAATATACGTAAAATAGGAATAAATATCGGAGGAAAACTTTTACAAATGCTTAGATTTTCTGACGACATTGCTTTAATAACCAAATAAGAAAAAGAGATGGAAACTGCATTGGAAGATATGCAGAAGTGTTTTGAGGAATACGACCTGAGAATAAACTGGAAAAAAACCAAGGTTATGATATGCAAAAAATCACAACAGAGTCAAAGACTTCAAATCAAAGTGGGAAATAACTTCATAGAACAAGTAAATAGCTACAAATATCTAGGCAATCTAATCACCCAGGATGGAAAGACCACTAAAGAAATTAGAGCTAGGATATCACAAGCAAAAACCGCAATTATGAACCGAAAAGAATTATGCTTCAAGAAGATGAGTATCCATATAAGAAAAAGACTAGTTAAAGTGTTTGTGTGGAGTGTGGCCTTATATGGGTTAGTGTCTTGGATGATAAACAAAGTAGGAGAAAGATATTTAGAGAACTTCGAAATGTGATGCTGGCGAAGGATGCTAAAAGTTGGCTGGACTGTGTTTCGTATCAATGACAGTGAGTACACTAAGTGTATACACACTGAGTACAATGAAATAAGTGAACCTAGAGGATTATTAAAGTCAATCAAAGAAAGAAGATGGAGACTGAAGATAATGGCCAGTAACAAAGAAGAATGGAGGGAGCAAGGAAGAATGCTGTAAAACCAACCTTAGGGTTGATTACTAAAAAAGAAGCTTTCAACCATAGCTATTTGTATCGAATAATTTAACTACATATGTTTCTTTGTATCATTCATGACATGCTGTCGTGTGTGTTGAATTTATTATTTTCGTGTATATAAATTCTAATTAAAATGCATATTTTGAATGACTTTTTTGTTCTGGCACACTAGATTTAATACATATTAAATCAATTAATTTTATTAAATAGATTAATAACTTTTTAAAAATTTCCTGTCTAGAAACTTTGAGTTGCCCATTTCTAATCTACGCAGTAAATCTAACCTAATATATTTAAACTCTCTTTTATCATTATCATATTATTCTAGGGGAAACAATCGAAGCGAAAACGCACGATGAAGTGACCATGTTATTCAGCGATATTGTCGGCTTCACGTCCATCTGCAGCGGCGCCACACCGTTCATGGTCGTCAACATGTTGGAATGCCTGTACAACAAATTTGATGCTTACTGCGGACATTTGGACATCTACAAGGTAAGTGATATTTAATTTTTAATTAAATTGATAATACCTACTTTGTACTATTATGCCGAATGCACATATCTTGACCATTCACCGTGGTGTGTTCATACGACGGGTACATGTTTTAAGCGTATAGCACAAAAAATATTAATTATTTGTCACGTAACAGCCTTGCATGCTGTTGAGGTTTCAAATTTTTCTTTTTAAAACAGTCTATTAAATATAACTAAATTTAATGAAATATTTCAGAAGTATTTTATAAACACGACATATACTTTTATTTTTGGACTAATTTGAATGTTTGTTACTACCTGGACTCCTAAGCCTAATCTACCTATGTAATACGTGATTTAATGTACTGCGATATTAATAAGTTTAATTATATGTACATTGATGATTTATAATTTATATTGATGGAAAATGTATATTTTAAAAATAAGTCATTCACAAGCGGGTGCACCATATCAATGTTTATGAATTAGATAATTTAGTAATAGATTTACTTATATGCATTATAATTAAGGATTAAAATTGAATGTCATAAATGTATTTAATAGCCTCACCCCCCCCCCCAAAAAAAAAAAAACAAACATTTCCAAATATATATAATAGTCACCTATGCGTTTCATACTGATAATTCAAATTAATTTTAATAAAGATTAAGAAGAGATAAATAGTAAATCTCAAAAGTTAATTAATTAAATTATATTATAGTACTCGTATATAAATATAACAACTATCCAATTAAATTTTGTTCAATTTATTATGTAAATAAAACATATTTTTAACGTGCTTTGCATATTAAACCTACCACGCATAAATTCATGCCATCGCACGTCATATTTATAATAAATAATAGTTGATAGTTCAGCAAGAGTTGTGAAATAAAGATCATCTTTTTTATTCATCGAATCAAATAATCTATAATTAAACATAAACGGTGACGTAAAACCAGATACAACTTTTTTATCAAAACCAACAAACTACAACGGCGTATAGGTTAGGTATGTATTTCGAATTTAATTTAACGGAAATATATATTTATAAAAATATGTATTCAATTTTCAATGTTTTGATCGGTAAATTAGCCATGTTCAAAGCTTAAATTACTATATTATCTATCTGCTGTATGCTATGCACCAATTTCGAATTGAAAGCGTAGGTTTATTTATTTATTTAAATTTTTAATTCTTCGGACAGCTCGTATTTACAGGCGTTGTCTATTTAAAACATGATTTTATCGTTGTTTCTGGTATCCATAATATACACATGTGTAATACGATGAAGACGATATGCTGTCTGAATACAACGATATAACTTTTAAAAGCGCATTAATTTTTCATTGACCATAAATCGCACGTGATGTATTTTTATGAATTCGGTTTATAAGACATTAAACGGTCATATTTGAGGAAAGCTTTTAAAACGTGTCTGCAGCAACCCTATCTGGACAATGTGGATAGTATGAACTTCATACGGTTAGGTGAGGTTTTTTTTACAAATGTATAGTTGAACAAAATTCTATCGATTTTCGGATGAACTGTTGTAATCGGATAATCGCTGATAGTACATATCACGTATATTAGGCCTATAGTAGTCGTACATCATGAACACAAAACACTAAAAACAACTTTTTTAGAATCACCCTCAGCCGTAACATGGTTTTTTTTTTTTTTTTTAATAAAAAAAAATAGTGGCGCAGCTAAAAGTTATAATATTCGGTGTATATGTTAGTTAAATATTATAATAACGTTTTAATGTATAGGTATTTTCCAAATTGGCTCACGTACAAAACCTATAGGTACAATGTACCTGGTACTTTATATTATATTATTTACCATACTAGGTATCAGTGTTGCTGCGTTATGACGGGGAGGCGAATCGAAATCTTCGTCGCCTCGCGTACACGACGGCCAACTGCAGAAAGATAATAACAATAGTAATAGTAATAATAATATACGCGAGTATATGACTGGAGCAATGTTTTAAAATCGTATACATACATAAACGTGTTTATGTTATACAGTCGTTTAAGTGTCCGATCCCGAATTCATCGCACGCACCACGCAAACTTCTTTCCTAACAAACCCCCGTCCATGGTCCTGGACCGTTATTATTATTACTATTACCAATCCCTGAGACATTATGGTGCTGGCAATCTTTCTCTCTCTCTATCTCTCTCACATTCACTCTCTCTCACTCTTTCTCTGCTTCTGTTTCCATCTGATTTCACATATTCCTCTCCACAAAACGTTTTTTTTGTTGTTATTGTTATTGTTGTTTTTACCCCGGTATAGTATATACAACGACGGCCATCATGGGTTCATTTGAGTACAAGTTAAACTTATTTGATTTTATGTTATTCAAGATACCCATGAATCGTTTTTAACCTATATGTGGTGAGGTATGAGTAAAAAGAAGGATAGCTATATTCGAAAAATTAAATTCAAAGATTTATTTCTTAAATTTAGGTGTACTTTATTTTCCATACCAACTTAGGACCTGAAATCCTAGACTTAAATAAATAGTATTTAATTGGTAAATAAAAAAAAAAAAACTAAAATTACGTTACTTGATAAATATACACATTCATTTCTACAGCATTTTTAAATCTAATTCCAAAGCATAAGAAATCAGAGACAATTATATTTAAAACAGGACGCATGGCCTCACCATCGGGGATGGCGCGAGGGGCTGAGCAATAGGGGCAGGTGCCCAGGACCCCGCGCCTTAAAATATAATTAAGGCCCCACAGTTCTGATTTAACTGAACTTAAAATATTTTTTTAATATAAATTATAAGACTCAACATTTATTTTGCCTAGAACCTCGCAAACTTTACCACCGTCACTGCTCACCTTAGACCTTTATTTTATATAGGTCTAATTTATTTTATTGTTGTCTTAATTTACAAATGCTTATGATTTTTAAACATGTGACTAAGTGGTTAAGCTATGTGGTTGTGTATAACCACGGTACAGGTAATATGTTTATTTCTGAATTTTTTTTTATTTTCATCTCTTCTTAAAATGAGAGATTAAAGTTTTGTTTTACGGTTAAAATGTAATATGTTAATACATTTTACTCAAGATTTATTCGTTTTAATCAAATACTTCCACTAAAATATAAATTAAAATCTTTTTACATAATTGCATTTGGTAATAAATTTGTATACAAACCAACATCCATATATATATATATATATGGATGTTGGTTTGTATAATATTTTAAGCCTAAGTAAATAATTACCAATAAAATGTTTACGTTTCAACAGTTTTATCAAGAGTTGAAGTGAAATATTAAAAAAAAAAAAAAAACTGGCGCTATCGATATGTTCCAATATTGTAGTTTTTTACTTTTTAACGTTAGTAAAACAATAATGGTAGTAAATCAACATTTTTTTTATCAGATAGATAATTTGTATATTCATGTATGAATAATTCTAAATCAATATTCTTAAATAAATACTTGCAGAAAAACTCTGATAACAAATTTGATATTTTAGACCAATACCTATGTCTCAAACTAGTGTTCTCAATGCACTTGACTCCTGTATGTTATCAGACACCAAGGTGTCTCGAAAAAGTTGACATGGTCATCCGTTACGGCGTTCGGGAAATTTCAGGTCTGCCCACCAATTCTCCATTACCATTACCACATTACATTACCATGTAAATTACACAAGCTTAGGTGTCTCGGCATCATTCGAGTAAAATGGGAGGCTTCACTACAACATTTAAACATTTGTCAAACTCTTTACCGTATTGACGATTTTCATTTAAAGGCGGTAAGAGACTTAGTTAAAGAAATTAGTGTAGTTATGTCAAATAAGGCTAGGTTGTGTTTTAAGTAAGGATCTGTATGTCATATGTGTGGAGTTAAGAAAAGCAGACCACAATAATTGTAAAGCGCTACCACAACGAGGTATCGGGGTAATATGGTACGAAAATTATACACTAACTAACAGTTGGGTTTCAAATAAAATATGTTTAAACATCAGTGAATAGACGAATTAAATACAAATGTCCACGAACACAATTACCATTAGGACAACCACTGCAGAAATTCGCTCTGCGGTGAGAATAACTTAATGGAAATACTCCCTTACATTCGTGGATCGTGTCCAAGGTCCAAAAATTCTATGCAACTCTAGAACGATTGTTTATAAAATCAGAAAACAATTTTTGTTTTGCTCATAAATACATACTTTATTTAATTAAAGTATTGCATAATAATAATAATAATAATTTCTTTTTAGTAACAAATATCACATATAATATCGGAAACGGCATATATGAATACAATATAATAAATATATAATTACTAACCACTATTAGTGCAGGCGTTAATACAGATAAACCGCATTCCATAAACACAAGTAGTAGTGATATTTACAAGACTTTGTGACCACACTGCTTTTTTGACGTGTTTTGGGTGTTGAAGATAACAGGATGTTGATGGCACAGTTGATAGATAGCGACGATGGCATAAATGTTCTCCGTAGATGATGAAATTACTATATTTTAGTCGCAAGGGCACAGCTTCCAAACTGATATGGGACTTATTCAAAACTAATACGCTTAAACAAAGAATACCTAATGAATATTTGTTTAAAAATAATGAATAAAATACATTAAATATATTACATAGGTATGAATACTCCGTGTGATTTACGATTAATTTTAATCTATCGTCTGTTATGTTATATTCTATATATTTTTTCTTATTACACTATGATTTTAACATTTTATAATATAAAAAGATTTATATTTGCGTTTTCTTTTACCTATTTCTAAATTAAATTGTAAAATAATTGTTGAGTGTGATAAGTATACCATATTACTATAAGAAACCTGCTAGACAAGCAATCAGCTTTGTAAAATTTCTAGATAAAAAAATATTCTCTCTCTTTTAGTAATATTTTTCCGAAAAACTGATGCATTTCCATCGGCTTTTCTGTGAGATTCATGACTTTTTCTTTTACATTGACAATTATAATTATAATCCACTTTTATTTCTTGTAAAAGGGCCGATTTCAAATAATTAATTATTTTATTAATAACATGCACGTAGACGATAAGCAATCACTATAGTATATCATATACTATACAATCAAATAATTTAAACTTTCGAGGATACGAGGTTGAATTTCTTCATCTAATCCTAAAATAAACTGTCGTTATTCAATATTCAACGGTTAAACCATCACATTGATATCGACACGTTTTCCATTGAATTAAGAACCGTAAAGAAAAGTGAGCTTACACTGAAGGCAAAGGGGTAATGAATTAATTTGATTTTAATGAACATTCTTTTGTTTGTAATATTAATTATAAATACACACACACACATACACACATACTTACCAATGATTTTATAGACTTGACATTATAAGTTTACTATCAGTCGATAATGTAAATTCAAGGATTAATATTTTCATCCGTTTTTCATATTGTGGTAAGATATTTTCATATTGAATATAATATAATTATATGTTATAATATATATTCATAATGACTGTAAATCGAGAGCAGGTGATGTTTTGCGTCGAGTCATTATCATCACGTTATTTCCGTGTTATTTCCTGTAAAATAATTGATATTTACTGCCCATGATTTCTACGAGTGTATAACATTTTTATAATTGTTATTACTATCATCAACATACACACACATACACCGCATGTATATATTTGCAAAACTCGGTACCTAAAATGGTCAAGTGAATCGATATAAATACCGTTGTGAACTAAAACGCAATTCGCTAAAATTATTTGGACAATAATTTACTAGAAGTACACTAATTGACTTCCACAACAATCTGTCGATCGTCATGAGAACTAAACACTTGTAGACACACATATACATACATGCATACACATGACAATGCACGTGCGTGTGAACTAAATTATGGCATACACTGTAACATTAAATAACATATTCGCACACGTAACTCGTATCTGATGTGTAAACCAAATTACGCAATTCGATGCTGTACTGTAATGGCGACATTTAATTCATAATACACAAGAAAATTCTATATTTTATGATTGCTATTATGTAATTAAACATTATATGTATCCTGGTAGTGTAGACGAATTTTTTTACCGCACTCAGACGCTATGGCATCTATAGTATAAGTGTTATTACTACGATATTTTTATTCCAATTGCTCGATTTTTAAAAATAATTATAATGTCTGAATATTTTATAATGCTTATAATGAGTACGTTTTTTTTTTTTTTTTATTCTCTCGTTTATCTTAGGTTATAATAGTTAAATGTTATAATATAGCGCTGTTCGAAATGTGAATTTAGGTATCTATGAATTAAGTTGTCAGCATTGAAATTAATTCCAATAATCCATTCAATCATACGATTAAATTCGATAAAAGCACACTTATTGCGGCTGGCGGTGCTATGAATAATTCATGAAATACAAAAGAAAAAACAATTCAGTGAACAGTGCGCAGCATAGTATGTTAATAATTTTTCATTATCCTTTTCGATGTTTCGTACGCTCAATTAAATTATTTAACGAACCATTATCGGCTATTGGCTTTACAGTAATAAGTGACGTAAGTCAACCAATAATGAAAGTTATAAAGAGAATTCTGATGAACACTTTGTACTAAAACCCCATTAGCATTTTCGATTCAATTCACGTATGCATGTTCCAATAGTTTTTTGCATATAACAAACAAAGAACCTTAAACTCAAATAGTTTTCAATTTGACGTATTTATGTGTAATTGTAAGTAGACATTAAATCTGAGGTAAGATCGAAGAAAAAATACTTTAAACCGAACTGTAAATTACAAAACCTACAGCAATATTTTACATGGCGAAATGTTTGGATTTTATTTACTTAAAAATTACAAAGATAATACTTTTGTATTCATTTATAATTTTTTATATAATGTTTTTTTTATTTTATATGTTGTTCTTCAGTCGCGTATCGGATATCGTCCGATGCACACGTAATTACTACGCTCCGTAAAATTGCCGTGTTTCCGATCTATTTAATCGAATGTAAACGTAAAAAAACAGTTTCCAACAGCCTTTTGACTACATATAGATTAACACACGTTATTCAAAATGTAAAAAAAATACATCTAAAAGTGCGTTCAATATAATTAGTAGAACAATTCAATATAATATAATCTTTAATACATATATAACATCGCAGCGCTATCGCAGCCACGGCCAGTGTCACTCGACCTTTGCTCACGTTATAAAATGCCGCGGTCTCCTAATATTCCATCGCACGATAAAGACAAAAATAAAACTAAAAACAAAAATAATTCAAATAAGAATAACAACACCATACAAGCAGCTTGCCTAGCTAAATCGAACACAAATAATGACGTTTTTCAACACGACTCGTTCAACAATTTAACAAATGACGATTATACAACAATGCCTAATAAAAGGAATCTATCTGATTCCTCTAACTCTAGCTCTCCGGATAATTCTCAACACAAAATAAAAATAAAAAATTATTAATTAATTAAAAATTACTACAAATCGCTATGAAATACTAACAAAAAACGAACATTATAATATACCTACAGATATCCCCACATCTAAAACTCCTATCATCTGTATTTTCGTCGGACTGCACAAAAATTCAAACTGCCAATCCCGATTCTTATAGAACATTAATTCATTTTTTAAAAAATCAGAAGGCCCAATTTCATACATATCAATTAAAAGAAGATAAACCTACACGTGCCGTCATCCACAATCTGCACCCATCCACGCCCACAGATCTAATAAAAAGTGAACTTGAATTGCGCCTCTTTGAGGTTAGAAAAGTCACCAACATCCTACACAAGACCAGCAAATGTCCACTGCCTCTTTTCTTCATTGACCTTGAACCGACCGACATATCGAACAATATCTTCAAACTTTCTTCTTTATTACACACTAAAATCAAGGTTGAAGAGCTCTATAAGCCGAAAGTGATCAGCCAATGTCTTAACTGCCAGCAATACGGCCACACGAGAGCTTATTGTGGATATCCTGCTCGGTGTGTTCGCTGTAGTGCCAATCATTCATCCTCAGAATGCACCAAATCACGTGATACTCCAGCGAAATGTGTATTATGCTCCGGCGACCACCCTGCCAATTACAAAGGTTGCAATGTCTACAGAGAACTCCAACGTCGCAAAACACCTAATACAAAAAGTAAATTTTTACACGATACTATAAAGTCTAACTCAAATACTTTAAATGTAAAACCAAGCCACCCATTATCGACTACGACTAATCATAACTCTCCCACTACATATGCACAAGTCACTTCCGATCAACCACTTCAATCACCACCCTCACCCACTCCAGATATGACCAAAGTTTTCACATCCTTCATCGACGAGCTCAAATCACTTGTCAATCCACTAATTTCACTTCTAACACAAGTAATTTCATCTCTTTTAAATAAAAAAAATGAATAATTCCTACACTAATCAATCATTATCAATAATATTATTTAATGCATACGGTTTAAAAAATCATGTTAATGAAGTACATACTGTGCTATACGACAAACGCATTGTTATTGCATTAATTACCGAAACACATTTTATCAAGCACTCTTACATCTCTGTTCCTGGTTATAGTTTACTTAAATCTAACCATCTAGATGGTACTGCACACGGTGGAGTAACTTTAATTATCAAATATTGTGCATATCAAGCTTGTGCTATCAAAATGTCATTAAATAATATACCATTTGTCATCGCTGCAGTCTACTGCCCTCCTAGGCACAACTTAACTAATCACAACTTAACGATCTCAATAACTACTTCGGCACTATATCCAATAATTTTATAGTAGGAGGAGACTATAATGCCGAACACCAGAGCTGGGGATGCTGAACAGCCAATCCTCGTAGTAACCTACTTTATAACTTTACTAATACGAGTATAAAGAAATTTAAAATTCTTTCTCCCCCAGAACCAACTTACTGGCCAACCTCCTCAAAAAAGAAACCAGACATTTTGGACATATTTGTTGCAAAAATTCCCAGTATTTTGTATTGTACTATAAACAATAGTCTTGAGTTAAACTCTGACCATTCGTCCGTTATCCTAAACATTAATGCCTCACCACAATTACATAATGACAAACCATCTATATTTACACCAACGACAGACCGTTATAAATTCCGAGACTTAATAAATCAAAACATTAATCTAAAAATCAAACTAAAATCTGAACATGACATCGATGAAGCAGTCAATAACCTCACCACACTTATTCACTTGGCGGCTAGCTTATCCAATACCAAAAAAAACCACTTTTCTCACATACACCCATTTCTTCCTGAACAAGTTCGCTCTCTAATAGTTTAAAAGAGAAGAGCGAGAGCACTCTATCAATATACGCGACTTCCTTCTCACAAAAGTGCATATAATAGACTAGCCAATTCTTTAAAAAAAACTCTAGGTAAACTAAAAGCTAATATTTTCGAACAAAAACTAAATAGACTTTCTTCTTCAGATGGTAGCTTATGAATAGAAACTAAAAATATTCTACAATATAAAACACCTGCAACATCTCTAAAAAAACCTGATAATCCACTAGCTTTTTCTGACTACGACAAAGCCGAATTATTCAAAACCCACTTACACGAAACGTTTCAACCTCACCATGATATACTCATACCTCAACAAGTAAATATGGTTAATACCTTTTTAAACCTGCTACCATCTTATAGCCCCCCAGTAAGACACTTTACCCCAAATGAAGTTACAACATACAATCCTAAAATACTCGAAAAAAAAATCACTCGGCTTCGACCTAATTACCGCAGAAGTAAATAGATATCTTCCAAAAAAAGCCATAGTTCTTATAACATATATATTTAATGCTTCTCTCAGACTTTCATACTTTCCGATTTTATGGAAATTTTCTAATATTATTCTCTTCGCTAAACCAGACAAACCACTTGACACTCCAACCTCATTTAGACCAATAAGTTTCTTGCCTTTTTATCAAAAATTTTAGAAAGACTTATCCTAAAACGCATATTTCCGTATATTATGGATGATAGCATATTCCCAAATACGCAGTTTAGGTTCCGTAACTCACACAGCACGATTCACCAAGTACATCGTGTTGTCGATGCTATTTCTACGTCCTTGGAAAAAAAAAAACTATACTGCTCTTGTGTTTTTTTAGATATTTCACAAGCGTTTGACAGAGTTTGGCACAAAGGCTTGCAATTTAAACTAAAAAAATTTCTCCCTTTTTCCTTATTCAGCTTACTCAAGTCATACCTAACCAATGGATACTTCCAAGTGCAATATAACTCATCCACATCTGGAATCGAAAAAACCAAACCTGGTTTCCCACAAGGTGGCATACTATCTCCCAGCCTCTTTAACATCTATATAGCCGACCAACCTACCATGCAACAAACCATTGTAGTCGACTATGCTGAAGATGTCATTATATCTATTAATATTGATCCTATAACTGCCTCATCAAATCTACAAATCCACCTAAATTACTTATCTGAATGGTATGACAAATGGAGAGTTAAAATAAACCAAAATAAATCTGTACATACAGCATTCACATTAAAACAAGGTATATGCCCAAACATTACCCTTAAAAATGTACAAATTCCTACATTCGATACAGTCAAATACTTGGGATTAACCCTGGATAAAAGACTGATATGGAATAAACACCTTCGAACAAAAAGAATAACATTAAATAACCGTATGCGTATGCTCAGACCTCTTTTAATCAGAAATAAATTCTCCACTCTGAACACCAAATTATTAATATATAAATCTTTACTCAAGCCAATCTGGACGTATGGCCTTTAACTATGGGGTGCGGCCAAAAAATCTAACACCGATAGAATTCAAAGTTCCAAAATATATCTCACCGACGACTATCTAATGCTCCACCCTACATCTCCAATTTAACACTTCATAATGATCTTAATATGAGAACTAATATTATCTTAATATAATAGTAGAAGAGGCTCGTATCTTTTACACGCGCTTCCACAAACGACTTCAAACTAATCCTAACCCTCTTATAAAAGATCTCTTTATTCGTACACTCCCAAGAAATCCTAACCGTAGATTAAAAAGAAAGTGGTGCCGCGATTTATTACAAAACTTTAATATTTAATGTCAATCAATTAAAAAAAAAAAATTAAAAATAAAAATAAAATAAATAATTATAATAATAAAAACTGAAAAAAAATTCACATAATCAAAAGTCACTAATGGGTGGCTGCTTAATCATACCTTTTCATGTTATATTCTTCTCTCATTAAATAAACTTATTGTGCAATATTGTATACGAGATTGTAGATTGTTTATGTCAAATAAAATTAAAAAAAAATATGTTGTTTTTCAAAGGTTTTTATGTTTTGTTTTTATAGTTTTGTACAGCGCGTACCCTGAAATTCAGAACATAGGTTATTATTAATTTTCTTCGTGTTCCAGTTTATTTGGCATTTACGTAAGGAACAATTTAATTTTTAATACATACCCATCGTGATTTTTTTTGCCATTAAAGGTTTTTTTCGTTTATTTGACTACGCATATGTATACATGGAGATTAACGTGCAATTAAAATTCATGTACGTTTCAAACTATTCTTGCTGATTGTATGTACATAAATATAATCCCCATGGTACACGTAATACGTTCAACTATAATGCAATGTTTATTACACAAACACAAGAACGGCATTGGTTCCATTCGAGTCCTTGTGTAACATAAGCCATGTGAAGGGTTCAAAAATCATGGCTGAGGACCTCACGCGAGACTTAAAAAATATATACGTATAAAGTAATGTACGCTGTACCAGTAACCATGTGTAAGTGTACATGTACTAGCTTTTGAAGCAATGAAGGCTAATGTATAATCGAATTACGGATTTTGCATGGAAATGCGATTTAACTACGGTTATTGCGTATTTTTTTTAAAAATTTTTTTTACCGTATTATTGTTTTAACTGGCTGTACTTAAGAATCAATCGTTTCCCTTCGACTGGGCATGGAACCCACACTTAAACCCGTACGCCGTAAATTACATAAACACTAAAGCTAAATTAAGTTTATTATTGATGATATTATACGTATGAACCACGAAAGCAAAAGGAACCCGCCAGTTATCGAAACATGTAGCTCTTACAGTTTTTACGTATTCTTAACTCGGTAAATCCGCCCGGCCGCTGCAATGAATCAAAATACGAGAAGAGAATACCGCTATCAGATGGGTAAAAATGAATATGTTTATATTATAATCTACTTAATCGTAATGCTTATAAGTATTGATTGTGAGTATATTTATGCATCATTCTAAACTGTTAGAACTAGAAGCGGTTAAATGGTTACAGCTACCAGACCAGGAGTTCCATTTTAGTATTTTTTAAGGACGCGCAAACAATTTAAGGGGCCAATTTTTTTCCGCCCTCCGACCAATTGTTAAAAAAACGTTTCTCGCATTCTCACTGTACAATTTTTTTATCTAAAACCATGCATAAATCTTTTAATATCTATTATTTACTGCAGAAAAAATGTTATCTTCATCGTGGAAAGAACCACAAGGTAGGAACATTAATAATTTAAATAAAATATCAAACAAAAAATCGGAACTATAGGTAATAAAATATATAATATAAATAATAAGTAGAGCGCGGATTTGTATGCATTTGCATATTCATTCTGGTTGATCATATGATCTGCTAAGTGAGCACAGCATTTGTTTCATAACATAACAATTAAAAAATGAAACTTTTTAGCGCATATTTGGTTGGTTTTTAATGCATATAAATTTCGCTTATTATTAATAAATATAATCGGATTATAAATCGTATTCATAGATCTCACTGATCACCCGATCACGGAACAAGGAGCGTATTCATATCGTTTTAAACATATTTACGGCAAAGAATTATTTACGTGTACGTGTGCATAAAATGATAACCGCGTCTACTCATCGACCTACCGCTGCATCCATTACCCAACGGGTTCGGTAAAAGCTCGTTAACGCACCATTGTTATTGGTGACGGTCAAACGTGGCATTTTACGCGACCGGACCTTTGTTTGTGTTGCCTCCGTCATTGTCACGATTTGTTCACAAATAACAGTTAACCTTCGTCATACACACACACACACGAGCATACACCCTCTAATGTCGTCCGATCGTCTGTGTAGCAAAAACTGCATATGATTTCCACGTGTTACGACGTAAATTATTGCCGAACATTGTATTTTCCCCATTGAATAAAAAACGATTCACGCAGAACTGGCCCCCATAGTACACACATATAATTAATCACATGCGCTCTTCAAAGATCACAAATAGGAATACGGTCACGACGTGTTGAGTATGTTTGAAACTACTTTAATTGGAATTGGTGAATATAATTTTATTAGATTCCGATTATGTGTAGTTAATTCGTAAAGATTATAACAAGTCCTAATTCTAAGACTACTGAGATATATATATACATGCATGTGTGTGTGTGTGTGTGTGTGTGTGTATGTTACGGGCAAAGTATACAATTTGGGCAATATAGATAACAGATGATATAATTTAATAAAATATTATAAATCGTAAAACATAGTTAAAATAAAGTCAAATTATTAACTAAAAATTATTATCTGTAACTAGTTTGTTTGTTCTTATCGTATTTTTACAATGGGGATGTCCGCTTGTCCACATATTATACGCGTGTACGTAACATAATATATTATTACTATATTTACTGATTTATAAGTTATATTATATGAAGTTTTAGTGATTATCGTGCAGTCAGCCTTTTACCTATTCTCAAAAATGAACTATTTAATAACCATGAATCATTTTTATAGTGCAGGTTAATTCATTCAGTGCGTATCTAACTACTTATTCGAATATGGAAAAGTTTAATGAGGATTTAAACAATTTGTTAAAAAAAAAAGGTTCAAATACTTCATTTTTTACCAAGTTAAAATTTGATCAATTAATTTTACATAAAAATCAATTAAAAAACAATTCAAGGAAAAAGGAACCGAATAAACTTATAAACTTTTAAAAAAATATGACGTGTTAAAAGTTTTTGATGTTAATAAGTTAATTGTATCAGTATCTGAAAACAACGACATTAAATATTATGTACATAATGAAGAGTTATTTGATATTATACCTAAATATCATTATTTATCGATTGGACATGGTGGACGAAACAGAATGAAACACGAGATAAATACAAAATATAAAAATATCACCAGAGATATAATTATGCTATACTTAAATAGTTGCGAATCGTGTAAAAGAAGAGGAAGCACAGCCAAGAAAGGATTGGTGGTGCAATCAATTATATCTACTGAGATGAATTAATCAATAATATAAATACATGTCATTATTCATTGATTTATTATATTTTCTTTAAATCATATAATCTGTTATCTATATTGCCCAGATTGTATACTCTGCCCGTAACATATACACAAATACTGGTACATAAATCGAAAAAAAAAAATTATCATATAAATCTAATAATATCATGATTATATTATAGTAAAAATTATCAATTAGTTCTGAGTCTTTTTTGTTATTATGTTGTCGTTCATTAATTTAAATATTAAGAGCTAATCGTTGTAGATGTAATTTATTATGATGCTTATTATTATCATACGAAAAGTACAAGGTTGAAGACCGAAGGCGTATTCGGATGATTTAGAACGTGAGCGATTCGTACACTATTGTGTTTCACGATTATTTATATCAGTTCCACGTGGTAAGTTGAGCAAAATGTTTGCATTTCCTGCATGACAGCAACTATTTGTTCCATATCAATCAATAACACTTGCTGAACTTGACTTTTGCAGTACAAAAGATGGTTTCTTTATTTTTCTTCAGATAAAACCCCATACATCCTATTCTAGCGTGTATGTCAGTACAAATCATCCGTTTAAAAATAAGGAGATAAACTGTACTGTCCAATGTCCACGGAATTCCGAACTTAAAGACCCCTGAGTCGAAAATAAGATGCTGTAACAAGTCACAGGTGTCACGGAGTTGTTCCGAAAAGTTGATTTAGGATTTTTGCTTTCAATGCTGACCAATAAAAGTATGTAAGAGTGTAATTTGGCATTAAATTAGGAGCGAAGAATATATATTTTTTGGTAAATTGATTCTTTGTCACAAAAAAAAAAAAAAAAAAATGAGAGAAAGAGTAAAGAAAAATATTATCGTTTAGTATGTTTATATTAAATACAAATTTAAATTTACGATCCAAAAACTTTTAACTATTATTATTGCCTCAATTCTTTTGTTTACATTTGAACAAAACGATCTTGTCTTAATTCGATACCTTAATACTTATACTACCTGAGATTGAAATGTCTTCAACACATTAAACATACAGGTGTCTGTAAAAGCGAGTACAGGAATATTATACACGTGATGTAATGATGTCTTTCGTGACGAGTGTTTAAGACGAAAGAGAAGAGGTGTTGTTTGTAGGTCCAAAGTATTTATTGTAAATAAAGAAATTCGATTATGTACTTTAATAAAATAACATAAAGAACGTTTCTGACTAAAACTAAAATACAAGATCCTATGAATAATGACATAATTATACAATGCTCTGTAATAGTCTTAACATAACTGTAATTCAATATATATTTACAGTTACACATAAATATGTTAAATTAAAGTAAATTTCGTTGTTTATTTTTTGCAAAATAAACTTTTTGAATAGGCATATCTACGTGAATTGAATTAAAAATTAATTTTTTTTTTCGATCAGTCCTATTTTAATGTTTTCCGTGTACAATATATTCGTTGAATTATGGGTGAGTTCTAGAAAATGGAAAAGTCCCTCGCAGGAAAAAAAATTGAAATCATACTTTTGACTAACGATGGTCATCTCTATTTAGCACACGTTAGTAATATAATTAATACCTCATAAGAAGTGCATGAAATACTAACATTCTTAAACACGCATTAGTGATAATATTTTACTCATTCATCGACATTATAAGACAATAGGAAGTAGTGGCGTAGTGACAGAATTATTTGAAAGGGGCAAACAAGTATTTTTGGTACCCATCCACCCTTTAAATTTTGACAATATATCTCTATTTACATTTAATAAAACGGTTTCATTTCTACAACGAAACAATAACTGGACAACTAGTACCTGACCTAGTTTAAAATACCTAATTATAACTTGCATCCCAAAAAAATGTTATTAATAGGTCGGTACCAATTTCCTTTTTAACACTCAAATGTTTAAGTGTCTGCCCCAAAATAACCGCTTATACACGTCACTATTTTTACTCGTATTTATATTGGATATTGGTCAGCAATGCATTCTAAATTTTTTACTGATCATTAGAAAAAGGAAAATACGTAGTAGATTAATTTCGATATATCAGGGGGTACTCACCGACCTTTCAATATTTGACATGGTCTATTGCCCGTTTTGGACCCATGTTCGACACGCCACTGATAGGAGAAACCTTTTATATATTATTAACAGTCGAGTTGTGCGACAGCTCGTAATTTCCGAAAACACGTGGACAAGATTGTTTTAGTAGCTTGTTTTGTCGACGAATTAAACCAAGGAGCACATGTAATGAAGATTGTAATAACCACATTCCTATACTAAGTGTATGGTGTAATCTAAGAGCGAAAGCAAATTAACGATAACAATTTATGACAGTACCCAAGCGGTATTACAGTACATTAAACACGTATTATCCTTGACTACGCATTATTTTTGAAACGGAACTCGACAAAAATGGGTACTCTTTACCACCCATTCTCTTCGAATACCACTGCGATGTCGAAAAGTTTCAACCCACTCCAGAAAACGTTTTCGAATTCGGTTCGATCTCCTCCCGCTCACACACTTCTATATCAGAAAAACACATTTTGACGTTTTGACAGCCAAATCGATTTCACGACAAACCATAGTGTGTTTATCCCACGTTATCTGCAATCGCAATAGTTTAGTTGAAAGTGCACATTGTTCCGCTGGTGATTAAAACGTTGTCAAATTCTAAACACACGTAATGCGCATATTATTATCATAACAACTGTTCACTAACTTTAAAGGGTAGGTGGAGGAGTGAGAGAGAGCGAAATACACTCGGTGGCGAAATTACTCGGGGTGCTTAAGTGCCAACGCATCCCAGGCAGTGACCAAAGAATATTAATCAAAAAAATTAGAATCACAAAATATACTATGTTCATTTAAGGCATTGTGGTAGTTTTTTTGCCATTCATTTGGAAAGGTATTATCGTAGTGATTTTCCGTTACCGGAATAAACATACATGTTTTGGTATTCATGAAGATGTGTGTTCATTTGCTACATGTTTTAGGGCTTCATTATCATTTACTAACACATAATAAATATTATAAATGCCTATGAAAAAAGTTGTATGTATAACAAAAATAACCTAAAATGTACAAGTTTTTTTTTTTTTTTTTTTATTAAACAGACCGCGGTAACTATGGCCATTGAACAAAATATCAAATTTATATGATTATATATATATATACTTTACAATATCGGTTCTAATACTAAATACATAAAACAATCAAAGAAGAAAAAAAAATAAAAAATGAAAATACACTCTTGAAATGGCATACATTAAAAAAGAAGAGTTTAGAGTATTCAACTCTGGTTACAATTACAGTTTATTTAATAGTTGTGTTTCTGATAGGAATTGGATGAGCTTGTAGATGTTAGTGGGCTCAGGATTGAATATTTTGACTAGATGGTCAGAAAGTTGAAAGTGTCTTCTCTTCATATCATACTCTCTGCTAGGGTTGTAAATTTGAAATATGATATTTCACATGAAATATTCAAAAATATTTTTTTTTAAATTTGAGATAGTGACTGTAAAATTTCATTTAAACAGTTGATATTGTATGATATCGTTTCGGTACAATCTTGGGCTTTCCCATTTAACGTGATATAGTTCATCAGTTGCCTATAAATAGGTAACGACCACAGATATGTTTAATATTAATATATGTATGTAGTAACGACAAAACCGGCGCATTATTATTGATAGCAGCTATTTTTATGATATATTCGTCTAATAAGTAATAGTTCTAATCGTCTGTGATTTATTTACGTGTTACTAGTCAAGTTTTCTGAAGTATTTTCAGCCATCTAAACTTTAATTTCCATACTTTCTTGAGTATATAATTGAGAACATTATACTTCCCTAATTTATGATTTGTTAACAAATATGCAAAGGAGCTTAAAAGCTTTTTTAATATGTTTAAGTGAGATAGAACAGGATTGCTTTTATTGTTAAAGTTAGTTTCTTATAGTCATATTATTATAAGGTTGTGGTCCTTTGTTATGAATTGGAGTTCTTTGAGTTTGCTGAAGTACTCGTTAATGTTCCATTGAATGATGTTGCTATTCATTTTTGTAGTTATTATGGATAACCATTGGAGTATTGTGGATGTTTTGATTGATAACTATTGGTTGAGTAGGTTTTTAGTTGTTATCTGACAGAGGAAGACTTTGAAAGAGTAGGTTAGTAAGTCTAGTTAGCCTGGACTTCATTTTACTATCAATTATCATTGGCAGAATGTTTTCGGTTATATCGATGATCGTTGGGATATCGGAGTTAACTTTTATACATAGGTGTATGTTGAGGGATTTATTTGAGAAGTTTTCGATTATATACTTGTATTGCAAAAATTATATTGGTAGGTACGTTGTTGGTTTTAAGGAAGAGACTTTCAGCTGGTTTCAAAGGACTATCTTCAGCTAGTGAGAATGAATTAGATCGAGAGCATATTTTTGGTTTTTTAATGCTATGTTTAATGTTGATTGTAGGGGAGTTTGGAGTGTCGTACATAGTAGATGACTTTAGCGTGGAGGTTGTTTCCGATAAGAGTCTTCTGTTTTTATCATTTGTTTCTATGCATGATAAGTTGAATACTGAGGAGTTAAAAGCAGATTCCCCAATAACTTGTACAGAATTTTTTGGTTTATGTTATTTTGATTAGCATTTAAGAAAGCTGATAGTGAGGGATGTGTTATCACTATGTCAGTAGGAACAGTGAAGTTTTCTAGCCAATCCATGTGTGTATTATCAGTCGTGTCGTGTATTAGTGGAAATTGCGGGATTAAGGTATTTTCTTCCTTTTTCGTACATTTTTCGAGTGGGTTTTCTAGTTGCGGTGATGGGTTTTGATCATGTAACGATTATGTGTTTAGAACATTATGAAAGTCTTTTTTACAGGTATTAAACTTATGTCCTGTTTTATGGTATGTATAACACATTAGTATGTCATCCGTGAAGAAAACTCTAAAGTGAGACTGATTGTGTTTTAAGGTCAATGACCCGGGTAGTTTTTGTATGTCTTCATGCTTTATATATACCTGCCTACGGAAACTTAGGATGTATTCATATCCCTCAAGGTTGATATCGACTTTTAGATAGTTGATTTGAAAAGTGGGTGATATATCTAAGTTTTGGATAGCTTTCAGAATTGTAAGGTTAGGTACAGACGGGCAAACATTAGAATAACAATACCTTTAGCTGAATTTAATAACCTGCGTATATGTATTTCATGATCATTTATAGTGATTGCTGGAGTTCTGGAAATATACGATTCTAGTATTTCTTTATTTTTAAGAGAGATGTAAAATCTGTTATTTGAGATTCTAGATACGAATAATATGTTTCTGGGTTCAACGATTTGGCCGATAGCTATTTCGTAATCTTTTTGCGGGACTCCGTCGATTTAATTGAACACCATTGCTTGTTCTCTGTTAGGTGTTTTCTCTTTAGCTGCTATGCTCGTAAAATTCAATTTTTTTATCGGTATTAATAATACTATTACTGGAGATCAGTTGTATGCAAATGGTTTTATCTACATTGGGTATAATATTATCGGTATAGACGATTGGGTCTGTTTCGGAGTCATTAAGACGTACGGCAGTTATCATGCCAGCCGTTGTTGTTGGACGGGGGGGAGGTATTCGTTGCAGACTCATTCTGTGTTGTCATTGAAGTATTTGAGATTGGTTTTGTTCCTTTTATAGAAAGTAATGTACGGGTTTCGGAAATATTAGTTGGCATTTGTGTTTTTGTTTTCATAAAGGAGGCATGAGTAGTTTTTTTGTGGGGACTTAATGAGGTGGGCATAGTGCCCAAGATGTTATTTTTCATATCGAAATTGCTGACGTCAGAGTAATGAATAACTAATAATTGATAGTCATATTACCTGATATTGGTGCAATTGGACGACGAAGTTTTTGCTTTCGAAGCTTTGAAAAGGCATTCACGATAAGTTAACAAACGTGTTGCTCTGACGAGCGCGGAACACATACATACAAGATTTTAGTTTTATCTAGAAGCATCAATCGCAAATAAGGGCCAATAGTTTTAGTTTGTGTTTCATTTTATGTAATTCTCTTTTGAACCGTTGTACTGTCAGTTGCTAATTTAAGTGAGTACCAAACTATAATATTTGATTTTACATATTTAAAATAAAAAAAAACTGAACATTTTAATAAAATTATATTTCCATATTAATAATATTAAATTATATTTCATAATTACATTAAAATGTATATTATATTAAAAGCGAAAATTATATTTCGATTTCAATGTATCTACCAAAACAATAATACTAATCGTAATGGTTAATACATTAAAATTTATCAAATTACTTTCTGAAAATATACCTTACCCATTTAATGAATAAATATAAAACATAAATTCTGAAACTGAGGATGAGGAATATGAAAAAAAAAATTTATGAATACGAATTTACGAGCAATGTTGATAACCATAGAAAACCCAAACCTCTCAATCATCTAACCAAAATCATACAAAAAATACTGTGAAAAATTCATACCATGTGTTTTCAAGTTGTTACAAAAATATAATTTACACTCTGCAGCTAATTCAAACTTATACGTATTATATAATTACGTATTATCTTTGGCCTTCGCATAAACTAATCGTGTTAGAGGTTTTTCTTAACTAATGACTATAAACAATTTGTTGAATGCCCAACTTATTTTACCATTTTATTACACATCTGATATAGAAAAAAATATTGATATGATTGCTGAAAATTAATTTACGTTTGCGAAACTTCATCAATTTTTATACGTTAAATAATGTTCTAATGTTTTGAATATAATATATAATATATAATATATTCATATTTCAAGTAAAAATATTAAATTTATTGAAGTCTAATCTTCGTCGATTGTTTATACAATATACCTAATATAATAATATTCTTTATAGATTGTAGTGATTACAAATGAATAGCTTACGGGAATGAGGGCCATGCAAAAGCTTCGGCATTCCGGGCCTTTTCATCCTAATACGTTACTAGATACACCCTGCGAATGTTATCAGTCTCGTAAATGTAAATCGGTCGGGTCTGTTGAAAAAGTTGAACCACCAACACGCATATGAATGTATATAAATTGTCGATATAAGAACGCGTATGCAATAAACTCGAACGTCTATTACTTTTTGCCTCGCAGATATTTTACAGACACGCTAAACCTGGGTACCGCAAAACTGCGGGGACACGTTCGAAAAGTAAAATAGATAACCCTCACAATGATCAGATAAGCGAAGAGAAGAATAAAATAAAAAGCTTTTGGGTTCAAGAATTATTGGTAAAGTTACCGAACAAGGGATTCGTGTATAGTGATTACGTGACTTTTGTGGCTTCATAACTTATCTAATCAATATATATATATATACAAGTTGCTTAAAAAAAAACTACTTATATTTTTTTTCTTTGCCTTCACATTCCAGAATCATCAATCTTCGAGTTCGGTACTTGGAAAACGACTTTTAATTTTCAACTTTGGTTCCATATGAAATTCGTATCGTATGTATGTATTTATGTATTTATAAATATTTATTTATACACGCGTCAAATATTTTCATATATAAATGTTGTTTAGGTATTAAAATATCATACAAAATAAATACGTGACTTATGACAATCAAATCAAATACATAATGTATAAATAGAAGTGCGTGAAATATTATAGTGCAATAGCAATTTGAATAAAAATATAAAGTGCTGAACGTAAAATACAATTTTAGTCGATGAAAACGTGGTTTGAATTAAAAGTACATAAATTATTAACATGAAAGTGACTGTAACATGTACTAATACCCTCAAAACCAGTTATCGATTGAACGATTTGTCTACAAACTAGTTTCCTGTAAAGTTTTAGGTAAAAATCACTACGGAAAAGAAGTCGCATCACTTGTATAGCTTTAATTGCAGATGTTATAAATTAAAATTTAAAATAACGACAAGTTTTAAAAAATGTAAAATGTTAAAAAACGATGTATCAACATAAATAAACAATATAAAGTACTGTAATTACAATATAACTGTTAGGTAGTAGGTTGTACATAATTAAATATTCATGTGTGTACTGCCGATACGATGGCTGTAAACATTGTATTGTATGTACTTGTAGTATGTACAATGGATACGAGATGTACGACATAATGTATTTAGATAACAATTATCGTGAAACTATCCAAGGACATACGATGCAATTCCTAAGCTAAGGTAAAGAGCTTAAGTTTAAAGTCCTTTCATTTTATGCGACCTATTCACCGGAACTAAAGGCACAATACACAATATGTTTTGAACTCTGTGCTGTTGCGAATGTTACGGATGTTCCTTTGCGGATACTCCTCATATTTACGCTGACTGTATACAAAGTGAACCGCGAAACCTTTACCGTCCATGCATACGCTAGAACTCGTTGAACAACCACCCCATCCACAGCGCAATGTGATCGTCGTTTTTCCGGAATTCGAGTTTTTGAATTTAAAAATCGGAGATTTGAGTTTATTATTGCAAATTTCTGTATTATAATCATATAACTTTCATTACACCACTTTTTAGTCGTTATTTCAATTCTTGGGCAAATAAGATATCTTTATAGTTGGTAAACACATCAAGTCTTACTTACCAATATTTTTGGAGATACAACTAATAATAACTAAAACATATCATGATATCCGACTTATATATTTAATATTATACAAAAACTTGAATATGAGATTCTTAATTAATTTAAGTCAAAATATAATTTAATTTTGAGGATATTTAATTATTTTTTACTTACTATAAATAGTTCTTGAAAAAATACTAATTCAATGTTTTCAGATCCGAAATCCGGATTCAATACAAAATCCGTATTTTAGAATCCGGATTTTCAAACTTCAGTGAATCCGGATATTTCCCCTCACTATCTCCATTATATACATAATTTCTTAAAATTGTAGTTATATTGTCAATTTCTGTTACAACAACAGAAGGATTTTTTTTCTTTAAGACTGCTAAAAACTTAGTTAAGGGCAAAAATGGAAGAAGAAAGATTGACAGCGTATTAGTTCATATGAAATATCATTATGGATATAAATATTGACAGTGAAAATAACATAAATATTTTAATTAACTGATTTTCTTAAGGAAAACTCTATAAAATTGACCTTGTGATGTAAAAATAAAATAAACTATTGATTTATTATATCACAATATTATGTTATTTCTTTTAAATATTATAAACTTTATCTTTTTCCTTAAATCTACAACTTACTATACGTAAATCTTATTTGTATATATATATGGATGTATTATGTATAATGCTCCTGCATCTTATCCATTTAGTGAAATGGGAACTTTATTTTAAGCCTTAAATCATTTTATTTTTTCATTAGAAGAAAATTTACTTTCGTGAAATTTAAACTCACATCAAAATATAAAATAATATACGGTGAGGATAAAATATTATACTCGGTAGGTTAAAACGTTTTATAATCGTTTTAGATCGATTTTTTTTCTCTTCGGAAATTCTCCATTTGGCAAATGAAAAATTACACCCATGATGAACTACAGTAAGTTGATGATATTTTCATTTAGATCATTTACACCCGTATTTTTCATGGCGTACAATAGTTGAACCTGGTGACGTATCCAACGTGCAACTGATGGAAGGAAAGAAAAATAAATGAATCTATGTAAAAATATAAAACGTATGTTTCACTAGTGACTATTAGTGCCTGAGATCGCCCGTAAAAATCACAAAATTCTAATCATGTATGGCTAAGGTTTGTCAAATTATTACAGAACATTCAGTACACGTACATGATTTAAAAGGTCCTTCTCAGGACCAATAAATAACACAAACCAGTAACGACCAATCACAGGCCGTCATTAAATAAACACGGAAAACAATAACTTAAACACAAACCACGATAACGGGAGGAACATCAATGGATAGGGGAGGAAAATACCTATCCGGAGATATTACCAAATTCACCGAGAAAATAAAACACTGTCACTAACAGAAGACGGAAGATATGGGAGAGTCTGTAAGAGAGGAAAGGAGGAAAAGAAGGACAAAGTCGAGAAGTGACAAAATCGAGGGTGGGATCATCGTATAGGGGATAAAAATACCTATCCATAGACACGACGTAATCAGAAGAAGGGAAGAGAAATTATCAATAGAAACTTAACGCAACCAGACACAGGTTAAAACTAGGATACACAGAAAGTTTGCTAGTTGGTATGGCAGTGTGGTTATATACCGGCATTCCGATACCGATTAAAAACAACTTCTTCTACTTCAAAATCTACTCTCAAGACCTCAATTACACTCTACGACAAGACTGAATTGAATATTGAAAAGGAAGAACATCGAAGAAAAGACCTACCACCGTGACGATCTTAGAACCATTCAAAAGGACCAATTAAGAGACCGGAATCAAAATTGCAGCCCGGCATCGACGAGCTACCGTTAAGAAATCAAACTATAGCTATGACGGACGATTAACCACACTCGCCGATACCATGTCAATTGCTGAGACCCGGCATGGACAGCCGTTGCGAATGTTCGTGTATATGAATTGCATACACGGTATCCTACGTGGCGCCGTGTCCTGGATTACACCGCTCAGGATTAGTCGGTTACTAAATCTTAATATTTAGCGAACGTCCTCGACGGTTAATCAAGGCTTGCGATTTACGGATACGTACGTAGCCTTTCGGTGCGGCGTCGGACCGGCGACACCAAGTCCGATACCAGATTCCGGAGGATTGTGCTTCCGACCAAACAGACAAGCAGGAAGCCCAGCCATCGAAGACCGTATGCTGTACGAATAATCGCAATCCGGGAACTTTGCCTACCAGCCGAGAAACCTCCACAGTCAGACCACTATTCGATCCACAATCCGCCGTAGCTAAAATAGTACTTTTCAGCGCTGAAAAATCACAAGGCACTTAATTAAGTTGTCCTTCCCGGATTTGATTCGCCACCGGAGTACCGCTTAATCAAGCTTGTACCGGTGACGGTCAATCCCTATCCACACATTACTTGTACGAACGTAAATATATGATAACCCCATAATGTAACGTTAGAGTCCGGCCAACTACCCAAGCTCCACCGACTGCTCCGACTCACTTTTACAAGTCTGGTCGGAGCAAGCCGACGCTTTACTCGTCCTTTCATATTATATGTGTATATATACATTTAAGTTTTATATCAAAATATAAGAACGTGAATACCTACAAATCCGAGCGTTTTAATTATTTTACGATTCAGAACGTCAACCTTGACACTCCGTATCAAAATGCATATACACCGTTTAATATGCCGATTATGAACTCTTCGGAATAATAAGGAAAATAAAAAAAATCAGTTGTCCACTGATTAAGTAGTACAATCAATTAGAATTTAGCTCGTTTAATACGTAATAGATATACATTTGTTGCATTGATAACAAACCGTTTTGTCTTCGTTATTTATCAATCCATCCCCCCATAAACGTTGGACTAGTAGGATGCTGTTGGTATTTTATAAAACAGTCTTAAACGCGTTTCCTGATCGAATACTGGTAGATGCGATGAAGAAACGAACCTTATTGAAGCACTTGAACATTCTCACGACATATAGCATTATTATGCGCACGTACAAACACACGACGATTAAAAGTTTTTCTCTGCAATATCATTGACCATACATGGGAATGAAGGGGATGTTTTAATTTTATGTTTTCTTCCTCAAAACACGTGAAAACTTCGACTTATCCAAAGACGCATGCACTTCACTTAAAATTTGAAAGTGGACTACATGTGTACGTACGTATTTTCTTCTTGAATTCGCACGAGAAAGTTTGCCAATTGCATGACTTCGCTCTCAGCGGCATAGCAGAACTATAACTTTGCGGCGCGTATTTTCATTCAATTAAATCGCGTTTAGTTGTCAAGGTAACATTTTACAACATACGAGTGTATAATATTGTGTGGGTATCTACTCGATTTTATCTATAACTTTTTAATTGATCACTAAACAAAGAGCTTTCATATTGTTCATAATTTTTCAAATGGTATGTAATGCATACACCCCTTCCCGTAATATTAATTTACCATATTATTTTCCAATTTTCCTGCCAGACTTTTCGATTTTGACGGATCTGACTGAATTGCTCTCTAAGTTCCAAGCACTTCTGCACTGTTCGTCCTATATAATTACCAATGCCGTTTAAATTATTCAACGTCAGTCTTATCTAATAATTAAAAATAAAATAAAAATACACAGGCCAAACGATAGTACAGTAAAAGACAAGTCCAATAAGACGATGATTTACGCGAAGATATTTTGTTACATTAATCGAATGGGTCCTGACTGACTGAATAACTGATCAACGTTCAGTGAAAACTACCGATTAATTTTGAATAATATGTTTTTACCTGATAAATCCGTGGTAAAACCATAGTGGTATCGATCCATTGTACTGCTGTTGAAATACAAAAACGTACTTTACTTGTTTTTTGTCACTAAATCTAAGAAGAGAAAATCAAACTTCGACAAATTTAGTGTCAACTAGATGCGCTTAAACAGGAACAATCACACGCGCATAGAAGAGAGGAACACTAAAAACAATAACGTCAATAACAACAATAACAACTATAACAATTACGGTGATAGAATCATCAATATCAACAGTAACAATAATTCAAACGTATCCAATTTCCTATAAGGCATAGTTTTGTTATGACCATCAATCAGGCACACTGACGTTGAAGGTCGCAGGCAAATCCGGGTAATTCAGCTATTATTGTATTTTTTGTGCGATCTCTTTTTGCGTAAGTGAATCGTAGTTTAGTAGTTAACGATAATTCGAAATTTAAGGGATGAGCTGGAAATTCAATTTGTAAAGGTTTTCGATTTACCGAGGGTTCGAATAATCATGGGAAAAAATGAATAATTTAAATTATAAATTATTAAATTATTAAATTAATATTAAATTATAAAAATTGTTATTATATACATTTGTATTTATTATATAATTATTTTAACATTTATTAATATACGTATATTTATTATTATATGTTATTAAGAAAGTTTGTTATTTATTTTTATGTGACTATTGGCCATATATAATCTGGCCCATAATATTAGCTTAAGTATTGGAAACGATATTACATCTATCCTCGTTAATTTCTGATTACTTGAAAAATGCATGCAATCATGTCGTAAAATATTTTGCTTCATTCGATGATTCGACAGGAAATTATCTCCCATTCTTCTCTATCATTGTCAGAATTGTGCTGATCGGTCTTAGTAGATTGTATAATTTCCTCGACAGAAAAAGTACCAACAGTTGCAACACTATCATCGAAGTGAACAAATTTTTCAAATGATACTGTAACCTTAAGTTTCTTCCATGTGCTCAGCAAACCTTCAATCTCCTCGTCTTGCATATAAATTACTTTGCTAATGTTCTATTCATCCGTAGTAAAAACCGTTAAAAGTTCTGAAGCAATTCGCGATGGTTTATGTTCCAACATTTTCCCATGCTTCGTGTGTCAGTTTAAAAGCAGTGAGTATAGAAATTTTACATGGATCATCTGCATGCTGGCCACAATTTTCGATCTTCCGTCCCATGCATCGTTTTATTTATTTTTTTATTATTCCCTTATCTAGTGATTAGAGAATCGAAGTGGTATTAGGAAGTAAATTTATAATTAAATGTAAACGATGTATATTAAACTACAATAATATTTTATCGATTTCGTTGTTAGTTTCACTATGAGTACGTCAATTAGGATATTTATACATAATCGTTACATAATTACTACAATAACACTATTTGAGCTTATGCATAATATATGAAAATTTGAATTATAAATTTTCTGGTAAAAAAAATTCGTATTTTAGAGTGTTTCCTTCCGTTAGACATTTTGAATTATCGAATGACTACTGTAAATACTTCCAATAATTTATAAGATAATTATAAATTATAAGTAGATTTATTATAGTATATGATATTAATAAAAATATACTAACGCAAAACATATTTTATCTTAAAAAATATTCAAAGCCTTTTCTATAATCGAATCTATAATATAATGATAAGTACATAATTAAAATTGACACTGTTTCTTATGTCTGCAGTCGCACCATATCAAGTTAAACATTCAAACTTTCTTCGTAAACAGTAAAGCAAGTATAAAAGTATTTAATATATTATTAAATTAGGCACTTCTCTATATGAACTAGTATTGTTAACGTTATCGTTCGTGAATCACAAAAATAAATGTTAAAATACACAATTTCATAAAATATTTCCTAATTAAAATACCAACCCGTATTTCGTTTATTCAATAACATTTTTACTAACGAAATTTTTCTTTCTAAATCTGTTGAAAACTTATTTCTGGGAAGAACAAAGGAATTAAAAATGTACGTTCCTATTCCTAAAAATAAAGAAGTGATTCACGTTCTTCTTAATTTACAAAAATATGAAATCAATTCCATCATTAATTTCCAGAAAAAGAATCAGTTCCAGGAATCGTCCGTATAGGAATGCGTTATTAAAAAACACTGATATGCACGTAAGTTACACTATTATATTTTACTCGATTAATTACATTTTGTACCAAATTTTAATAGTTATATAATCGTAAATATTTACAGTGGTGTAAGTAGGATTTTCCAGTGGGGAAAAACTTGAAAATAAAAACTCAACTCTCACAAGACTAAGTTTGAAAAATAAAGTTGAAGCTTTACTTTCTTTAATATTTCTTACTTATATTAAGCATAAAATATAAAAAAAATTATCTTAAGTACATTTCAATATTGAAAATTTTCTTTCTGGTGTAGCTGAAAAAATGACTTAACTATACATTGATTGTTGGTATCATCAGTTCAGATTAAATCATAGATATCTATGACCTCTGGTTGTAAATCGTAATAATAAGGTAAAATTTATCTAAAAAATTTATCTTAAATAGTAATCATATATTTAATATATGACTACAATTTTAAACACGGTTATCTACTGATATAACAAAGATATAACCGTGATTTTAATATACTATCTTTCAATTATCGTTCTATTGGTTTTTCAATTTACGCTTGATAATTATTAACGTTTCAACATTGTTCCTAATATTATAATTTTCTGTTGTTAGCCTCATTAGTAATAGATTACATAATATCCGATATCTTTCGTGTGACTCCATTACATAATAAATCAATCGGAATTTAATTATTAATAAAGGGTGGTAAGTCGTCGCTAACGCGAAAATTGTATATACCCATAATACTCGGAACTTTTTTATAAGTTATTTGTAAATTTGAAATAGACAACGCTAACACTACAGTACAATAAACTAGAGCTACTCCATTCGGTATCGTTTTCAATAGTTGTAATTAATCATTGATTTTAATTATTTAAAAAGTTTTTATCATCAGAGAAACTAAAGCGAGACTTACTTTAAAATCCTATATTAATTACTGTACTTCACTGATTTATTTGAAGGTTAGATTTAGAGAAAAAAATATATAAGTCTTTAACAAACATTGTGTAATGTATATTGTGAATGCGTAGATATACTATTTGCGATGTAAAATAGAAAATATTAACTTGATTAAAAATATTAAATTTAAAACAAATCAGCATTCATTGTGTAAATCGTTAAATGGTCTTGATATTTCTAATAACGTATTATTCTCACAAATTATTTATTAACATCGTTCGTGAAATTAATATTCCGAATTCGCATTAGAAAAAATAAAACTCTACGTTGTCCCTGTCTAGTGTACCAAAAATATATTGAATGTACTTTTCTTCGTGTTTCGAGGTGAAATAATTTAAATTCGAGTTTAGAATGAGTTCGCATATAGAGCGGCACAAGAACCATTATGATGTTTCGGAACAATAACTGAAACTTTGAATGGTCTGGAATAGAAGCATATGCGTTTTAATAGTTCCGAGATGAAATTAAAATGTTTATATTGTGTTTATTACAATGTTATTATGATCATTAATATGAATTTTTATACACAACCCCATTAGCACGTTTATAAGTACAACGAGTAGTGAGTATACCTCAGTATTAATTTCTACAGCCAATCGATGTTCAAAAATTTTTTTTACGACGGGTGAATACGAAAGAATATCACGAAACGATCGGGTTGTGCACTAAACTTGTCAATCAGTCATCCGAAAAATTATTTTCATTTTTCTACTCTATAGCAAATGGAAAATTGCATCTGCAATTATCCTTATCGTTATAGAACTAAGTACAAAACAATACTATGCATAAGATACACGTACATGCTCAAAAATAAAGCGATTTTCGTAACTTAGATATATATATATATATATACATATATAATGGAACTTTTATAAGTCAAAATAAATGCTGTTCCTAAGTGCGAAATTCTCGATGACCGTTGTCGAACCAGTAGCGTGACTATTTGGTATTCATAAACCGGTAGTGAACATAGACACGGAGGGTTCCAGGTATAATTAGTCACCACCTCAAATATTGTAAATGAAGCTCTACAATTTAAGTCTTAGAGTATGTATTTTAACTGGTGTTGCGAATATCAAACGTATTTTATTCAAAAATATTTAGTACATAAAAATAATAGTATTTCCAATGTTATGGGCTACCATGTATAAATAGAAAATGTGTGTAATACAAAATTATATGTATTGCGTAAGACACCATTGGTCGTGAGCCGATTAATAATTGGAAGGTGCGTCAAATTTTAATATATTTTCCTAGAATATTATATTAGGAACAAGGCCTATCGCTAGGTATTACTAAAACAACAAGTACTATGACATGAATGGAGCAATATAAAAGAGGGACCGAAACAACCACAATTTAGATGAGTTTAAGTCACAGAACTAAAAGCAACTTCACGTTACTTAGTATCAGAATTTTGTTAAATACTTTGAATTATAAAATAAACGTATTAAATGTATTAAATAGTTAAAGTCTCATGTCTAATTAATTAAAATTAAATACATCTTCGATTGCACAATTTGAAATCGAGTCGATGGCACGTAACACCAAATAGAAAAAACAAAACCAAATCTTCAACATTTTTGTCCAAAAACTTATTATGATAACAGCAACAATTGACTGCAAAAGTAAAAATCAAAAATAAATGAAGAAAATATGTGAACTCAAATATTCATTGGAACTAATATTCCACAAAATAAAATAAAAAATTAAAGTTATGTTTATTGAATAATTTATTATATTATGATATATGATTACCTACACGTTTTGTTAAGATAGAACCCAAAAGTATTGTAGGCATCCCCTGAAATACAGGTCTGCGAACGTCTATGATATTGAATATATTGGAATCCCTACATGTTTATTACTTAAAATATAAAAAATAATCATTAAACGAATTGGACCACACAATACTGAACAATGATGGTACGAATGGCAAGCGAAGATGGCACACGCGATAGCACTCGACACTCGTCACTGTCAAGATGTGACCCGGCACGCCAATGTGTACGATATTGCAATCGATGATTGAGCTGATATGGTTAATAAACGGAGAAGTTATAAGTTATAGGCACAGAGTAACCGTAACAAATCGTTTAAACGTGGCGAGGGAATCGTAGAAGCCAGTTTGTAATAATCTCCCCCGGTAGTAATTCTTGAATACAGAACAGATTTCTAATTAGTCAAATTAAATTTTACACGATCGCTGTTTACATTTTCAGTAAGCCATTAACGTGCAAAAAAATATATAAGCTCGGTAGATAAAAACATTTTTTAATTGTCTAAAACATGCAAGCTTATTGTTTGCTGCGCACTACTATGTGTGTGATAATGCGTTTTACGGCAATTGCAATTTAATGAGCCGTGAACAGTATAATACATTACAGGGACCGCATAATAACAATAGAAATTGTTTTATTATTCAACTATAGCTCGAAAAGTGTACTTATACACTGCAGGTAGGATAATATGCTTTGCGGAGATTGAGTTCGAGTTTAGAGAGACGTTTGTGTGTATTTTGAATTTTCTATCCTTGGCAAATGTCCTCACATCTAGCGCAGGAACTGGTCCGCTCACCCGTCTCTCGCCCGTTCACTGTATAACGTTTCAGTTCATACATTTTCAAACTGCTGCAAATCGTGTCCGCTGTACTATCGAACTTACTGCTTCCGGCGCAGAATGAATCTTGTTTTCGTGTACTAACCAAAGGTTTAATTATTATTTTCCCACGCTCAAGTTACGCACAGAAATAACTGCTTCGTACCCTGTATTTTAAATGCATATGTACATAAAACATTTGCACTAATATTAGTACACGTATTTATTATCAATATTTACGTTCGCAAGGGCAAAGAATTCCGTGAAAACACGATGTGATTATAATACGAGTACACTGAAACGATTTTAAAATGCATTCGACGATTATTTTAACTTTAAACTGTGATCAAAGAAAATATCGAAATCAGAATTATGTTATAACGTACAATCTAATTTACGCGATGGTGCAGAACAAATAATTAACATTACTAATTGCAGTGTAAAATAGAACGTCACTTCTTGCGTTGACTGTAAAACTCCTAAAGCCATTATCGCACGAACTGTCTTAGCTACTGTGTATTAACACATAATATGAGTGCGAACGTAAAGTGGGGTCCATTTTCAATTATGGATAAATCCATTTCATGGATCTGAATTATATCTGTTCGATATTACGCATTGCATTTATCGGTGAGAATAATAATTTATGAAACGTTTTGTGGTACAACATGTTATTATTTATACCAGTATTTTTTTCACGTAAAATATAGACATGAATGTTTATATATATACAACTTCGGCTAGAGTTCATATATATATATATATATATATATATATATATATATATATATATATATATAACATATATAATATGAACTCTAGCCGAAGTTGTATTCTGATACATGTATGTGCACATGTATGTATGACAGTAATATGATTATAACATTATAATATCTTTTTCGAACTAATCAGTTTTTTGAAACTTATTCTGTTATAAAACTTATAGTTTCGTGATTTCTTTCGGAGTAGGGATGTTTTTGAAGTCGCTAGCGTAATTTCATGTTCCCTCGTAAAGTTTACTCAATCATTTTAAAACTCGTATACATTTTGTTTTAATACTCTTCGTTTCATCCGTAACTCTCGAACGGTTACTGAAAAACATGGTTGATTTCACATAACATCCAAGTACCACTGTCATAATATCAAAACACCGGTGCTCGATGGAATTATTTCATGTAACTCTCACGTTTTTCGGTACTCGAGCTCAATTTGATATTATTTTCAAACATTACAATACCACTATTGGTAATTGATAACAGAAGTAATTTATTATTGCAACATTGTGTAATAAATTATTTTATATGTGCGTGTACGATATTTAATTTGACTTTTTTTTTTACTACAAATCGAATAATTTTGTTAATGAGTCGTTATATAATTTTTTAATTTCTTAAAAGTAATAACTTAATAATAACTCGGGTCTCGAGTAAATTTTTCCTCCGTAAAAGACCCTTATAAATTTACGGGAATCATGAAACGAGGTTATTCGAAAAATCACTTATTTACTGCGTAAATAACTTAATGTTTATTCTTGAAAACAGTAGCAACGTACACAATACTGATGGTCTCGTGCATAATTGTGATAAGTGTCATGCAAACAATTGTTCATCACGGGTTTTTTAGAAAAATTTCACATTTAAATATTAATAGGAAGTGATCAAACTTTAGGTTGGATTTTTGACGGATTTTTTTAAAAAATATTTTATTTTATTTTCACTATAGTGTTATGTAAATAACCATCTATAGAAAAGCGTGGTAATTCTGTAAAATACTTGAATAATTTACAAAATTCTCTTTATTATATTATCCTTATTGACTTGACTGATCAATATACCGGATTCGATAAACAACATCCAAGGATCATCAAATTCATCGCGTCGTGCATCTTCCTTTCCCTTTCCCCAACTAATCAAATAATATGACGCAGTTTCCGGACGAACATAATTTCTCGAGTACTGCAGTATCTGGGGCAAGTCCATGGCTTGAATGAATTTATAAATCGTGTACTGTCTTGCACTGTTTACCATACGTGTGCCACACACTACAGAAAATGTTCAATCATAACGACGACCCATGTCCGAGCGGAATATTTGAACGGAATCTGCAGCAGTGGAACGCGTATTCGGACGATAAATGGCTGTCGTCAGGAGTTTTACGAACTTTAAATAGCTTTTTTTGCTAAAACGTTAAGCCCGTGTTCATACCGCGAATACGGTGAACTTTTTTAATATAAATAAACACGTGTGCAAGTATGTATGCACGCCGACATTATGTACACATAAAATTATGTTATAAACTGTACATACATATATGTGTAAGCTCGCGGGCACGCGCGTATGTAAATTGTGTTGAAACTGCTAACAGATTTCATAGACATTTTAGACTTGAGATATGATTTGGTGGTTATTTTTTTTTATTTTTTTTTTGAGGGGGGAGAAAAATGAAAACCCAGGGTTTTGTGCACCCTGTACGTACCGTGACATTCAGTAATTGATGAAACAAAAAAATATTAAGTCGGTAATGTGTTGGCGTAAAGTTTCCCGTGCTCGAAGTCGAGTTCAGCGTAGATTTGTTGCCCAATAAATTGTAGTCAACGATTTTCCGATGGTCCCGTGGACTCGTACCATATTTCCGACGTGCGCTATTAGATCTTCATAGAACATACATAGTATAAATACAATAAATAAACGGTGAATTGCGTCCCATAAATAAAATGTTAATATACAGCTAGTATCAAATCAAATCTAAACTATATTTTTGGGTTGCCTTTCTTACATCCCGTTAAGGTACAAGAATGCTTTAATTGTTTATCCATTTCACTTATTGAAGATGAGCGAATTAATAAATTCATAGAATACACATTGAAAACTTATATTACAATAGAAACAAATTTCCCTACAAATCTTTAAGCTGAATTTGCACCAACGACAAATCAGACAACCAACATTTGTGAAGCATTTTATTCTAAATTAAATAATCTATTTATTGCTAGTCATCCAAATATTTGCAACTTAATTTATATTTAAAAAAATATTTAGTCTGAAACATACATAAGAATACGAAGTAATGGACAAAGTTGTCATTCCGTCAAATTGTGGAAAAAGAAAATTATATTCGAGAAAAAAATGATTGAGTATAAAAATAAATTATTGACCAGATTCGAATACATCAAAGCCGTTTCATTTAAATTTTTATCTGTTTAAAATATATAATTCGCTATTATAATTTTAATATGAAACATACTATATTATACTATTATAATTTTTTTTTACATAAATTATTGATGAGTAATTTTAATATATATGAAATTAAATTACAAAAGATACGCGATTCACCTAGTTTTAAAATACAACAGGGGCGCAATTCACCTAACGCCTTTTGAACAGTTTCTATAGTCGATAATAATTTGATTATTATTTTAGTGTTTTCTACGACGGGTACAAAATATTATTCGTTAAAACATTTTTCGAACTATTTTTATAACATTCGTCGAGGACATATAATTCGTTCTGTTATTCGTCACCAGTAAAGTTGGGGCTATGGAAAATTGCAAAATAAAAATAATTATTTTAATGGTTATTATTTTTATTTTATTTTTTCTATATGAATTTGCTCGACCCAAAATTTTAATATTCCTATATGTTCAAGATTTTTGTTTGTTTTTTTTACTTTTTTCACACTTCTTAAAAAATGTATATTTTATAAGATGCGTTTCCTGTAACAGACTCTACTGTCTAATAAATACGTCTCTTTTCTTCTATATAGCTATAAAACATCAAAACGTACATTAATCTTAAGCGATTAACAATGAAATATGAAAAACAATACTCCTCGCTTTTGTAGAGATTGAACATTTGACATGATGAACAAACATTATTAACAACGTGAAAGCAACATTTGTTGTTTCTAAAGATTGAGTAACAGAAATGCGATTTACGCGAGACTTGATGAATCTGAACTCTCAAAGCGATAATGAACACTAATAGCGTTATATTTTTTAATCGTATACGCATGTGCTCCAAACGAGGTAAATGAGAACACATAATTCTTACTGTCCAGAGCGAAAACCACGTATGAGAAAGAAATTCGACGGTTGATGTAACTGTTTTAGGATAAATCGATGGAAAACCATTTCAGTTATTTTTGAAATTCATAAAGAGCTCACTAAACATTAGCAAATCTAGAAGGTATTTGTTGTTATTTTATTTTTTATGCGCACGTGCGTGCAATAATCTAAGTATTCGTATCGTGCGAAATATCGTGCAAAATATTCAAATCAGAAAATAATTTATCGGCCCGCTAAAAATTCTATCGACACAATATCAACCAGGGTATATAATCCGCAGCCAGTATTATCACGCGATCATGTCCAAACAATAATTAATACGAGCCGCATATTTTATTCCCTTCGCAACACTTCTATTATTTTTAATTATCTGTATATCGTTGTTTGTATCCGTAAAGCTTTAAATTTATCGGTTATTTATGACTTCTGGACGTGCCACTATTGTGAGGCTTTCCCATAACCACGATCGTTATCGATCATCGTACTTGTAATCAAAATGATATGACATCTGGAGATCTCCATGCACTGTGATTGCTACGGACTACGCCTCGACAACGTTCATGTGTAAAATTTACGTCGATTTTAGTCGAAATGGGATTTCGTCAAACGACCGGGGCAAGTGGATAAAACGTATTACGCTGTACCGTTTCACGTGATAACCGCAAGAACAGGATTTTGTTTCCTAAAACAAAACATTAGTTTTTATTCGGTAGTTACCAGAATCTAAATTTACGTTAAGTCTTAAGTCGTAATAACCGGTAGCTGCATCACTCGACCACATATTCGTAAGCGTTACCAAAACTATACGCGTTATTATTTTTTCGTTTAAATCTGAAGTATCCCGAAAACATACGAATTTCTGTTAATACAAGAGAAATGACAGAGCACGCGAGTGGTCAAATCGCGCACTCCAAACGTGCCTATGCGTATTTCGAGAGAGCGCGTTCCACGGGTTGGTGAAGATCGCATTAAACAATCAGCAGGCGTATCTGTTTCCAACCCGATGGACACAGGAAAACGTTCATTGCTGTCCGCGTAAAAACTTGAAACGTCTCGTCGTGTAACGAGAGGGAAAAACGTAATACTCCTCTCCACCGTTTCATCCGTTTTGACAGGTTTTTTTTTTCTGTGGCGTTTGCTTCAAATTGACTCGTTGCAACCACTGTTGTGCATGTCGAAAAGGTAATCCTTAAAGTCCGTAGCTAAGTGCGATCGTACAGCGTACTTGCATGCAATACATAGGTCAATATTTGGTCACATCCATGAGGGGCTCAGCATTTATGACTTATCCATAAGAAACTTTTAGACGCTTCAACCTAGTAACTAGTGATTACTCCTGCTATATTTTAATTGAGGCACCAAATATAACAGGTAATAGGAACATAAAAATATAAAATATTGAATAGCTACTCGATTTTTTTTTTTTTTTTAATTGTATAAATCTCTTCCTATGGTTTTCTCTGATAACGATAGTCCGTAAATATTCCAGACCATTCTCGCATACCAACAAAATAAAATAAAAATATAAATATCAAATATTAATTATATACAATTTAATTTGACGTCTGGTTTGGTTTGATTACGTTCAGGGAGCTTAATTCAACCACAAATCCCTCTCAATATCTACCTATGATGCAATATTATGGCGTTCGATGAAATCATATAGACGAGAACGTTTAATGAATTCCGCCAGGATGTCTGGGTCGTAATGGAACTAACGGTCGAGACACTTTGACGGTGCTCATTTAAACAGACGATGCGCCGTGAACCTGCAACGTAACGAGGTAGTGAAATATTTCTTGGTAAAGACACCGTGGGACGAGGAAACGGGAAACTATGACGCGTTTCGTTGAAACGGCACTTCGATTTTTTCATTTCCGTTCAAGAAAGCGTACTATACTCGTACATTTATTAATCAGTACGTTCACGGGGACGACCTGCGGTGCCGGACTTCCACGGATTCCAATCGCGTGGCGTACTTGGTGACGGTCAAATTATATTGTTTTCATGCTTGACAGTAATTTTTATAGGGGTTCTTTCGTACGGAAAACGGTTCAGCGGTCGAAGAGCCGTAGAGTATGCCATTGCAGTACGAAGACCCGAAGTTTATCGGTAGAACATATATTCGATAATAACGATGCGGTCGAGAGTGAAAGCGCCCTGAGGACGAGGTGAAAATAAAGTAAATTGATTTTGACACACACCCGATTCCGGGGAGGTGCTCGACCTTTTGATAAGACTCGTTCGCGGTTGGTGGTTCTTCGGCAGCTACATGTACATTGGATTTTTAAAACACACACCATCAATACCATTAGTTTTTACCGTTCGATATTCACTATTCATATTTTCAACTGTACAAGCCAACGTTAACTCTAGTTAGTATACAGGGTGTACGCAGTCTTATGCGTTTTGCACTCGAAACACTGCTGTGCATCACAGTTCAACATTTGATCATCGGGGCGAAAAAAAAAAAATGAAGTAGAATTCGGTAACCGTGAGCCGGAAATACGCAGCCGTCAAGTGCCTCGACTACTACATTCATCTTAACTTCTAAATTTAACCACCTCCCTTTAATATCGTCATACCAAAACTATGAAAATGTTTTTATAAATAACTAGATTACACTTTTAGATTAAGGATACGTGTATGTGTAATACTGCCGCCGAAAAAGTTTATAGAAATGATGAAAATAACAATTATTTCAACAATATCGGAGGTCTAAGAATAACCGGTTGCTTGATCAATTCTATACTTTCACGGGTATTCGATATTCCATTCAAATTCCTATAAATCTTTTAAAATATTGATTTCGACATCCTTTATCCAGTATTATATGTATTATCTATAATAGATATGGAGTGATTCGGTGAAATAGAAAGGTATAAAAGCATTTTTACCTATTCTCTCGATTATGTTTGCGTCTTTACGATGTCACATTATTTTATCAGGATTTTGCTTATTTCTTCATTTTCATTTAATATGTTCTGTGTTTATTCTTGGTGTCTTTAATTTAAAAATTAAATAATTAAAAAATAATATATATATATATATGTTCACAATACTCGATAGAACACATGTTTAGGAACGTTATCATTGTTCTCATTAAAATTTCAATCTTAACCCCCAGACTCTTGACATTCTAGTGAATTATGTCTGAACTCTAAGAAAAATTGCAAATGGAATAATCAAATAATTTTTCAGAACTCAACAATTTCACAAAAGTAGCTGCTCGATTTTGGAACGATTTTCTTCTACTTCGTGGTTAGGCAATATAACCAATGGAAACAAAAGCATTTATTAGTTTTGGGTTCTGAACTGGATAAATATTTTTTTCACTTTTTATAGCTTAATGAAAACAAATTTCATTAGAATTTTTGACGATCGTGTGTTTTTTTTTAAACATTTTTTTTTGTTTTACATCGAAATAATGATTGCTCTGGTTCAAAACAGTAAAATCACTCCTGGGTCAAGTGGGATAGTTCAATTATTACAACGATATATTATTGCAAGAATATTATACCGCTGCTCGTCAATAATGTTGTATTCTCAAAATGTCCCTTAAACAATGAAATGTAATTTATTTACGCGATAGAAGTCCAAATTCGTTTCTGTCTAATGTCCACGTTAATAATATAATTATTACAGAATAGCATTACACCCGCTATTGTGTTTCGTCGTCCTAACCAATTAATGCCTTGAGTCTAAAAACGGATAGTATGCAAATATCGAAGACGAGTTGATTTCATCTAATACACACGCCAAAAATATTTGTGCTCGTCATCCATTGTGATCCGTTAATATTGTATACCTACGTAATTTATTACGTTATTAAAATACCGTTGACGCAGGGCCTTAAAATGATATTATTGTTTCCATTGTTTTTTTTTTTCATATTATCAATTATTATATAGGTATTCGAAGCTAAATGAATAATATCAACGTAAAAATTAAACATTTTACGCATAAAAATTGAATGAAAAAAAAAAACTTTTATAATATTATCGAGAGAGAAACATTTGAGTATTATATTTCGCGTCCGGGGAAGAAAGACTGTTTCGTGTGAAATAGATTCGTCTGCTTTTACTAAATTTCTATTATATTATAGTTAGGTTTACATAAAGAAGCCAAATATTTGTTTCTGATTTAATTTTTATTTTTCAAACAGGAAAGTCTGTCCATCAATGTTTATAACTCGTTATTGTTGTTAATTATTATTATTATTATTATTATTATTATTTCACATTTCTATTTCTTTTTCGTCGTTATATTATATTTTACTACATACGAGCGCTTTCGACTCGGTAAGTAGTATCTGCACATCATCGTCGTGGGTACATTTAGTTTTCATCATGCTTTAACGTGAACACTATAAAAATGTATAAATATTATGATTGATTATAAATACTAATATTAATTATAAACGATATTTTACTAGGTTTAACCATTAATATATTATGTAATAAAGTAATATAATATTATAGTTACCGTTGAACATTCGATCTCATTCCGTTTTCACACATCCACCCCATTTTCTCCATGATGGGTTATAATAATTTCCTCCCCCCCAATTTCAAAACCATTTTTATTGGTTTTAAATTTAAAAGCTATTTAAATTTCACTTAACCTTTGCTTTGCACAATTGAAACTATTATTATACCTACATAAACGAACCAACGTGCGATTATCTTTTCATAAACTTTTTATAGGAGTTTCTGCGGTTCATCGGTGACTCGTCGAAATTTGTTCGCTAAACGCAAAAACAAAATCAACAAATTTCGCGTGCAAACTCATACGTAGAAAAATTGAGCGGGGCTTTGTTTGAGTGATTGATTTTATATGCACGTGATTTCCCGACGAATTCATGTAATTTCTCCTTTGACTTTAAATGATGGCGTATACAGATATGCGATTTCAGTTGCAGGTGGTCTCGTTTTTTTTCTTCGTTTTTTCCCCTTCGTACAATTCGGTTAAGGCGTTTAAAATTAGCAGCTCTCCGTCCGTGAACAATAACGATTATTCTCTTCGCTTTTATTATCATTGTTATTTTTCTCTTTTCAAAATTTTCTAATATTTGCATTTCTTAACAATTTTGTTTGTTGGGTAGTTTTCACAGTCGAAACATCACGTAAGTCTCCCTAACGATTTTTTTTTTTTTTAATATAAGTCTAACCGAGACGAACCCTTCGACCAGTAGTCATTAATAATAAAACTTCACAAAACAAGACAATATAATACTCGTAATTACGTTCTTTAAATATCATAAAAATATCGTTATTAGGACATGAATAGTATTGTACATTTTTTCGTATATTATTATCTAATAGATATTATGTGCAAAGGGTACGGAAATCATATTTGTTGGGGACACATATTTTTCCACGGACAGATATGTTTTGTTAAATATCTAGACACTAAGTAATGGTCATTTGACAAGTGAAACGTACGCGACTAGACTTTCGACGGATTTCACAGATGATGAGCAAATAGAAAGTAACAAATTTGTCTCTTAACGATAAAACAGATGCGGAATAATACTTTTCAAATTGGTAACGCTTACGTGAATGCAACCGCTAGACAGCTTTGCGATCTCGTTTCCATTCAACTTGATTAAAAAAGGATTTCAACAATAAAAATAACGTAACTGAAGACCAATTTTTTTTCTATTTTTGAAAACCTGTTTTTGTCAAGCTGAATTCAAACGATTGCAGCGCTGTTTTGGGCTGCGTCCACTTAAACGATACCCAATTTGTATGATATGATAGCGTAACTGTTTTATGCCACTGTATTCACGAATACGGACAGTGTAAAAAAGTGCCGTCTAAAAGCATTGCAGTAACGCACTCACAAATGTCCCGATATTGCATAACCAGAGCGCCGTCTTCGATACGATCTTGTCTTGGCAATAACATTAAGGGTACTGCAGTCGATCGTGTTTCAAGGAAATCAATATGGGCAATTTAACATGATAGCATTACACTGACTTGTGTATGCAAAGTAATCGAACATAAGTCTAATCTCGCTCAATATTTTCTAGAAACCGTCCCACTGGCAACATCAAAAATCGTAAACAACTAATTATGTGGTTTATAATTTATGATGAAAATAAGTATTGATAATAATAACTCATTATTATAAATTTATGTTAATTTTCATTAACATAATTATAATTTCTCTCTCGCCGCGCTAGAGATCCAACGTCAACGCTATCCATGTTTGAATACGTTCATTACGTTGTCATCTACGTACATTCAATGATAATTAATGACTCTCTGATACATACACGGACACACAGATATACAAGATATTCGATAAAAACTCATTTGTAACGTAAAAAGGTGAAATATAACATATTCTCAACTGCATCAAGTCTTGTCTTCGAGAATTGACAAATCATTTTTCTGCGTCTACCGTCGTGAACAAAATGATATTGTTGTCTCAACACATTTGAATCATTTGTATCCGTGTTTCTCGTATTCTTAAGTCCAAGCATTTATCTTTACGTTTACCGCTATTACTCAGCCAGGTTTCTCAGATCATTTACGCCGTGGACCTAACTTAGTAAACCCAAATGACAGTTATATAAATTCTGAAGGCTCACTACAACGTGCACCGCTTACGTAATATCGCGGGAGTCTTCTAGACGACTGTCAACCCAGTGCATGAGTGCATGAATCCGTCACATTTTTCGCGTTATACAACTTAACTTAATAGACAATATCGGTTTTTAATGGTTATAAAATTCAATAGTGTAACTAACCGATATTACATGCGGCGCAATTTATGATCAGAAACTGCAATATTTTGAGACAAAAACCGTCGAAAACGTGTCAACGCCCTGGATAGATGAAACATACAATCATTGATTTAATCGATCATCACGAAACGATTATCGTTTGGATTATCTCAATTATTTGAAATTTTTTTTTAGATTTTTTATACGGTTACGTTTTACTACGTTGCGTTTGTACTAACTGTGGCGTTCAATAGTCATGAGTAGTGATGGGCAAATTCCCGAGAATATATTTTTGGGAAATTCCCGGTAGTATTCCCAACACCGGGAATTTCTCGGGAACATATTAAGTTTTTAAATATTGATCATGATTTTCAGTTATAAATTAAACTTATGGCTTTAAATTATCAAAATTACAGTTCTTTACTGATATTATTTCAGTTTAGATTTTTATTATTTAAAAAAATGTTACTAAGTAACTATAATTTCATTTTTTAATTAAAATTTGTACAATGATCACAAAATTAACTATCCAACTTTTATTTTATGTTAAAAATTAAAAATAAACACACTGAAATACTGAATAACTTTTAATTATACATGTTATGAACAAAATATATTTAAATATAACATTAGTATGTTATAACTTCAGTATCATTATTAATAAAAATAAAAAGAAGCAGTACTCATAAATCTTAACTAATACTTTTAAAATAACAATATTATGAACTTACGATCAAAAATAGAAAACAATTAAGAAAGTATCCAAACTACTACTTTGCATTTAAATAGGTTTTAAAAATAAACATAATTACTAAATAACTTTTTACTTATACATGCAATGAATAAAATAAAAATATAACTAGACTTCAGTCTCTTCGTTTAAATCACTTTAAAATAATAATAAAACAGTACCCATAATTAATACATTTATAATTATAATGTTATACTAAAACAAACAAAAAACAATAAAATATCCAAACTACTTGTATTAAAATAAATTGTAAACATATAAACACACTAATTAATACTGTAACTCTAATACAGAATACAGCTGATGTACAGTAGTATAGACTGTCATTCTATTCCCACTCAATTTTTTTTTTTTTTTTTTTTTAAGAAATTTCTCGAGAGGCTTGGGAATATTCCCTTTTCCCGGGAACACTCCTCGGGGAATATTCCTAGTGGCACATCACTTAGTCATGAGACGAAATCTCTTAAAATTGTCTTTGAATCGACGAACAGATACGTACGCGATTGGAATAATCGCGCTCGCGGAAAACCTTTTTCCGAAAATCGATGTATAGATAGTGCCTATTACGAAATTAAATATATATTTATAAATATCTATGTCTTCGTGCTCATAGCGTTATTGACACAATACGTTTAACATGACGTTAGATGTTTATAAAATCGTTTCCAATAATATACGATACCCGCCCTTGCGATACGTAATACTCACACACACATATTGTTAATATTTTTTTTTCCTTTATAGCTTCTACTAAAATCTTAGATAGCTCAACAATTATTATGTATGATGGGCAAGATAATGAAACAGTTCGTAAAATAAATATATAAACAGATAAAAGTAATAACCAATGAAGATCATAAAAACCAAATATTACGAGTATATTACAGTGCAGAGTTAAACTAAGTTATTAAAACTCGATTGAATTGAATAATAATATACATGATATCCACATAAGTTTTGGTCTTGAACTAACTAGAGCAGTCAATGGCTTTTTCTGATGGAACCTTTGTTTTTTTCTGAAAGAAGTGCATCGCTTGTAATTGGCTATGTGGTCCATCGAGCAAAGGATGCTCGGGATGAGATTAGTTGACGAGATAGTGATCGTGGACGACGTTAGATGCGTTTGGGTTGAAATCTTCCGAGTCGAAACCAACTTATCTATTCGGTAAGATAATTATATTATATTTTTCATTATCAACGATAAGTGACATAGATGAATTAGATACTTTTTGTTTGAATTTGGTGGTAGTGCGTTGACGCGGACCGCGCAGCAACCGTTATCACAACACGTCGATCTTTTCTGATCAACCACAAGTCCGCGGGGCGTACCGTAAACGCGAACGGGGTATTTTCCCATCGATCACAGGAGAACGTCCGAAACGCGCCACCACGGAGTATGTCTGCGCGTTCCGCGATTGGAAAACCATAACCTCGAGCTCCCCAACAACGTGGCAGTGTTGAAACAACACCCTTTCTTCGGCTTAAGTTTGATCACGATAACATTATTTATCAATACCGATCAATAGCATAGAAAAAAAAATCAATAATTATAATTAACAAGCACACGGATAACTGTACGAAAACGGCACGACATGTGTGCGGTTCACGTTGATCATTACGGCCGAGCTGATTGTTAATCTCTATAACAGCATTTTGGCGTCTTCGTCTACGTACCGAATCGACAATATTTTCCGACGTGAAACGCGATCGTAACTATTATAACATTATGGGCGCGCGTGTACGTGCAAGCGAGGAGTGTGTGTACAGCCAATTCATTTTCGTGTAACATTTCCGTAAAATTGTATTGGTTAACGTTTGGACTAAATGCGTTCTATAACGAAATTTGCGTACATATTAATGTCATCATCATATCGGGTAATTGCTTTATTGTTTTACCAAAAATCACGTACATCTACGAGTTCCCTTATAATTTCTGTGTGACAATAGCGGTCGATCTAATAAAGTAAAATTTTTCGTTTTTAATTTCATTAAAACGCTATTTTTTCTCCAAATTCAAAGTGTAATTTCAAATATAATCATACATAACCGGTATACTATATATTATTGAACAATAAGGTGTAACAAAATAGAAAAGTGTTATGAAAGAGCGGAAAGTGACCATTTCTGCGATCCTAGACGATTATTTTATTCAGATAAAGCTAGACCCCGCACCAGTTATATTCCGAGCATCTGTAAGAGTGATCTACATAAGAGGACATGCGTTTAGAGTCGAACCTTGTAAATTAGAGAGTTTCTCTGAATTCTATGAATTTCTTTCCTTGTGTATCCCCAGTCCGGTCTGTTTTATAATATGCAACACACGATATGGTACGGAACTCATATTTGGCTTGTGATCAACTCCGTATTCAGAGAATACAAAACCATTTCCTGGTTGCCGTCCTTAAAATTTTTCCCAAATCCCCTCATTTAATTATTCGTTCTTTCCTAAACATTTCGATGCTATAGCCACTCGACGTAATTATACCAAAAATACTTCACTATCCTCCTTTCCATAAACGATCTTTACCTTCCTCGAATATCACAAGCCCGCGTCAAGGCCCAAGAAACCACTCTTTTTATTGCGTTCTACTTCACCCCGTCTCCTTTGATTCTATATAATCAGCCTGATCGCGGGATGCTTCACCAACACGATGAAATAACTCTGGTTACTGTCTTCTCTTTTTCTCTATTGTATAAACACTCGTTATCACTATATTTTTCAGAATTATTTGTTCAAACATTATTCTCTAGTAATATACTATAGTCACATTTCCGTACGGAGTTATTTAAATATATCGTTGAAATGATTATGTTCGATAATACTCACAGTACGGTGTTTTACTTTTCCTCATGTTAGTAAACCGGTAGCGGCAAAAAACGACGTTAATACTTGGTATTAATTATATTACACATTATAATTACGCTCGTTAAAAACAAAAATAAACATAACCGATGTTCAAATAAGAACATTAAGATGAAGGAGGAAAGAGAATAGTGTGTTTTGATTTCCCGAGTAGATTACATCAAAGAACCTCGGAAAAGTTTTCGGATGAATGATAAAGCAATTTCCGTGTACGACGCGCGCATAATTATTTGGTTTTTTAACACACCAATGTACATTTTCACGTACAACGCCTTTTGGTGAACCCATCGAATCGTAATAATCTTTATCACAGTACATTATGAAAATGTATTATTATTATTATTTAACCGATCATGAAGAGGGCGAAATAGTTAAACTCCCGATGATCCGTCATGAACATTCAAATCTATACCTCTCAAAAACACGTAATAATATCAAACGGAAACGCAGGTTACGTTTTGAAAATATCAAAGTGTATAACATAAATGGTGTGAAGCATACAAACACTATTGATAGGTGCATGATAAAAAAAAATAATAATATGTACCTATTTCAGTTTTGAAAAACGGATTTAATTAATTTTTCTTTTTTTACGGTACAAAAGAAGAAAATCGAACATTTTTAATATACGGTTTTCAAAAGAAAACGTTAAAATACATTTAAAAGCAACGTGAAACCGCATAAGTAATTAATAATTTATGGATTGTTAATAACTACGCGTAGTATACACAACAACACGGAGTTAATACTAGTAATCTCCAGACACGTATAGTTATATAATATCGTATATATTTACGGTCCATAATATAATATTGTGTACGTCATGTTCGGAATTTAATATAATAAACAGTAGTTTGAGCGGAAAATAATAATTTCCATAATGAATATTATATTTATGGCATCGGGCATTATATACAGAATCAATATGCCGTAAGATAACGTATTTAAACGAGCGGAAAAATATGTTACTTTTATGTTTATTTGGAAATGAAAAAAGTTATTTATCTAAATGAACATTTAACAACTTTAGACTCTTCATCTTCGTTAACCTATATTTTTTTTTTTTTTTTTAAGAAAGTTTTAATGCACTACATACAAAAAAAAACTGGAAAATAGCCGTGTTTTATAAGATTTGACGCTTATAAAGTGACTTTTTACAAAATTTAATTTGCACAATAAAATAAATATCCATATACTTAGTGTAGAAAAATCATTAAAATATCTTAACCTATTTTTTTTTTTTTTTATTTTTTTTTTTCAATATATTTGACTTTATTATGATGGATCACAATCTATACATCGAGTAAAATAAGTCATATAAATATTTTAAGATAATTCACAGGTTATATTATACACATGAAGAAGAAATTACACATATGTGATATCCCTGAAAAACCTATTTAGAAAAATGTCAACGTTCATCGACATGTACATTATTCGTTCGATTTGAAATCATTTAATAATTTGATTACTTCAGTATTTTTTTTCTTCAATACAATAAACATTAATATTAATTTTTTTATAATTTGAAAAAAAATGCAGCTACATGAAATAAATGAAATACTCTACTGTGTATTATATGCTACCCATCATATTATAAACAGTTATTGATCCTGATTTGATTGAAGTTATTTTTTTGTAAATTTTTCTAGTCCCTAAAAACTAAAATGTTTTACTGCGCACTACCAGCGAATGAGATCAAGGATTGTAGTAGGCATTTTTTATAAGGATATCCATGCTATCCTTGGAACGCAACGATTAAATTTGAAAACATGACCATGCAACCTCGTACACCAATCAACGACTAATATTATTTTATGGCAATTTGAGAATAAAAATTTTTTTTTCCATTTTTACACATCCGTTTTGTCAACTTGATATATATGATATTATTGTACATGCCCGATCGTGTTAATCGTTATTCCAGCGATCGGGAACCCCAACCGATAACCGGTAACGTACGCCCATATAGTACCCAATTGTCGTTTCCCAGGCACTCGATAACGAATGCTATACAATAGTGTACCGGACACGTACTCGAATGCGTATACAGTTTTCTGTTAAAATGAAATGTCCAACAGTTTCAAGGGTGAATAATAAGTACGTATAATGCTTAATAATTTCACATATTCCCAATTACTTTAATAACGCACCGTTCTTTTTTTTTATATTTTCTTCTTTGTGTTGATACCATAATAATATTGTATGATAAGATTTCAAACGGAATGAATTGCTTGTTATAATTTGTTGTGCCCCTCCACATCTCTGTTCAACTGTATTACAATATATTTTGAAGTTACTGCATCACAAATAATAAAATACCGCATAACCAATAAATATAAACTGTACGGTGTTAACGGCGATCTGTGCATTAATTAGTGGTTTTATTTCGAGTTTCTTAATGCCAATGCAACTTGTATAGCCGCTATAGTTCTAACGTTTACGACACATTTTATTGCAAATAAGACGTTTTTAATGCGGCCAACGTATTTCGGTTTCAAGTACCCGTGCAGTATCTGGCGCTATAAAAACCTAACATGAAAATTTGTATTGTTCATACATTGTACGCGTAAATTATGCACCGATAAATTTTCAGTTTCTAATGCACGTAAATATATATGGAGATATCATATTGATTATCACAATTAATGGTATAGTTTTTCTGTATTTTTTTTTTTTTTTTTTTTTTTATTACCCAAAATAATCTCAATGTTAAAACATTCTCAACATTCTTATTATCACTTTAGTTTGACACAAACAAGAAAATAAAAAAAAAACAATCAAAGTACGATGCGCGATTATATTTAATTTTGATTTTATATACAACATTCCCTTGTGTTCTTGTGTTAAAAATAAATGTTGAAATGTACGATATTGGTTCGTAGAGTTCGTGTCGAACATTTTTTTCCCGAAAATATTTCGAATTTTGCATCAACTAATATGGTGCAGGTCTAACTGACTTCACTTGTAAATCGCTTCAAATACGTTTTCAAATATAACATTTTATCCGTATAATATTCATTTTTCGTAATCGGTTCCCTCAATATACGTATGTACAAATACTCCCACACACACACACACACTCACGGAAATACACATACGTTATGTGGCCAGTTCCTGGGAGAATGAACCGGGTGCTGGTTAATTTCGGTTCATACGAGTACTAATTATGTATCATAGAATTTAAACCAATTGGGTCCTATTATTTATACTAACCGAGTCCTACACGAAAAAATGTTCCTCTTTCGTTTCAACTGAATTTTAAAAATAATTAAATAAAATTCCGGGTAAATTACTTACGTTATGATAAAAATATCTTTTTTGTTTGAAAATCTTTCAGTTCGAACAAACGCAAAATATTTTTTACCGTTATATTGATCAATCTTTTTGCTCTTTCGATCATCTTCTTGTAATTTTAAAATTTTACCGGTAACAATTTACGTGATAAGCTTTTCACGAACTCTTATCCCAGTTCCTTATCCTCATACCCAGGAATTGAATTGTTCGTCACCCAGTAATTAGCTTTTTCAGAACCCATTAGTCTTTGATTTGTATTATAAGCCAAGATTTAGATATAACGACGGGATGGATTTCAAAAATTGATAATTATAACTCATAAGAATTTAAACTTATTTCTAGATTTTTTATATTTGGAGACAATCACGTTTGGCTGTTTTTGTTTACATGTGTTTCTCCAATTGATTTGCAACCAATAGTTAATTTTTTATCAAAATTTAATACCTATGGTATAAATATATTTTGCCTGCAACCGATTGTACATATCCGCGTGTAATTAGTTGATTTGATTTTTCATATTCTGTTGTTGTGTTTTTGTTCATCAAGTCGAACGCCGCACGCTTAAAAGGTCCTCATGACAGCAACGAATTCATAATGGGTTTCACGTTTATCAAACTCGTTTCTGGAAAATTAACAAACGACGTCCATTCGCTGTTTCCAGGTGATCTACAGAAGTTGTGCAAAATCTATCATTGTTCTCGTCGTATAAAATGTATAAAAATATTATTATAATATATATTAAGCAATATCATTAACAATAATCCGGGCCACAGAAAACATAAGACACATTTAAAAAATGGTATGTTCATTTCGCAATAGGAAATATATTTGAATAACATTTTAAAATGTAAGAAAAAAATAATCATACTACCAATACTGTCAATTAACATTTAAGCAACGAATACGTTTAATTAGGTCAAGCGAATTTATAAAAGGCAAAAAACACGCGAATAAAAGGTCTTCCGCGGTGGCCGCATGACTCGACAACTAAGTTATAATACTTATATAATATGTGCATTATTTCAAGTGATACATTAATTCAAGTTGTGTATTAGGTACAATTTGATCAGCGTATACGACAATATTAATTTATACAATCTGGATACTTGAGTACTGTCGTTTCCGCATAATTCTACCGCTTCTGGCATCGTTTTCTCCTGAACATAATATTCCACTCATGCATTAGCTAGTGGCGCATTTAGGGGGAGGAGGGAGAGGTCAAATGAGACAAATGTCCCGGGTGGCAAATTTTTGGGAGTGGCAAAATATTCTAACTTTTATAATTGATGTATTCATGATTTTTTTTAATTTTCACATCTTTTTCGGTATTGTTTAGTATTTTAAAAAATATTGTTAAGCATCTAATAAGAAATTAAAAAAAATATACTTTACCTAGTCATCTAGGCAATAGTGAAATAGCAAAATAGTTATATTACATTTATTATTCGATAAGATATTATATTTTGTTCAGTGCTTACAATAAAGACTCGGGTACACAGAACGTGGTATTCACTTTAGGGCACATTTAAAAAGTTTACAAAAGGAGTAAAATTGTACCTAAAAGTGTTCAATGTATGTTAGCATTTATAAAAGAGAATAATTTATTTGAAGTATATCCTTATATTGATATTGCTCTAAGGATGCTACTATGTATGTATACCTTTAAGTAATTGTTCAACGGAAAAATCATTTTCTACATTAAAAAGGGTCAAAACTTATTTATGATCAACAATGAGAGAAAATCGTCTTAATTAATTAACAACCCTCAATATTGAAGCTGATTTAATGAAAACTATTAATTTTAATGATATTATTGAACATTTTTGTTCTCAAAAGTCAAAAAAAAAAATTATAAGCTATCAATTATATTTATTATATATAATCAATAATAAATATAATATATTTAATCTAATAAAAAACCATGTATTGTTAATCATTGTGCATATAATAGGTATTAATTTCGTTTTCTATATTTAATATATATATATATATATATATATATATTTTAAGAAAGGAATATTCACTGAAAAAAAAAATAGGTTAACGTTAGGATACGTATTTCTATAAAATTATCTAATAAAATATCGCAAAACAACTGATTTATAATTTGTTTCATAAAATTAATTTTTTTATTGCTTAACTTTGAATTTATTTATATATATATATATTTTTTTTTTTTTGTAAGGGGGAAAGGCAGAAAAATTATTTTGTCCCAGGGCGGGTATATATTAAGTGCGCCACTGGCAATAGAAGTGACACCAAACAATCGACCGAAACTTGAACAATTGAAAACAATATGTTCGTCAAAAACGTCTGCGCTCTGATGAACGACCACACGAAGCAAAAATCTTGACGAAACGAAGGAAAAAAATAATAATGTTTTCGCCGCCCTAACCGCACAAACACTACACGTGTGCACAACTCAAAGCTCCTGTTTTTGTAGATTTCGGAGAGGATATACTTTTATTATATATCAAACACTCTTAACGGTAAACATTAACTTTTCAGAAATATTTCGATGAATCGTTGTACTACGTTTTACGTTCATTTGAATTTACTAATCTTTACCTGTTATGTATAAATATTATACGACATGCGGATTTAACCACTTCGGTATTTCGTTCTGTACCAATAAAATGTCATGCAAGTACGTTAGTATATATGTGCACATTTTACGGTCAAGATAAACATCACGCGAATACCTTAAAGTAATTTTTTTGAGCTTCGCTACGTTGATAATGTACGTTTAATTGTGGTTTTCTATACTTTACATAATCGTTATTTTTGACTCGTATAAACGCGTGTTTAGCATAACTTTTATCACGTCACTCAGAAATGCATGTAATTATTATTGTTATTATTATGGTACTTAAATTCTAAAAGTTGTTTAAAACCCGACAGAAATGTTGGAAACGTTTTCGAATTCATTTTCTTACGCAGCACCATATTTAATCGTGTTGTGCACGAAATAGAAGCATAATAATAAACATTAATAATGCATACGATTATGAACGATGTATAACATCCAAACGTACGTACTCGTTTTGATTTAAAACTCAAATATTATTGTAATTATCGACGAGAGTGATAATTGAACAACGAATCTCTCACCAAATTTTTTATTTAATAGTATAAAATTTATACCTAACTACTCTTTTTATTATTGATTATATATTAAATCCGTATATAATAATAAAAGTTACATAGATTACGAAAATCAGACCGTTAAAATATTACATAATAAGCAAGAATAATTTTCCACGACCGTCGTACAAAACGACATTACGCTGTAATATTATTATAGCTTAATGCATCGTGTAGCGCGTTTAAAACTTAAAATAGAAATTACAAAATGCATAATGTACACACTACTTATATAAAAAAGAAAATAAAAAACAGCATAAAACGAACTTGTAAGATAGAAAAAAACCGTCTACTAAAGTTAACGTTGAACGGGCCACGGTGGCGTATATGTGCACTGCATGAATAATACAGAATAACCCATGAAGGTACACCCATAGCGATATTTCCGGAGACAACATTAAGATAATCGAATTCTGTTCTTTTACACAAGATACAGGTGTAAGGACTACAAATATTCGTATTTAAACACATTTTTAAACAAACATGTTATTTTGTGAGGGTTAAAAGATACTCGTTTCATAGAGTTTATTTCACGGAGAATAACATGTTGACGTTTCAATTTTTTACCGTCAATAACTTTTGAAAAACGATTTCTAATTACAAAAAAAAAAATTATACAATACCGTGATAAACATTTAGGGATTCGACATTGGCTAGTCTCGTTTCAAAAACGTTATTAAGGTACATCGGTCAATGCACTCGGTGTATTTATCACGGGGGCACCGTGCACGCATAATATCGTACACAAGTACATAGGTTTTCACGAAAACCGAAAAGAAACAAAAAAAATAAAAAAAAAACAAAAACGTGTACGACACTGTAGCGCAACACGGCCGTCTACCGTTTTCGCTAACCGCGTCGAGAAACTCAATATTCGCGTTCGCGCCCCTTCGACAATAATCTTTCGCTCATCGCCACTCGTTTGCTTCCAGGTGGAGACGATCGGTGACGCCTACTGCGTTGCGTCGGGCCTGCACAAGTACAGTTCCATACACGCGCAGCAAATCGCATGGATGGCGTTGAAGATGATCGAAACGTGCAAAACGCATCACACGCATGACGGGCAGCCGATCAGAGTAAACAATTTTGTTATATTATTATTTTTTTTTCTTTCTATTTGCACGCCGTCAATAATATTATTTGTTGGATTTTCGTTTCACATCGCAGCGGCGCACGTGAGAAAAACCCGTTGCGTAACATGCGCGAGTACGTCCGTTATTACACCGTGTTATTATCCGTTTCGCAAAATTGACAACGTTTACGTCGGTTTCTCCGTTTCGCATGATCGGATAACATTTTACGATACGGACACCTTTGACCAGGGATTCTCGAACATTTTTTTTTTAACGGCACATTTTAATCAAATAAATAAATAATAATGAACATACATAATTTCATATTTATGTATAATTTATTAAATAATACAAATTTAATAAGATATTTGAGACTATTCGAGGCGAAAGAGTTCAAACAGCAATACACAAATTAGGTTCAATATTTTTCAAACGACTTCTGCTACTAATTTTTATATTGTTCAGAGCAGAAAACGCCTGTTCACATTCTACAAAGAAGTATTGTTTAATGTTTCGCTATTTGGATATCCAAACAAATTCCGTCGTCTATGGTTTAGGTATCCATTTCGTGAAATGTTATCCTTATCGCGTAATTATATGAAGTAGAGAGATCGTGGAGAGATCACGAAAAGGATAATTACGTGATATGGATACGACATATACGGCAAGTAATATATTATGATGGAGATGAGGATCGGGCCCTCGTCATTCCATGGGACGCCCGATTTCGAATAATCATAAAAAGGGTGCTAGATGAGGTAAACGCTTGTGGTGAAAATTAATTATCAACGTCCCATTCCAAGCTTGATGATGGAGAAGAGAATTCTTGAAGACATGCGTTCAATTTAAAACGATTAAAATCACTGTAACGGATCTACCAGAAACGTCAGTGATATAATTGTAGTGATAACACGAGTGTTTACCGACGTCCCGTGTAAATATGTTATCATGTTAAACTGTTGAATATTTAACCTAGAGCTTTTCATTAAGGTTTAAATGTTAATCACTCAATAAAAGCTCGTATATTTAGTTCTATAATAAAACCTAAACCATGATGATCGGAATAAAAATAATCGTTCGCAAATGTTTGCCAAAATTATCCGTTTGAGCCGATGATATCCAAACCCTGTATGGAACTTATAACTCTCTCAAATTCGTACGGTTCAAGTATTATTCAATTCATTTTCGTAACGGTATCCCATTCCTCTTGGTATACTTAAAATGATTCTCTCGAAAACTATCAAAAATATAAAATCTAAACCGATTGGAAGGAAAACTTAATTGAAATTGCCACCGCGTATGAACTTTTCAGCTTTCAGATACATCATAGATTTGCCATTTTCGCTTTGAATAACTTCTGTCGATGCGTCAACGTCAAAATATATATTGAAGCACGTGTCTTTTCCTTATTGATTGTTTAATATTTCTGTAGAGTCGTTTTCCCCCGCTGTATATTTGTGCACTTTTAAAATTAACATTCGACTGATGCACAGAGCACAGGGTCTAGATACTACTAAACCCTGCGCATACATGGATCCAAGGATCAGGGTGAATGTACCATGAACGAGCCGTGTAGCGCGTAAACGGTGTGGACTTGACGACGGTAAAACGCGTACGGAATCCACGAGATAGCACTGTCGTACGCGATTCATCGTTTTCGATAGTGTGCTCGTTTTGTAATCATAAAATGCACGGAGATCTACTTACTCGTCTAGAATGTCCGGATGTTCCAAATAAAATGCTTTATCATGAATAGAAAAGCACAGCAATAATGGACTGATAATTTGTTTAAATCATATACTTCAATTTATAGAATTATTATTTTTACATTAAATTAATATAACCTACGTAGGTATTATATAAATCATACGATACAAATCGATGGAAATTTGAACGAATTTTGAATTTGAAAATTAGTTGTGATCTAAAAATATCGTTTCGTTATCTCTCCTAGTTTACTACACAGCAACCATATACTGCCCTGAAAATAAAAATTAAAGCCAAAGTATATGAAATGTACTAATTACATTCGTATGTTGTTAAAACATAATTTTAATTGAAAAAAAATCTTAAATAACCCGGAACTAATGATAATGATTTAACACTATTACGATGTACTTTAAGATTTGTTATTCGTGTTTCCGAGCAGGAAAACCAATGGAAAGAAGCGAGAAAAAAGAAAACCAGTACGAGGCCTTAAATCTTGTTAAAAAAAAATGTGTTCGTTCTTAGATTGAATTGTTAAGTACAATAAGGGAAGCGGATTTATATGTTTTATTATTTAATATGTAGGAAATTACGCACCAAATTTTTTCCTATTTAATTATTCCCGCACAGTTTTAAAAACTATTTGAATACTACCGATACTTTTAATAGAAACCGTCTCCGTATTGGTATTTCACGCTGCGAATCCGTTTTTATTTCTATTTTCCACTAGAGATCTTACTGTTAAACAACAGGCGGGTCTTTGACGCGATGCATTTCCTTCTAATTTCCGCGATGTGAACTATCGGAGCATATGCTCGGGTATACAGCATCGGTATTATGTAGCTCTAAATAGTGGACCGATCCTTTGATGTATTCGAAGGGTCAAAACGTCATTTGTTTTTCGGACGAAGTGTTAAGATTACGACGGTACTGCAACAATTATCGTACCCACGCAATATGGTACCGTAGATGACTATGCACGTCCCAAATGCAGCAGCGTGTACTGCAACGACGTTGTGTGCTTGTTTAGATTCTCTCGCTCATAGAAAACGTTTCGCCACGTTATTGTTTTCGTATAATATTTTTATATATCAGCAAACATTTTATTCTCGATCGGCACGCGCAATATGTCATGGCAATATACATGGTGTTCCGTCAGCATGAAAATAACGCTGTGTTCCGTAACCCAAAGCATTATTACGGGGAAAGGGCGAACGGGGTAGTCGCCCCCTCCCCATATAACCTTTTTTTATTCGATTTTTTGTTATTTATCAATAATATCGTACCAGGAAAATCGCCATCTCATACTCGTCTTCGTCTATGTTTAGATGAGAATCGGATTGCACACTGGATCGATATTAGCTGGCGTGGTCGGCGTGAAAATGCCGAGATACTGCCTATTCGGCCATAACGTGACGATCGCCAACAAGTTCGAGTCCGGTAGTGAACCGCTGCGGATAAATGTCAGTCCTACTACTCACCAGTAAGTATAGAAACACATAAAACATACTTACATATAATGCATATTTATTTTCATACAACGACACTGGTATTTTTTACATTACGTACCACTTTCCTAATGATACTGCGTTAAACTTTTATTAGTTATCCCCCCCCCCAAAAAAAAAAAAAAATTAATAAAAAATAAAATATCAACTGCACTACTCAACTTTTTCGATTCGACTTGCAATCCGTTTGATCACCACAACGAAATGGAGAGGGCATGTTCTACGCACATTTTAAATTTCCCTTTTTCGCGACGAATTAGTAAAACTAATTTCTCTATCAATCTAACTTTGCTATCAACAATCATTTTTTTCCCCCATCGGACTTTTTAATTCATAGAGCGTACTGTTAGATAAGCGTTGACATAATACTAATATGGTTGATTCAATTTCGTGCCTATCTCAGCTCACCCGCTTATACTCTTATGTGTCATTTCCAAATCGAAACAAATTACTGTTTCGGTTGATGGACATGTTAAGATGTTCCATGTACAGTGATTTAAGGAGAGTATTAAGAGCGCTTTTCCCGGGTCTTTGAAAATTGTAAAAAATAATTGATTTATAAAATGTACAAAAATCGAGTGGATATTAAATCAAAAGAATCATGAACATTTTTAAATATAATACGAAAATATTTGTAATATTTTTTCATAACATATAAATGTCATAAATAATAATAATAATATTTAGTCATTAATTACTAGGTTGGGTTGAAAAAACTATTTTTGTATTTCAAAATCACATTAGTGTAGAAAAGTTGCCTTTTGATATCCTAAAAGAGGGAAAAATAATTAAAAAATCTAAATTTGTTTCTTCGGTTTGCATATAGGGTTTAAAGTTTGAACAAAAAAAAGTAAAAATCTGAAAAATTTGGCAATTTCATTAAATTAATATTTTTTAAATATTTAGTCTTAAAGAGATTCTTAGTATAAAGTTATACCAGATTTTGAGTTTAATTTTCCATGTCACACTCTAGTCGTAGGAAGAATCGTAAATCTGATTACGGAGTCATCTAAAAAAGTGTATAGAAAAAAAAACTATGACAGTTTTATAAGGGAAACGTTACTTTCTAGAACAGCAATGCTTTTATTCAATTGCATAAAAGAACTTATAACAAAACCAAAACTTTCAGACGATGCTTAAAAAATAAATACAGATATTTGTACTGTTATTTAATTACCAATACATTTTAAAAATATTAATTTCATAATTTTTTTGAAGTTGTCGAATTTCTTAGTTTTTTTACCTAAGACTGTTTTTTTAAACTTTAAACCCGATACGTCAACTGAAGAAATAAATTTAGATGTTTTTTATTCAATTTTCCTCATCTAGGATATTAAACTGCAACATTTCCGCACCATTATGATTTTGAAACAAAAAAAAAAAACATTTTTTCCCACCCAACCTATAGTCACTATAGCATACAATTCTTGAGTAGTTTATTTTTCTATGTTTCTAAGAATATTTGATATTTGAAGATATGGTATTTCCACAAAAAAATAATAATAATAATAATAAATATATTAATAAATCTTGACCATTTTCTTCCGATAAGGAATTATGAATAAAAAAAGTTAGGTAATAGCTATGTGTGATAATCTGTATAATCATAAGAACCATTTTAATGATCAATGATAACTACATAACAACATACACAACGTATGTACGTATCTTAATTAGGTTTAATCAAGCCAGTAACGTCACGATGTTATCGAATGTTATTTTCATTTAATACGTAATACGGTACACAGCACTAAAAAACTGGTACCAGTTATATATGCATTTTAATGTTTGCAGGAAAATTTACTTCATTATTTAAAAGTTAGGAAAAAAAATAGAATCCAACCTATTTTTATGGAGGATGAAAATGGTCAGCAAAGGATAACGGTATCTCATTTTTGGGGGAAAATGGACTCGCCCGAACATGGGCCTCAGATTATTGTTTAAACAGGCCCTTCAAAAGTGTAAATCCGGTCCTGTCTATGTACCTTATATTTATGTGTTTTGTGTACCGGTATACCAAGTTACCACAATAGTATTATTACCACCATGTCGTCAATGCATAATGGTGTGGTTCGTAGTGAGTTCGTTATTATAGTGTACGGAAAGTATAATTAAACGAAAAAAATCAAAGGATCTCGACTGTATTATACACTCTATCTGACTCAAAGGATTTTTCTATTAATATTTCGAATAATATTTTACGAAACGTTTACCGAACCATTTACACGTAGTGAACATTGGCATAATAATGCATTGCAAATTAAATTAATAAAACCCGTAGCGATTAATACATACAAATACACACTCACAGACACTCAGAAAATAGTATTACCGAAAATGAATTAGATTGTTCATTGTTCTTTAACTAATCATGTGGTGCTTACTTAAAAATAATCCTGTAATAAAAAGTACAGTGTTTAAATATAGGCTTTCATTGAGATTTAGTGTGTTTTGAGTTCAGATAATAAAATGCATTGGAACTGGTAATTTAACGAAAACGAAATAAAAAATTTAACTCATCAAAATGACATCAAAAGGACCAGTGAAAACATTTGCAACGTTTAAAACTTATGTGTTATTGTCCCAGTAAATTTTAAATAGGTTAGTGTCGAACGAACGAACAACTGGGAAAATCTCGAAAGGCGGCTTTTTACAAAACAACATTGCCTGCAAAATATAAGCTTCATATTACATTTTGACCTTCAGTGATTTATGTTCTTGTACATTGATTTCAATTGCCTAAGTGCATAAACATGTATGTAGGAGTTGTGTTAGTATTGTCGTCGTACAGTTCACGATTACTCAAAATTGAATCAGCTTGCTAATATGAAAACTGTCAGATTTCCGTATATTTTTAATTTATTTTATAACTATAAAGACATCGATTAATTATTATACACTTTTACCGCGTTTTAGTAGTATTAAAATAAATACAAATATATCTACTCCGCATATTTTACGATTAAAGCTAAATACCTACCTACGCACACATCAGTTGTTAAAATATTGTAGACCTATGAAAACCGAAATTTTCGAGGAAAAAAAAACGTTTAGGGTCGATTTTTATTCTTTGCTTAAAAGTTTTCCCAACCCTAATGTTTTTTTATAGCGTAGTAAGTTCTTTTCGTATTTTCGGACGGCACGCTTTCATCTTACGTACTGTGGTCCGTTAGAAATGTCTTACACGTGCCACGAGTCACCTACGAATTTAACGTATTTTATTCGTTTTATTATTATCGTCCGCCTCTCATCTAGCGAGTCCCGTGCGGGACCAAAGACGAGCGCGCGCGGACCACTATTTCGTTTGAAAACGTAATCGCACGTACATGCGCACGCGCGCAGGTATATACATATGCATGTTCTCGTTATTATTTACATAATATCGCGTTCTCTTTGAATAAATCACGCGCGACCGTACGCACGTATGATATACATACGGACGAAGCCTCTCGAGACGTTTTCAGCACTTCCTCGAACACTGGCAGCGGATCGTTAAAATGACTTATACATACGATTACGCGCAGTACGAGCGACGACTGCCGTTGGCGAATCTCACATCAGATGCATACACTCGTAATTTTATGCACGTTTTATCGTCATCAGGAACAGGTGTCCTACGCGGTACGCTAAACGCCCCGTGAGGCAGCATAAATTCTCGTGCGCATTATAATATCGTCTAGCGTTTCGTCTCTCTCCTCGCCTCGATTGACGTTCCGTCGCGATCTCCTAGGAGCAACGGTGATCGCGCCGACCACGTCTCGCGCGTACATCAATCTGCCAGGCCCGACAATGTATACATTATAGTGATTTTTTCGGGGAACAGCTATAACACGAGCCCTAACAATATAACAACAATATGTGTATTAAATTATAAAGCGTCTACATACGGTTTCACGGGTTGGGTTTTCGTTCCCCTCGTGTAAATCTTAAGGATTTACTCGGACTACACACACACCCGTGAACTCGTTACACACACCGTTCTACCTGATACCGTACGACTGCGAGATGTTTGCAAAACGTTTTTTTTTTTTTTTGTAATAAATCGAACCGTTTCACTTGAATACGGCGAAAACTGAAATAAAAACCAATCCTTAAAAATAATATCGTCTCCAGCAGTATTTCAATGTGAATATATATGTACAAACACACATATATTTATGTCTGTAAATAGCCATTTCCATTGCTCTTCAGTAGGTTGATCTGCAAATCGTAAAAAAAAATATATATAATAAAAAAATCTCACCCGTACACATCGGATGTGCACTTTTTTTTAGTTTCCCATTTTTCAACACGATATATCCTTTTACCACCTCGGGTCATATATTAGATGCTCCCAGATATTTTGTATACGCTGTCTGTTTTTCTCCCTCCTCCCACCACTGCTCCCGTATTACTCGCCCGGTTTGTATAGGGCTGGGTATATGCGTTTGGATCGGCTACACTCCGATAAATTTTTCTTGAAGTCAGCGATACATATATGTTATTATGATACGCATTCGTTGACCAACTCAAACATATCTCATACGATAAGTGTACGAATGATCGATGTCCAAGAGACACGTCTTATTATTTCGCAATCCGAGATGGCTCGTGACGTTTATCCGTAGTCGTTACCTACCCGTAGTCGACACCATACGTATTAATATTGCGGTTGTCCCTAGTTTTTCCATGGGATAAGAATATTAATATTACGATGTGCGTGTACGCGAAACCGAGAATTCACATCACCAACTACACTTCTATAATGTTCTTAACATTGCACGAGTATTGATAGGTATATAATCAAACGTTTTTTTTTACATGATTAAATATGCACAAAGGCTTAGCGAAAGCTTTCCGTACGTTTATTCGTGTTGTACATATGGCTACCACAGAAGTTATTCTCAAATTATGTGGACCGCGATCCGAAGTCGAGTTGCGACAAGTCGTAGGAAAACGTTGAAAATTAAATTGTAACGTTGGAAATATTCGATAAAACTGAAATCCATAATATTTTTCGAATTACAAGAAATATTTGGACGGTCGCCTGTTAAAAAATACGTAAAACGAACGTTTTTCACACCATGATAGATGTGGTGTATATTGCGGCTAATAAATTATTCATTTTCCGAGGGATTGAACGAGAAAACAAACTTTACCGCGCTTTTGGTTGCGGAATAGGACTTATATTAATATTTGTTTTTGTTCATATACAAAATACTATATCACATTGGAATATTATTTGTTCAACTGAATCACAGACCATTACGACTTGAAAACTCAAATGAAATAAAATTAACCTCACCGGTTACGTACATTACACGATTACAAATCTATCGTACGAGCAAATACGTGAGTATATCGTAATGGCACTACGATTTATAACACAATGCAGTACATCTGTCGGACATTTATTCTGACGCAAAAACTTTAAGCATTAAATGTTTTTCTCGGTCGCCGCTACGCATTTGAAGTGTAATCACATTGTATAATAAAAACAGCAAATTAGGATTTTTTTTATATCTTTTGTGGTCGTAATGCTCTGCCGCATGTAAAAAAGCTTTTCTTGTATTTGAAACAAACCGCAATGGTTGAGACACTTTTCAATGATCATAATAATACGATTCCCAGAAAATAATGAAAAAATATTGTAATTTAAACTATACTGTGGTGCATGTTTATTTTCTGAAATTTGTAAATAATATTAAGATAATTTCGGTTCAAACGAAAATAAGATAATACACGCACCATAATTAAATAATGTTCGAACTCCGCACAACTCACCTGTATCGCAATAGATTTGAAATTAAATTTTAAAAACCATTAAGAACGATGCAACTTTGTTTGTTTTTTTTTTTATTATATCACAAAAAATTGTTGATTATACGAGTACACTGTTTTTGTCGAAACTTATCACCTGCTCTTCCGGAATCATAATTTTCAATACAACATGTTCTTTTGAACACGCAGCGTATAGTATTCCGACAAAGTATGCTATTTAGGATTTTTTTTTTATTGATGGTCAGTTGCGTGCGCCAAAAGAATTTGGTATGGGGGAGAGGGTGTGTCATACACAAAAATGTATTATTTTCAATCTTTATTCTTTATTATTATACAAAAACAAATTCAAATAAGCGGAAATCTATCCTTCTGGCTTTTACAATAAATTCATCAATTATTTATTTTGATAACGAAATATCTCGATACATGTTCATTAACGCCAATCCATTTAACCGCGACTGCCCCATCCTATTTTTTAAATAATACGTTTTTAAACATTAAAGCCGAAAAAAAAAGCCCACGGGGAGGGTATATCCCCATCATCTCCCTCCTGCGCACTCCACTGATGATATTAACTTTAGATCTTTAAATGAAATGCTGATAAAATATTGTACAAACATAGTATGTAAAATATATATGCATGTATTTCTTCGAAAATTACGTATTTTATTTGTTCCGGCAGGCTATTGACGAAAAACTCTTCGGGATTCTCGTTCGAGGAGAGAAGCCGGTCGTGCCTGCCCGTCGGATTCCCCGAGCACATACCGGGCACGTGCCACTTCCTGCTGTCGTACGTGCATCCCGATATGTCGACCGACGGCGAACATGACTTGGACGCTCACATCGCCGCCGGCCTGCGACAGCTCACCATGGACAGTTGAACAACGACCGCCGCCTCGTAAACGTACATTACGGAAGACTTCATCGTCGTCGCGTTTTATTATTGTTCTTTTTTTTTTTAACATTTTTTTTTTTCTCGTACTCCCGTAGCAGCGTACACAATACCACCCCGTCCCAATATTGCGTAGAACGCAAAAGAAAATAAAAAGAAAATATTACCAACGATTATATCGTAATTACAGTGTAAATAATAATATTACGTTAGTGTTCCCGCACACTTACTCCCACCCCGTCACGCCCAAAGCGCGGGCACAGCCGATTTTAAAGCACTATAGTAAAAACACTTTTGTATTCGTACGTAAAATAATTACGGACGACGGGCAAACCATCTCGAGATCATAGGATTGCAATTTCTTACAGACAGAGAATCGTCTTTGTTGCGTCTGTGTACAACAAGAGAATAAATTGTTTTATCGCGACGAATAGAAAAAGAAAAAAAACGTCATTCACAATCTCCAATAACAGCCACTTTTTTTCTATTCGAGTACGTAAACGGCCGATCTAACAGTCCGTCGATTCTTTTGTCCCCATTGTTTCCACTACGTCTCATGTAATGAAATGTATTAGTAGCGAGTCAACGACGTTTCGAAACGTTCCTTTTAATTGAATAAAATGTCCGATCACCAACGTTTCAGGATCAGGATCAAAACGTCACGAATACAATATTATCCTTACAGAATATGAATAGGCAAAAACCGTGACACCGTGTAGCTCGTGTGGTCACTTAATTATGGTCTCCGTTTGATTTATTCGTTTGATCACTTAGAAATTAATAAAAAAAAAACTAGCATAAAAAAAAAAAAAAAAACTTTTCGGAGATTTTGTAAAACTCTTATGCGTATAAAAATACTGTGTTGCATATATCGGAACATGGTTCGGTAAAAATATCTCTCCGGAAGTGAAATGTTTAATGTAAGGAACGTAAAACGAGTGTGTAATTAGAGTAGATTTACTTGCGCTTCTGGTAAAGGAGAAAATCAGTAATTGACAAAGCCTACTGTCCTAACGTCAAATGTCAATTTGTATTTATCCAACAATACGTTCGAAAGAACTAAAACTGACATTTCAAACACAACGATTACACTCCCTCTTAATTTTAATTTTTTTTTTTTTTTTGTAATCGGAAGTGTGAACCCACACTTATTCTAAAATATTTAAATCATTTTTAGATATTGGTCTCGTAGTGAATAGTTGGTGGAAATAACTAATTCGCAAAATCAAAAATCAATCATTGTTTAAATTATTTATGCGATTTGGATAGATTTACAGTAGATTATTAGAATGTGTACATGGATAGATGTACAAGAGTTATCGTATCAAATTAATCAAAGTCACTTTTTTATAAATATATCTCCTAAAGTAGAATATTACAACGCTTCATCTTTTCATTTACAATTTCTCTTCTCGTTTTCCTTTATAGTTTTTCGTAAAATCTTCCTGTACGGCGTAGAAAATAATAATGAAAAAAATTATCTTCTGAATAAAAAACTAATGTGATCAATAATATTTCGTAACGAGTTTTGTGTTCCTAGTGTTTAATGTTTCTATAATAATAATTTATAATTGTTTTAACGTGAATGTTGTAGCTGATTACAAATAATGTTTCGTTAAGAATGTATATTACAATAACAATAATTAAAATAATATCTTAATCAATACATTGCTAACACATTATATTGTTAACTTAGACGTAATATTAAATATAAGTCTATATACATAACACATCTTTATATGTATATGCATATACATACCTATGTATATATATATACATATATTATATTTTAAATGTTCGCTTTTGTCAAACAAACAACAACTATTGCGCTATACTTAACTAAAATATTATTACTAATAATTGTTCATTTTTTTCTTTGTATATTGGTGTGAGAAATCTGAAAAATATGTTTATACGTCTACGATTTCGACTGTCATGCCAAGACGCGGATGTACACGTATTGTCAATTATATCGATTGCTTTTATAAACACACACACACACATACACGATATATATATAAATACTCACAGCAGAACTACCAAAACTCTTCGTCATAGTTGTTTGAAAAATAAATATTATATTCTATACAATATAATACAAGATTATTTCGGTTTCTTCATGCAATACACAAACACATATATGTTTATAACGATTCGAGTTGTTTTGCCAAATAAATATAAAAGATTTATGTCTCATCAAATAAATGATAATTTTTGAAGAAAAACAAAGTGGTTCATTAAATAAAGTGCTACCACCAAAAGAGTGGTGAAAATTATCGATACTAGATATTATTTGAATCTCAGAAGTTTTGGGAATACTGATTAAAAAAAAAAATCTAGTAAATTCCAATTTTCAAAATTATTTAAAACTATGTTACTAGAGCGCGCAATGTTTGCCATTCCAGATATACTTTTAGCCGTGATGATTACTACCATTCAGGGACTAAAATTATGTGCGAAATTTTAAGTGTATTGTGGTTCTATTCTCTGTATTATGGCATTTGTTTTTAATTTTACGGTTTTTTTTTATTAAATTATCTAACATATTTTTAAAACTCCAAGATATATCATCGGCAAAATCTAGAATACCAACTATTTTAACAGTGTTACTCATTACTGTTAACGTTTGAAAGGGAAATATGACAAAATCCTTAAGTGTGCAGTACGAAAAAATGATATATTTTAGCCTATGCTACCATTGATTGTAGAATAAACTACAATTAATATATATTATTCTATAATCAATGCTACTTCCATGAAATTGTGATAACAATTTTTTTTAACAACTTTTTAACACGGGCGTATCATTTTGCTGTACATAGATAAATTAAATTCCATTATTGACTTATCTCAATAGAAAAAATGCAAAAAATACTTATAACTAGGATTCAAAAGTTATAGGAATTAAAAAAGGCAAATTATGCATGCAAATATGCACGAAAAAATTATAAAAAAATGTATAAAAAAGTGTGAAATATGCAAAAAAAATATTCATTTATTTATTAATAGTTAGTTAGTAAATTCTAAAAGCCTATAATTAAAAAATTGTATTATTGAAAACTAAAATATGGCCCATAGCCGGTTAGCATTTGAGATTTGATTGAACTGAAAAAATATTTAAACTAATATATTTTCATTATTTATGAAATACGAAATAAATATATATTGTATAATATATGTTAAGTTGTTGCATTGAACCACCAATATTTTCGTTAGATTCGTAGTAGACAATAAAAATTAACAATAAATAACCATGAAAAATGATATTGAGTTGTATATCATGCACGTTTTAGTTTTAGTTTTAGTTTTTAACGTTGTAACGTTATTTAAAATAAGTTGGTTAGGAATGAAAAAAAATTAATGTTTTTAGAAAATATTAAATATGCATACAAATATGCAAAAATTAATGAAAAATCAACGAAATATTCACTTTTTCTCTAAAATTAACGAAGTATACAAAATATTCATTTTTAATTTTCAATTTTTAAACTCAACGTTGTATAGCTCGGATTTTTAGCTGGGTCTGCTATAAATCTAGAGCATATACCATAGAACAATATGCAACTCCTATAACTTCCAAACCCTACTTATAACTCATAAGTCCGTGCGTTCGACCTTTTTATATATTTGCCTAAATCTAACACGAGCAAAAAATCTAAAAAGAAATAGTCATAAGTCACCTTCACTGTAGTATTACATTAATTCAAGTACATTTTCACTTTTTTGGGTTTAGAATTTATTGGTTGAATATTTTAGTAAATTATATTATTCGGATTCTGAATGAAAAATTTCGAATTGGTCAGATAGAAAAAAAAAATTGCGTAAAAGTAACGCGATGTAATTTGCAAAAATGGAACGTAGCGTAAAAAAATCAATAAAAACTAACTAATGTTATTGACAAATAATAGCGTACAATTTGTTTAATGTTTCACTGCGATCTGTAAGATTGTTTTCGGCACCGATCGCCGTAGTGGGCATTGCGTTTTCGATTCTCGTACACCAATCACATTTCATATTTCTTCTAACCACTTGTAGATCCCAGCAAATTTCGCGTCAAAATGGGTTCTCGACACTGTAATATTAGTCACCACAACGCGTGGTTACCGTTTGTGCTTTACACATTTTATTTTTTTCCAGATTTAATTGAAAATAATTACACTTCTTTCCGACCCGTTCGGATCATTCGTCTCTGTACGAAAACAAATCTTTCGCGGAGCTTTGTCGATCACCGAATGACTACAGCGTTATTGCGACGATCGTGTTTCACCGGAGCGTATAAAACTCACATTTTACGAGGCTATACAGATCAAACGCGCATAATATTATACGTTAAAACGGATGCATACGAACTAAATCCCAATATAAACTTTTACGACGAATTGAGTCCCGGGTTGTTTTGGAGTGTATACCAATTGGATCCGTGACATTTTAGGAACAATACTAAATGAGTCCGTTTTTTAATACTAATTGAGTCCCATCGAATTTTTAAAAAAAAAAAACATTTTCCTTCCCATTTTTACAGATTAAAAAATGCTATATGTATGAATGAAAAGGTTTTTTTTTTTAATATTTTATAATCTCATATTTTAGGGGTACAACATATTATGAATAATTTGTGTATAATTAAATAAATATAAGTAATAACATAAATTATACACGAAATATACAATATATATATATTATATTATTAAAAAATTGTATATGATAAAACAACATTTTTTATATTGTTAAAAATGTATAGGATAAACATTATGTATAATCAAATCTAGTTATTGTATTTAATATGAACGTCTCTATATCTATACGTATATTCAGGCGCATCCAGACGGAGCAGCATAAGTGTGACAATAATAATAATAATAATACATAATTTGTGTCTAGACTCCAGACGGTCGATTTTATATTTTACTCGAAATAATCTTTGAACTCGATTTGTATACTATTAGTTAGTATATTATTTGAACCACTAATTGCAGAAAAGGAACATGTTTACTTTTTGATGAAATTTAGTTTTTTACGGATCTGCCTTAAATACATATTTTGTGTAAAAAACGGAACTAATCCATTAATAACATTCAGAAAAGTGAGTATTAAGATAATTTACTCATTTTTAAATCTATCTCTTTTCTAAGTCTTGCCTAGATAGATTTATGTGTCTCCTGTAAAAAAAGGTTTTGTGAACATGTCCGCTTTCTGCAATAAGTGATTTATTTCTTTCCCGTTCAGGTATAGAGATTCGATAAGTATACAACGGTTAAAGGAGTCTCGTATGCGGGTGATTTTCAGGATAGTGTTTTGTGTTTTTTTCAGAGGCAAAAACTGTAAAAAAATTCGATGTGTACTGTAGTAAGGACACGTTTTTACGGTAAATATCTCGACAATTTCTTGGTAAAAAAATTATTTTCTTTCTTCTGAAATACATGGTACCCAGAAGCTTATGTGTAGTATTACATTTCGCCCGTATTGTTTTTGGCGAACGAACCGTGACAAATACGAACCTTTGGCTATACATTATTTTCTCAGCAATAGTCGTGCAGTTTTTTTTTTTTTTTTTAATTTAATTTTTTATTCTTTTTTCGAGCAAATGTAAACCGGGCCCACGATTACCTTTTTTTTTTGTTGTAAATTCAGCACCAACAATTTTAGGTAATAAAGTAGGTGGATTGTAAACTCGGGCCGGAAATTTCAAGTAATAAAAAAAGTTGGTTGTAATCTCGGCTCAATAATATTTACAGGTGAAATAAAATAGCGATGTATAAACCACAAATGAATAGCTTTTTTAAAAACGTTAGGAATAAATAATGATATTACTCAGAAAAATGATGATCATCTACATGAACCTATCAGGGACTAAGTACTACAACGACAATGTGTACCACCATGGCCAAATGCAAAGGAACTGAGGATATCTGGAGTAGGCAAAATAAAATTTTTTGTAGTGCAGTACACAATATACCTGACGCGCAAGATCTACAAGTAAGTGATATTCAGTATGTTAAAAAGAATATATACAACGCCTCCTCGTGGTGTCCTTTAGGTAATTCTAAATGATTCTCAAAAATATTATAAGAAAATTATACAAATGCACATTTTATCCGGGTCTAGTTTACACCTAAATTATTTTTACCTGAAAAAACCCCAGGCTGAGTTTACACTTAAATTATTTTTACCTGAAAAAACATGGGTCGAGTTTACTATAGATCTTTTGAAAACTTTTTTTCCTCGGGCTGAGATTACAATCGCCCCTTTTTTCACCGGAACAACGTCCTCTGGTATTTTTACATCGAATTTACATGGTAAAGATTACTTACTACTTTTATGAATTGCCAATCAGGATTTTTTTATCGCCATGTCCTTAATAATTTTTTTGACGATATTTTTTATTATTTTACGATAGAATTGATTTCAACAGCAATCGTTTGACAGTGGTGGCACTAAACACACACGTGCGGATATCATGTTATCGCTCATACGAGTGATATTAGTAGTATACTACAGTTGAACTTGGTTAACTCGAAGTTGAAAGGACCGAAGTAAAAGTATGAGTTACACAAGAATTCAAGTTATCCAAGAATTCGAGTTATCAAAAAAAAAAAAATATGTTAAAACAGTACTGTACGAGTATATTAATTCCTGTGTTTATTATAAATAAAATATGTAATGTGCCATAAAAATTAGTTACTATGTATTTATATGTATATATGTATATATAATTTTAAAAAGGTAGGTAATGTATATACATATAAACAAAAATGAGGTTAAAAAATGATTTATAAAAGGTATTTATTTTTGTTTGAGTTTTGCTGTTGATTGCAGCGTTTGTAGTGAATCGTTCTATTTTATTCAAAGCTTCGAAAAGTTCATCACTGACCTCTCCTTTGTTTTCAATAAATATTCATTAATACGCATCCGTGCTTGTATATTCGTGAGAATGGGGGTTCGATACATTCTTGTTCCTCTTCTTCATCCGATGATTGAGTACATCTTACAGTTAATTGTATAATGTCTGAATCTAATAAATGTCCGCATACTTCCAAGTCGTTATCCATGTTGATGTAGTCATCAATATTAATATTTACACTTTACCTCACATCGTCTCATACATTTATTGTAATCGTTTGTTGAATTTCTTCATCACCGACATTTTCTGAATTTCCGCTTAAAAAACCAGCTTTACGGAAACAGTTTGCAATGGTTTCTGATGTTACTTGTTCCTAGGCATTTTTGGACATTCGATTTGCTTGTAAAATATCAATTTTATCACCATCCTGTAGCAAGTTCTGTACTAGTAGAGTACGGTAATGGTGCTTGACATTTTTAATAATTCCTTGGTCCATTGGCTGAACCACAGATGTCATATTGGGAGGAAAAAACAAAACTTCAAGATTTCCCATTGTAGGAATGTAGTTATGCGCAGTGCAATTGTCAATAAACAATATCACTTTTCTGTTTTGTTTACAAAATATTTTATCAATTTTCAGTAGCTAATTTTAAAAAAATTCGCCTGTCATCCAAGCTTTTTTATTCGCTTAATATTCAACTGGTTTCGATTTTACATTTTTAAAGCTCCTAGGATTTGATGATTTTCCTATCATCAACAATGGCAATTTTTCTGATCTGTCCATGTTAGCTTCGACTAACAGTGTTACGCGTTCTTTACTTTGTTTGCCACCACTGCACCGTTCATCTTTAAAAGCTAGTGTATTGTCTGGGGTACGCCTGTAAGATAAGCCTGTTTCGTCTGCATTGAAAATGTCTTTAGGATTTTTGCTTTTTATCATTTGTAACAATTTTATTTTCCAATCATCAGCTTCTTGAACATTTACATCACCACTTTCACCACTTACGGTTTTAAAACAAATGCCATTTCTTTCTTTGAAACCATCGAGCCATCCATTGCTTGCCTTAAAATTAATTTTTCCTAATTTTAATGTGAATTCTTCAGCTTTTGCTCTTATCAACAGCCCACTAAGGAGTATTTTTTGTCACGTGTCTGATTAAACCATTTGTAAATACACTCATCTACGTCAGGATTTTCCAGTTCTCTAGCTCTTTTTCTACCTTTTACACTGGACGTAGCCAACTTATTTAAAATTGTTTCTTTATTTTTAAGATAAGTTGACAAAGTGTTAGGTGGAATACCAAATTATTTAGCTACCAAAGACTTTGTTTTAAATCCATTTACAACTTCCCATATCACTGCCTCTTTCTCCTCGTATGTTAACATTTTTAGCATGCGTTTTGATGATGACATTTCGAATGATCACGTTGAAACAAACACAGAACACTGAACACGAAAGTCATGCGTCGTCGTGAACCAGTTGACGTCATCGTAAACCGTAAATAAACAACTTATCGGTAACTATAACATTAATGACTAATGAGTAATGACCTTTAAAGATAAATAAGGGAAATTTTATACAAATACATATGTATTAATAAAACTCAAAACTTCGAGTTATCCACGAAAATATTCGAGTTAAACAAGATTTTTTTACATTGTTTAAATAGGAAATTCTAGGGACCGGAGTAAAAGTTCGAGGTATCGACGATTTCGAGTTAAAGAAGTTCGAGATAACCAAGTTCGACTGGTTGCTCGATCGTCACCGCACGGCACTGTAAATGATCGGTTGTTCCAAAAACTCGATGTCGTTTCGAATTTTGCATGCAATGCGATTGCGAACAAATCGAAATCAGTGTACAGTATGGTCTATGGTTTTTACGCACAAGTCTAACCGTTAAACAGTAGGCATCATATATGTATGACCCTGCACAGTTTTGTTAGGCATTTAGATTTCCGCGTATGATTTGATTCCCTCAAGTATTATATCGTTACATTTAAGTAATGAAAAAATAAAAAACAGGTATTTTATCCTTTATGAGTTTATAGAAATTGATTTTAAACAGCAGCTGTTGTAGTCAGACATTCTGGAATCGTAGACGCGTTTTCTGATACCACCGCATTCATTGTAAGTTCATCATAGGTTCGTAGTGCGGATTTCCGAATAAATATGGAATTTATAACTAGCGAAAAGTCTACACCGTTAGTATTGATAGGATGGATGGAAATATTGTTTCCATAAAACGCTATCGAATGATAGCCATGCACGAGTTCGTGATACATTCCATTCGTACGCAAACGAGAACCGAGTGAAATCCGTGAATATAAACATTCTGTAGACAAACGACGTAACGACTTTAACGCATAAGTATACGACTCGGATCTCATCTGTTTTAGTTCGACGTTCGAAAGATTTTTTTTTCCCGTTGAACTCCGATTCAACCTACAAGTGCAGCGATTTGCTATGACGTGCGATTCATCTCGTCGGCATTGCTCTCGGTTTTTCTCGTTTCCGTCCGTTTTCAGTGACCCGAAAACCAATCACGCGACCGAAGACGAAACGTTTACAAATCGCAACGATCATGTTTTGATCCGGCTTAAGAGGAGGAAAAAACAAATTCTCTACAACATGGACAATATAGTGCAGCGATTACTTAACATTTTTATATCCATATACCACTTACACGTTTTAAAAAATGTTCACTTACCACTTGACTTGATAAACCTGTTTTTTTTTTTTCATCAACCAGTAAAATGACATTATTTTATATACACAAAGCATTTTATAGTTAATTTTTTTAATTTAAACTAGGCGCGTTACACTACATTTGCATCATTTAATACACAACATTTAACATATAGTAAAATACGTACAGTTATTATAAATTACAACGAATACGAATGAATAGTTAAACAAGAGAGTCGATGTTGTATTGAACAAATTGGGTATACCACGCGTATATCGGGCTCCAAATGTATGTGTTGAGACGTCTTCTGCGTTCCTATGCCGCAGACATTTATGAAATCAACTAATATCAAAAAAAAAACAAATAATATCGAATGGCAATAATAATAAAAACAAAACTATTGTTTTAAAAAAAAAATGTCTCCGGGCAATACAGGTAGGGGGAATCGGTAGTATAAAGGATGCAAGAAGACTGCGTGAGCCAACGTTGATTTTTCGGCAACACGTTCGATAACGACGACGTTTCAATAAAATATCCGATATCTGGTGGACTTAAAAACGTTAGAAGGTCGCATTCGAGAGCGTTAGATACGGTATCAATGCATTTGTAACCTAAACGATGATAATACCGACACGATTTGGCCTGATTCCGTTTCAAATCGTTTTCTTCAGACTTTGTACAACGTTCTCGTGATTAATGCAAATCGCCCACGTCATCGTGGCAGGAATAATAATAATAATAATAATAACTATGGTGCCTAACTCTGCTACGCGCTTATTACGACCATATATACCATAATGTATTGTACGCGTGAACGTAAAAGGAATAAATTACGGATTTCGTCTGCGCATAATACCGTCATGAACGTACGCAATACGTTCCGAAAACATATGCGCGTACACAGACAGATCCGTTCTTTGGCACATATTCGTGTCAACCAAATGGTCCGAACGTGACGAGCGACAATGCGGACCGTATATTGCACATATTCCATCGAATACAGTCCCCTCTTGTAATTCGAATCGGGAAGAATTGACTAAATATAAAATACTTTGTCCGCCTTACAAGACTTTTTTTCATTAGAAATTATAAAAGTTTTCGTTTTTCATTTTCTTTATGCATTTAAATTTAACTGTTTCAACAGAACGTCTGTTCTTGCAATGATCGCAAACATATCGATTACAAATATAGTTTTGTGTCGCATTGGGAAATAAAGAAATCGAAGAAAAGACGAGAAACAAAATAATAAAACCGTAACGTGGAAAGAAATGCGTACAAGATTAAAAAACACAACTATGATAATGATAATAAAATTCTTAACGATGTCTACTACCGTGTATAACCACTGGTTTCTAAGCTCTTCTTGTTACGCGGAAGTATTACATCCTAATCCGATTATAATAATTTATAAGGTTACAACTGCTCGAAAAATGAAAACAATAAATAAATATAAATGTGACAAGGCGCGATGAATCTTGTTGTAACTTACATGGCGCTTTGTAAGGATGTAAAAAAAATAAGGTCGCCAACCTACTGGACGGGACCATGAGGTCGGACCACAATAGGATTTTTAGAAAAATAACACGTTAGTCAATGAAGTTAGCATAGAATTTTTTTGAAATAAATAAAATTGAAAATTTATAAATTATTGAGTCGTTGTGTTTCTTCAATACCTCGTGATATTTGATCACATACCATGTGGGATGGTCCTCGAGGAGACCGTTGCCCGTACCTTATCATACTAAAAATTTATTTTAAAAAAAAAATAGTTAAAATTTCGTGGGACCGTTGAAGACAGACTACACACAAAAACAAAAACAATTAATAATTCTATTAAATGAGATATTATTAAAAAATAAATAATTTAAGTAACTATGAAGCAAAAAATCAAACGATCAAAAAAACCTCATCCGAAATAGAAGGGAAACCGAAAAAAACATATTAACCAAAAAAAAAAAAAAAATGACAACTGCGCTCTTCAAATAATGCGATGAACGTCTTCGGGTATCCACCGACCGTCCAGTACGGCGTACCGCTAAAGCACGGCGGGTATACGTCCTAGAAGAGTTGCTAGTTTTGTACTAGTCAAACCAGCCTGTAGAACGCTAGAACATCCCGGAATTCAATGCACCACCATTATATTACCGATATGAAATAATAAACAGGGATAATTTTTTTTACGGGTATTTTAGATAAAGAAATTAAAAAAAAAAATGTTAAACCACATATAGCAAGAGTATTAGAGTTTGTGAAGGAGAATTTGAAAATCATACAACCTCGAAACGATTACAAAGAGTTATCAAAGGATTTTCTTGGTGATAAACCAAATAATACGATATTTTTCCATACTCCTGGCGCATTCCACCATGCAAGGTGGATGGCAAAAGCCATTTATCATTTATTGTCTAAAAATATACATAATTCATAATGAATTTGAATTAACTATTCCTGAAAAAGACGGACTTCGCGATATTTGTTTATTTATAGTTATAATTTATATTATATATGTAATTATTATATTAATATCATTATTTTTATATTACAATTACATTAATAATTGTTATTATATATGTAATATTAAGGTTTAAATGATTATGCTTTTTATTGCTTTCGATAAACACAATTTCATAGACACAACAAAACTTGATTATACCAGTTGTTTTTAAATACATATGTGTTTATGATCAAATAAATATTGCCCACGTAAATCGAACCGAGTGCGGTATTTTTTAACCTTATTGGTATACATTAGATTTGGGACCAGACCGTTTTACCCGGTTTAGGCCCAATTCGCCGACACCAAATTAGCCGACTACTCATTTTACCGACGCGGAAACTGGTTTCTGGTAAAAATGGAAAATGTTCCAATTCGCCGACAAATTGTAGTTTCACAAAATATAAAAATAATTTTTATTTAGACATTTAGAATATCACAATTTACAATCAAAATGTTATTAAGACTATACTATATATTATAGAATTATTGGGATTTGTCAGTTGACCGTTGCATCACCAGTTAGTTATTTAATAATATTAAATATAAAATGTCGTGGTTTATGATAAATTCTGATCGTGATGGCCAACTTTAAGTTTTAGAAAATTTTATACATCGAATTGATAGAATAAGAGGTTCTAACCACTATTATAAATGTATTGATAATTGTGGTGGTCGAGCAATACACAGAAAAGATTCAAATAATGCTGCAATGTTAAAAATGCAAGGACATCCATCGCATGGAATCCAATTGGCTGAATGTGGTTTTCGAAATAAGCTCAAAGTGAGTTTGTTTGAAATTATATTATTTTATTCACGAATTTTTATTTTTATTTTAAAAATTAGTTATGAACATGTGTTATAACTTAAAAATAATATATTTAAAGGACAATGTGGTAAATAATCCCACAAAAATTATACCACAGACATTTAATGAAATCCGAAGATCAATAATGGCTTTAGGAATAGAGGGTTCTTCGGAAGCTGAAGTAAATGATGCTATACCAATTTATACCAGTGTCAAAAGTTCAGCATATAGGAAACGTATAAAGTTAATGCCAACATTACCGAAAAAAGCTGTCTGAATTAGATATTTGATACTAAAGGATTTTTACGACGTCTTTGTTCTGGTAATACAGTTTTTATGGATGGTACATTTAAGTCAGCACCAAAATTATTCACTCAAATTTATACTATACACTGCTTTGTTGTAGAAGTGATGATACCTCTGGTAATTATAATTTTATTTTTTATCATAATTAGGGATTGGATGTTTATGCACATTATTTGTGCAATATATCTGTGACACGCACATTGAATAGGACTTTACGTCGTTTTAACTGTAATTTATTAGATATCTGAAATTTGTACATGTAAACCTTTCGCGTGGCAAATAACGGCGATAAAGTAGGTAGAATGAACACGATAAAATTAGTACCTAGATTAGATTTTTACACTAACACTGATGGCTACACAATAAGTAAACACACTACACTGTGTATGACGAATACGTTTGTAGTATCTGTACAACAATTGTTGACATATATATATATATATATGTGTATAATAATGTACTTGTTTTGTATAATATTTTCGTAATATATAAAGAAAAATTATAAGCTTTGTTAGTTCTTAAATTTAATAGATTATAAAATAATTGTTTTGATTAATGAATATATTTTTTTAGGCTTATGCACTTTTGCCTAATAAAAGTACATCTACTTATTCGAGAATGTTTGAAATAATAAAAGAAGCTGCATTAAGAAATGGATTAGAATTCAAACATGGTTGTTTCCAAATAGATTTTGAAATTGGAATGATCGTCTCCATTCAGCAGTGCTTTGGTTCTGATACACCTATAAAAGGGTGTTTATTTCACTTTGGGAAATCTATTTGGCGAAAAATTTAAAGTCTGGGATTAGCTTATGATTATACATATGACGATAATATTAAAAAAGTTGTTCGTCGTTTTTGTTCATTAGCTTTAGTTCTGATTGATCAAATTGATAATTGTTGGACAGAAATTCATAGTGAAGCACCACAATCAGAAAGTAATTAATATAAATTAACAATGTACAATATACAAATTATAACAATATACGTATATACATATTAACAATACTGATTTTTTCATTATTAATATTTTAGGTGACTGAAATTATTAAATTATTTTACTGAAAAATATTTGGATTCAGATATTTGTTTATTTTATCGAAATATATGGAATCACTTTAATACAGACGGATCCAGAACTATAAACCACCTTGAAGGATGGCATGCAGCTCTTAATATAGCTGTTGGTAGACCAAAGCCAAACATTTTTATTTTAATTAAAAAGCTAAAAAACCAACTATAAAATTTCGAACTTGACATCATAGCGCAAAAAAATGCAATCGGCCACAAAAAATGAATACTAAATACAGAAAATTCGAGGAAAGATTATCATTTGCAAAAGAAAGGTATAGCTTTTAATATTTATACAATTGGATTGAATAATAATAATAAATAATAATATACTTTTTATACAATTTTAGGCTACAAAATGATACTATTTGTGTTATGGAATATTTGGACGAAGAATATTAGATTTAGAAGATTCAAATATAAAAAAATAATATATTTAATTAATATATAATATTTTTAATTTTGAACTAAACATATTGTGATGAAAATGTATATTTTTAAGTATAATTCATTTAGAACTATAATATGAAATAATGTCGGCAAAATGGTGAGTCGGCAAATTGGGTTGTTGGCCAATCGGTACGTCACGGTTTTACCCATATTACGCGGATGCCCATATTAACCGGTGCCCACATTTAGCGGAATCCGCTGTATACACAAATATAACAAAAAAATAAAAAATGACGGAAACGATTACGGTGGAGTTATATTACAATATTGAGCACACGAGGTTAGTATAAAGCGAGTAATAAAAAAAAAAAAAAAAATGACTTCCGGACGCAGATCTCGTGGATCAATCGATCGAGAAATCGCTGCAACCATTCCATTTGTGACACGTGTACTTCCGATTGATTACGAACAGCCTCTACGTACACACGGCACGTATAACGCCAACCGTACAAGTACAATATATACACGATATAATAATGTCGTATTATGTACTTCGTGCAAATCAACAAGTAAATAATAATAATTTATTCATAGTCGATCATATAATATGTGTGTGTGCGAGTGTGTCGCCTTTCACCGGAGTTGACTGGGACTCTTAGCGCATTGTAAAAACGACAAAATTTGTTACATATTATAATCATTATTTACACATATACGGCGATAGATACGTGGTGCGCACATACACACACACACACACATATTTATAAGTATTACAATAGCCTTACGTGTATGTATGTACCAGTGAGGCATATTCGCATGATTTAACAACGACGATCACGTTGATGGTTTTCGTTGCAGCAGCGTTCACTTTCCTTCCGGCCCACACGGGTATTCCGGTGTAACATTTTATTAGCATATACGTTCAAGTGTCATAAACTGAGCAAATGCAGCAAGTGTTAATCACTCAGTAAACTTTTTTTGTTAAGTTTTTTCGTTGAGTTTATAAATTAAATAAATTTGTTTTTAAATCTAACATTTTCTACTTTAAATAAATTATGAAAATCCTAATTATTATATTTGTACATTATTTTTTGTTAAAATTGATTACAATACACCTAATTATAAGTACAATATGTCAATATATATTATTTTCATATTAATATTATACAGTGACAGTGCCAATTTTTAGAAGTCGCTATAGTGTCAAATTGCTACTACCAGCGTAATGTACCGCATAATCAGATAGCCGCGATAACCGATAAGTACATAAATTAAATTTAAAAATAAAGTCATATATAATAAAATTGTATGATTTATGACTAATTTATACTTATAAATTATTGACAATGATTGATTAGCATAAATTTACGAAAAAAATTTTTTTAGTGCGATCTTTTTGATAAAAATATGATCTTTTAAGAATTTTTGCCCATTTTTTGAATGTCCAAGTTTAGCAGCACTGTCACCAAACAATATTCACAGTTGCTGAAAAACCCATGGCCCGAGAAAACCGAACGCAACTCAGACAAAATATCATTTAGGGACGCAATTCATATGCACCGGAGCGATGGCATATATAGAAAACATTTTATATAAATAATGATAGAATAAGTCAAAATATTAAGTAATAATAAGTAGGTATAATAAAGTATTCAATTTAAAATCATTTTTATAAGAGTGAAATATCCACCTAGGTTTAAAAAAAATTGCCAATATCTGTGAAAGCCAAACAAGATTCATACCAATATTTGAATAATTGTATAATATACCTTTAATTACTCTGAATTAATAACTAAACGGGTGTTTGATATTTATTTATCGGGTAGTAAATACAAGCTGGTATTAAGTACACGGGTAACGGGTGTTAAATACACTTGTATCAGTAAAAAATACCCATGAATTAAAAACATAGATAGTAATAGATTTAATACACGTGTACACGTAACGCGGGTATACGTGTACCCTAATAACCATGTATGACTACGGCTTCTAATGTCAAGTGTTATTTACGATCCCTATGCGGCGTTGGTATCAAACATGTCGGATTAGTCGAGTCGGAGATAGATTGGAACGGTTACAAAATACAAATTTTACAATATTACAGTAAAATAAATCACACAATTGAGATAATAATATTATTTCATTGTTTTTATATTAATTTTTCTCTATACTCTTTTACAGTGTTTCCCAACTAACGAGTCACGACCCAAAATTGAGTCCCCATAAATAAATATAAATGAAAATAATTATAGACGTTAATTTATAAATTCTTTTTTTAAGTTTTATTTGATACCTCTACGTATAAGAATAATATGAATTTTCGCTTGTATTTTAGAATTTGCAATGTAGAATGTAAGACATGGATATCAATATATTTTCAATAACGTTTTTATTATTTTGTTTGATCGGTAAATTGTCCGTACAGTTGAGCAATAATTAGAACAACGAGACTAATATAGTAGGTACGGGTAGAGTAGGTTTTAATTAACGATTACACACTCATTTTTAAGTAATTAAATTTTACATATTGTTTTTGATTTTTTAATAGTTAAATTTACTATTGGTAAGATCACAGCTAGTAGTACCAGTCAACCAATGCAGATCAGTACCATGGTAATTAACAGAGCTAGGATTTGCATGCAATAAAAAATTGTAAAATATGCATTTAAATTTTTCTAAGATAAACACAAACATATAGTTACAAAAAAAAAAAATTATTTATTGAAATACATCAGTAGTTGGCTGTTTGATTTAATATAATATAATTGAAAAATAAAATAATTTAAAATAAAATTTATGTTTGATAAAAAAATCAAGTTTTAAACTTTAATCAGTAGGGCTAGAATTGAATATAAAATATTAATTACGAAATATACTATAAAACATTCATTTTACGCATCTTATAATCGATATATGCAATAATATTCATTTTATTCGATATATATGCAATTATATGCATTTTATCCAAAATAAGCAAAAACATGCAAAATAAATCACCACCATTTATCTCATCATGACGTGATTCGTGGACATAACTGACAAAATCAATAATCAGAAGTCGCAAGAAAAACATGCTGTTGCATACAAATTCCAGCCCTGGTAATAAATAATACAATATTCTTCAGTATTATAACTTTTTTTTGGTGTTAGTGTGGTTGAGTCGCGTAGTCAGCAAACAGTAAATTTGAGAGTGGTCATTACAAAAAAGTTGGAAGACACTGCTCCATTGCATTTGATTCCGTACTTTTGTTCAACACAATGATATTATAGATTGTATTTATAATTCTAATAGTATTACAACGATAAATTATTACACGGGCAACGCATGTCAATTAAGTCAAGGCACGTGTTAATCTCCGATAACATATCGTATTTTAATTCCATTCTTATTGCACATTGACAGTGTTAGTGAAACTACTTTGTCAAATTGCAAGTTCACGTGATATGTCGTTTCTTAGATGAAGCGATGATTAGTGAGTTGTATTTGATTTTTTGACTGAACCAAATTCGGTCATGTTCATTACATGATAAGAAAAGTAGTTTTGGCATTTCTTTCAGTATCTAAAAAAATTGACTTGAAAAATTCAAAATAATCATTCCTTGCATGGATATTGGGAGTTACCTGTTTCCGCCAAAATATTGACCGTTTCATCATAGCAATTTTCCGCCAAAAACAAAAAAAGTACGATTTCCGTTTCTGACAAAAGCTATTTTCGCCAAAAAAAGTTTGGAAACCAATGGTTTTAATTTTTAAGCAATATTGAATATATTTTATGGATGTATAAATGATATTTGTAATATATACATTGATAATTTTCAATAATTGTTAATAATTAGAGAGCGGATCTTTAGATTTTTACATATTTGTATAGGCTTTATGTAAATTTACGAGGAAAAAAAATGTGGACAATTTATCCATCATAGAGTTCGTAGGAAAACATTTATTTTTCATATTTTAGCATATTTTAGAAATAAGAGAATATTTAGCCTATTTTTCATATTTTTGAATAGGTATATTCAATTATTGTTCACAAAAAAGCATATTTAATTAATTTCTCGATTTTTCTAGGAAAAAAAAATTTTAAAGTTATATTTATATTCCTATGTATGGAACTGTAATCTATTTTTTCCATTTAAATAATTTATCTTTTACCAAGGATTGGTGTATACAAATTGTTCATTGTTTTTATTTAACTATTTTGTTTTTTATATATAATATTATTATATTTATACTTCTATGTATGAACTGTTTTAAATTTTTATATTTAAATAATTTACTTGTTACCAAAGGAATGTCCCATAACAGTAATTTAATGTTTTTATTGAATTATTTAAGAAAAAAAAATCATACTATTGCATATTTACAAATTTAAGGAATATTTAGAGAATATTTTAGTTTTTAGAGTATATTAGCATCATATTTTAAGCTTTTAAGAACCTAAAAATCCGCTCTTTATTGATAATTGTCGATAATAACGGTTAATAATAACGATACACTGTTCGATACACTATATCATAGTTTATTTATAATTTGTACACAATAATTATCTGACAAATGTTAAATTCTTATATTTCCATTCAGTATATACTCTGTCACCAGACTAATAACACTTAAACATTCTTATTTACTTACTGTTCTCAAAATTGAATTTGTTGTAGGCAAAAAAGGTAAAACAATGCTGATTTTTGATGGGTTTAAATATTATATTATCAAGGTATATATATATATCGAAATTAACAGTACTCAAAATAATATAAAAAAAAACAAAAAAATATTATACCATTTAAAAACTACAAAAGACGCATTTATAAAAAAAAAACTACAATGAAATTAGTAGGTACACTATTGTCAAAACTGTTTCTTTTAATTATATGATTTTTTGAAACTTGACATATACTTGTATTATAATTTATATTTTTTGTGACATTTTTAAATATTTAAAAATTACGATATATATTTTTTCAAAACTCTATGGATAATATTTGACCTACACTTGTTTTATACTTTATAAATAATTAAATAGAATGAACATATTATAACATGAAATTATGTAATATTTTAAAAACTCTAATATAATTGTGCAAATATTTGATTAATATATTAATACTACTTGTATTAAAATTTATAATGAAAGAATATGTAACAATAGTACATGATTCCCAAACGTCTTTTTACAAAAATAAATTTTGGCAGAAACTGGAATCATACCTTTTTCGTTTCTAGAGCTATGCGTAAATCAGGGAACCGGATTTTTGGCGGAAACGGGACATGCTCTGGATATCTAGTCAATTATTATATAAATGTTTAATATGATCGAAATTACTAATCATTTATTATCTTGCGTAAGCGTATATAGAGATTTATAAAACTTAACACCTATATATGCATATAGATCAAAAGATTATCATGGATAAAACAGTATAAATATTAATAAATCTATGTTAGCTAATAATTTAAATCATTGAAGCTATACCATGGATATATAAAAAAAAATAGAACAATGATAATTAGCACAATAATAAATAATTAAAATTAGTAAAAACATCGTATATTTTGGTAGGTATGTAAACTCTTTAAACAAAAGATTTAAAGTCAATTGATAATTCAAGTACTTAGTTTATACTTCAACAGTTATTTATTTTTTATTTTTTAAATTTTTTAGTATATTTAAGGATTATATTAAATAGAGATGTTTTGTTATACATTTCAATAAGTATATAAAAACTAGACGTACAGTTCTTCATATAATTTCATAACTTACTGTCTCATTTTATTAAAATCCAAAATGTTTTTAACAGTGATTGTGATTTATACATTATTAAGTTTAAGAATAAGAAATGCAGAATCGTATGGAGTAGAAAACGACAATTTTTTCATTAATGATTTGTATATGAATGTGAACAAGAATGAAAATTCCGAGAAACATCAGTATATTGGAAACACAAATGAAAATGATATAATAAAAGGTATACATAAGATCAATGATTATAATAATACATAATTATAATTGTAATTATAATTAATAATTATATAATTATAATTATAATTATAATTAATTATAATTGTACATACATATTTCAATTTTTATCAGATGTTTCCAAATTATTGGATTATTTAAGTACAAATCAATTGAACATAAAGAAACCTAAAAAATTAGATTGGTGGCAAAAAATTGTTTTTTACGAAATCTACCCTCGGTCATTTAAGGATACGACGGACAATGGTATAGGAGACTTGCGAGGTAAGTAAATACAAATTTAAATTTTGTTGAATCAGTTGAAATATTTTTATATATATTGTATACTTCATTTTAAATCGAACACGAAGTGTTCCATAGTTAAATACATAATTCGTAAATAATTATCATTGTTTTTTTTATAGTTAATTTTTCTATTAATTCTTTAATATTTTATTCATTAATAATTTTGTTTCTATATCCTTTCTAAATGGTTTATGATTATCTTAAGGTTATTCTAATGCAAGGATTCCCAAATATTTATACCTAACGGCACACTTGATCATTTAAAAAAAAATTCGGTACACTTTAATAAAAAATAAATAATAATATACATACATACTGTCATATTAATATACAATTTATTAAATAATACAATTTTAATGGGGTAATTGAGTCAGGTGTTTTAAAAAAATCCTGTATTGAAGGTAAAAAATTTGAAACAGCAATACACAAATCAGTTACAATATTTTTCAAACGATTTCTTCTACTAGTTTTTATATTGTTCAGAGCAGAAAAAGACTGTTCACAGAGATATGATGTGGAAAATAGTAACAACAATAGTACCTATCGCTTTTTGAAAAATAGCTGGATATCTGAAGCTAATCTTAACCAAAAAGAATCGATGTTATTTTTCTGACTATTAAATAATATTCGGATTTTAGAACTGAAACTCATATCAATGAATTCATTTTTTTAGTCATAGTAAGATGAGTTTTATTTACATTGTTTGTGAAATCAAATAACAACACGACCAATCTGCAGATTTTATTAATACCGGAAAATGGTGTTAAATTTTTTTTTCGAGTAATGTAAGGTGTTCGATTATAAGTTTTTATAGTTCTTTAAAATTGAATTTTCCCATTTATTTTGAAAATGTTGGAAAACTTGAAAAATCACCTTTAGTTGTTGAAGATTTCCAAAACACAATTTTCTTTTTAAGCCTTTTGATTTTATTCGTCGAAGAAATTGTTTCTTGGCGAATATGCATTGACGTGTCAAGATCATTTAGATTTTTTTTAAATATCAGCAAAGTATGCTAAAGTATCACACCAGCTTTCAAATAAAAAAAAAAAAATTGAATATTGGGAGATTTTCTAGTTAAAAAATAATTCTAATTCTTCTTTTATTTCAATAACTCGATTAAATACTTGACCTCGTAATAAACATTTTATGTCTGTGTGTAAAAATAAATGTTTATGATCCGAACCCATTTCTTCACATATAGTTTCAAAAACTCTTGTTTTCAATAGTCTAGATTTAATTTAATTCACAATTTTAACAACACTATTTAAAACTTTTAACATTTTTTTTCTTAATGTTTTTGCAACCAGAGCTTTTCGATGAATTAAACAATGTATAATAATCGGAGCTAAATTTTAAATTTTAGCAAGAGAACAAAAACCTTTATACTCTTCGGTCATAGACGGAGCTCCAACGTATTGGTAAAGATAAAAGAGTTAAGCCACCACAGCAATAATTCCATTACAATACAGATTTTTCAAAAAAAATATTTATTACGTCAAATATGTCCTTTCCAGTTGTTGACGTTAATTGTTTGTAAAATAGAAATTGTTCAACAATTTTAGAATTATCAACAAATCTGTCAAAACCTAATAATTGAGCTTAAGAAATTCTGTCGGTACTGTCGTCTATTTGTAGTGAAATTTTTATTAATTATTTATTATTATTTATAATTATTTATTAATTATATATAATTATTATTAATTATTTATTAATTATTTTATTAATTAATTTTTTCTAAAATAATTTCATTATTATCATCATCCATTTAAATTATTCGGCGGCTAATATTATTGTTAAAAAGTAGCACTTTATATATAAAATCTCTAGATTCATTATCCAAAATTGTTTCAACTATAGCTAAACAGGCAGGTCCTATTAATTTTTTGCTAATAATTTGCGAGATCATATTTTTAACAAACAGTTCTGGAACTTTAAATGATACTTCATGATCTTTATCTGATAAAGTGACTCTTTTTATCACACTATATATAGCTTTTTTTTATTTGAATTTAAAAGGCGTTCAAAATATGGTTTTCAATGACTCACCCGAATGTTTTGTTGTTATTTAATTCCTTTTAAATTTACTGGGTAACATTACTTTAATACTTAATTATTCGCTAAAAATAATGCACACAAGTAAATGAAAGTCAAAATTACCAATCCACGTAAATAAATAACACAAATAACCATCAGCATATTTACGTTTAACTTTTAAATGTAAACTTGTATCACTTCTTGAAGCTGATTATTTAATAATAATTTCAATATTTAAATTTTTGTCATTTACATTAACACCATCATTATTTGTTAATTAAGCTTTTTACAAACCTATTCATTTTGAAATTTGAGTACAATATATTTTGATCAAAATATGTACGTAACAATCACACGCTCACGATTACAACTATACTGAGTAATAGTTACTCAATGACTGCTTGCTATAACCAGGAGGATGGTTGAGGGTATCGTCCATTTTTGAAGGAGGGGACACGTGGTATGCGGTTTGCCATAAGAGTTTGCATAGGAATTTAACTCGTTAATGCCCAGGCTTGATAAGAAGATTATTTATTTTTTTTAATTTTATTTCAGAAATGTGTTAGTTGTATCTAATTTTAAAATTTATATTAGTTATACCCATATGAAAACATTGAAGTTTGTAAATTCAACCTTTTTTAAATAAGGGAATTTGATGTGCAGTTTTTAGTTATATTATATATATATAGGTTTGATATTATTGGTTTAAAAAGCAATTTTTACATTATTAGTATTATGTCTTAAAATTCCAGCTTATTAGTTAGATATATTATTTTGATATTTTATACTGCAACATTTTTCTATAATATACTTATGAATTTTTTTAATATTAAATAATTTCTAAAATTTCAATTAAAATTTATTTTATAGGCCCTATTATAGATAGTATTGAGTTCGTGTTCATATTGAATTAAAAATTCTATTTTTGAGAATAGGGATTGTAAAAAATTATAATGTATAGACATGTATAAAGACATATTAATTGTTGTAATTTAAGTCATTATAATAATTATACAAATTCCTATATTCGCTGATAATATTGCTTTAATAACTAAAAACGAAAAAGAGATTGAAACTGCATTATAAGTGATGAAGAAGTGTTTTGAAGTACACAACCTAAAAATAAACTGGAAAAAAACTAAGGTTATGATATGCCAAAAATCACGACAAATCAGCTAAATCGTTTTGTAATTTTAAACAATCATTCCGATCTTTTATTATATAGTATATTTTTAGATCATTCGCAAATAGAGAATATTAGCAGTGATTGAATGAAAATCTGATATCATTAAAAAATATTAAAAATAATAATGGAGATAGATGACCACCCTGAGGTACGCCCAAGTGGACCTCAAATTTATGGGAAATATTACCATTAATTATGACTTGCTGTTTTCTATCACGGAGATAAGATTCAAGCCAAGAGTAAAGGGGGTCAACCATGCCTAAGTTTCGAAGCTTGATTATTAATAAGTTTATGTTTACTGAATCGAATGTTTTTTTAAGATCTGTATGAATAGCATCAATTTGGCCACCAATTTTAATAAATTCCAAAATATTAGTGTAGAAACAGAGGTTTGTTGTTCATTAATTAAAATAGGATTAAATGTTGTAAATAATAGAGGTTCTAATAGTTTTTCAAAAAGTTCGGGCAAGACACTAAGTTTTGAAATAGGTTTATAATTCGTAGCTTATGCTTTGTCATCTGATTTAAATATAGGATTTATAAAGCTGGATTTCCAAAAAATTGGATAAACACCAGATGAGAGAAATAAATTGAAATGGGGTTTGAATAGGACGGGGTAATGCGTTAAAACAATTTTTAAATAATATCTCAGGTAATAAATCAGGACCTGCTTTATAATTATTACCAATGGTACTTAATGCTTTATAAACATTTTGTAATGAAATAAATATGATAGAAATATTTAATTGACTGTTATAAGTATTCGAATAAGCATGAGAAGCAATTTTGCTAATATGTGTATCAAAGTAGAAAGTATTAAAATATTTTGCAAACATATTACTAATAGAATTATCATCTTCATAACTTATATTATTATAAGACATAATATTAGGGAAAGATTTATCTTTACTTCAAGTTTTTACAAAATTCCAAAATTGTTTAGGGTTTAATCTTAAGTTAGTTTGAGTTCAAACAATATAATCTTTATAGCATTATTTTGATAGAAGTTTACATTTAGTCCTTAATTCTGAGAAGTTATTATATGTTTGATAATCGTTAGATAATTTAAATGCTTTATGCATTGCATTTTTTTTTTTTATTAAAGCAATTAGTTGATGATTAAACCAAGGAGGAAATTTGTTTTTACATGTATAATATTTAGGGACAAATTTATCGATAATACAATACAGAGTTTCATAGAAATTAAAAATGGCCAAATCAATATTTACGCTACCAATTAAAATGTTCCAATCAACCCGTCCTAAGGCTAAAGATATTACTCGAAATTCAGCATGCTTAAAGTTATAGGCAAAGTGAGTTTTATCATTATTTTTATAGTTTATAGTATTATCTGAGTAATAATGCGTCATTGATATAGATGGGTGATAAGAGTCTATTTTAACTAAAGAGTTCAATTCGTTGTAAACTACTAAATTAGATATATTTGTGAAAACTAAATCAAGTATAGACCCTTTTGAATTTTCAGTGTTATTTAGTTGATACAAATTTAAAAAGGAGAAGGAATTAAAAATAATTTGTGCTTGTACTGAGTGGACTCCAAAAAATAAACCAGTATTATCATTAGTAAAAATAGAGCCGGGTAAATTGTAGTTTTATATTATTATTTATGAGTGATATTTATTATGAATACAAATCATTACACCACCACTACGATCACAGTTACTATTATGAGGACCTCAATCAGTACGAAAGATATTATAGTGTACAAAACCAAGTTCATTATCTAATACCTTGCTATTTAACCACGTTTCAATAATTACATAATAATCATAGTTAGAATACGATACAAACAATCAAATATTATTTAATTTAGAATAAATACGTGTATTTTAATAATAACCTATTAGCGATTTACAATGCTTATTTTTTTTTTAACGATTTAAAATTACAACTCGAAGTTGAATTACAATTAATATTAAAATAAATTTTATTTACATAATCACCAGATCGGGGAAAATTTAGTTTTTTTTTCATCAGGAATGGAGTGCCCTTGTTATATACTATCAACCAATTTGTACGCCACTGTCTCTTTTTCTGGCCAAATCGATACGTAATTGCTTCATGTAAGCTTATTGGGTAGCTGTTTTATCTTCACTAATCGAAATTTGATGTTAACAATCAATGTGACGTAGTTTAGATTTGGATTTGAGAACATTATTTACATCAGAGAATGTCCATAATTTTAATAAGAAAGGGCGGGGTTTTTGTCCAACATTTCTCAAACGTCTAGTATGTACAATTTTTATACTAGACAAAGATAAATCTTTAAGTAATTCCTGGACAGTTAATTCAGAATCAGAAGATAATTCATGAGCAGAGTCAGGTACATTAAAGATAAGGATATTTTGTTCTCTAGTAATTCTATCGTGGAACTCATTATAAATATTATTAAAATCGAGTAAATGCGATGATGTTTGAGTATTTTCAAATTTAGCAACTTTTTGTCGAATCGAAGATAATTCAGATTCTAAAGCATGTTGGTCTGTTTTTAACTGAGACAACTCTAGATGAAAATCGTCCATCAACGCTTTCATAGAGCTGTAGTTATTCTCTAAACGTAATAATTTACTGTTAATATTTTTAAAATGAGAGTCGTGAGAAGATACCTTAGATTATATAGAAATTAACAAATTCCAGATGTCAGATAACGTTGGTTATTTTGGTTGATGTTGATTTGAATGACTTGAGCTTGTTGATTTTTTGATGAGTGTATCTCTTTTAGAAATTTGTGAATTCATTTTTAAAATAATATTATACTACAATTTTAGAAAACGATTATAGAAAGAAACAGGTTTGTATAATCACTGAGTTTACTTTGACTTTATTTAATAAACACAATAACGGAACTAGTTGGTAAACAAACATGCATTCAGTTCAGATATCTGTACTGTACTGAGAAGCATAGGTGGTACTAGACCCTCTTGGCAGGGGGGCAGGAAATACTTTAGGTAAAATATTAATACTATTTTGTCTAAATCTTTAGATTAGAAATACTATAAAAAAAGTATTTTTTTGATAACTATTTTAACTTATTTCAAATAAGATTATTTTTTAAAATGAACAATACACTTACAAATACCTACATATATATTATTTTATCTTATAAAATGTTAAAATATTGACTTACCACAATTTGCCTGTGATAGTTCTCATAGGCGGACCCAGAGTGATACATTTGAGTGTGCCCTGTCATTTTTTAGTTGTTTTTTCAAAATATAAAGGGGAGGCTATAAATACATACATGTAAACCGTATTATGATTTAAATTCTAAAAGTAAAAGCTTTGTTAATGATGTAAAATAACGATTGGTAAAATATACACGTAATTATTATTTCAGACTTATTCTGAACACTTGCAATATTACTTACAAAAAACTAAAATTTAATTAATGTGTATGCACATATATACTCAATTGTAATTATTCGATTTTTTTATTCATATTATTCACATTAGGGTGTGCCAAGGCACATCCGGCACACCTCGTAGAGCCGCCTATGATGGTTCTTGAATGAAAAAGTCGTATTAAGTTTTTATTTTTTTAATTTGATTTGAGTTCATAATTTTTGTTATAATTAATATTATCTAAAAAACTCAAGTCAAATCAAAGTATAAAATCATACAAAACGTTTTTGATATAAATAATAATAAAGTAATAATATTGGTTCATGATTTGTCAATGATAAAAATAAATTGTAATAATAATATTGAAAATGTTGACGCAAAAAATCTTATCAGCATATTTACATGAATGGCTCCCACGATTGTAGATAATAATATTATTACTTATAACCATGCAGACTCTAAATAAGCTTGTAATATGAGGGGTTACCAACCAATATTTGAAATGTATAGGGAGAGTAATAACTCGCAGGGGGGGCAGCCGCCTACCTTGCCCCTCCCGTAGTACCACCTATGCTGAGGAGGAACTACACCATAAAATACTGGAAGGACAAATATAAGACCAAAAGAATTAGAAGACGTTCTAGAACAACGCTAATCAATAAAGGTATTAAAAATGCTAAACTGAGAATCTACAATGAACTGAAGAGAATGGCCAGTAACAAGGAAGAGTGGAAAGAACATGGAAGAATGCTGTAAAACCAAACTTAGGGTTGACTTCTAAAGAAGAAAACAATTAGAAATAGAAATATTGATATTACTCAATGGTTCCAAAATCAAGATTTTAATAATAATTTATAGTGAAAATAATTAAAATCTATCAAATTAAAAATTGCATTTTAAGTAATAAATTGTATTCATAAAATTATAATGTTGTAAAACATTTTAACTTTTAAGGTGTTATTGAAAACATACCGTACCTCAAAGATTTGGGAATAGGTGCAGTCTGGTTAACTCCGATATATCCGTCTCCAGGATTCGATTTGGGTTATGACATAACAGACTTCAGAAGTATAGACCCATTAATGGGTTCTATGCATGATTTCGATGAACTACTAAAAAAACTTCACGAAAACGGTCTGTATATATTCTTTGTACGAGTATTCTAATGAAAATAATGTATTTTGATGTATAGGAATAAAAATAATTATGGATCTGGTACCTAATCATACAAGTCATGAGCACGAATGGTTTATTAAATCTGTGCAAAAAATAGAACCATTTACCGATTATTATATATGGGCCGATGCAAAATATATTAATGGCACCAGGCAACCTCCAAACAATTGGGTATGAAAGAAGTAAAAATTTTAATTATATATTTCGTTCAATGGTTGTTTTTCAAATTGAATTCACCGAACAAAATAATTATTTTCACAACTAGAAAAAATATTTTCTATGCATATATGATAAATCCTTAAAAATAATGCATGCGTTTTTCGAGGGTTTTTTTTTTCTCCCATTTCAATAATAACTGCAATTTTTTTCTAACAGTTTTTTTAGTTTTTGATAAATACATTTGATACGATCTTACAATTCATATATTAATAAATTAATAAAAAGTTGACAGGATATTCAATGCATTAACTCATCCTTCTTAGCTATAAAAATAAAACATTCAAACTAATTTATGTTATATATACAATTTAGTTGACTTACGACGGACAATGTATGTGGGAATGGAATGAACAGCGAAATCAATATTATTTACATCAATTTCATAAAGAACAGCCAGATTTAAATTTTTGGAATCCTTTAGTCCGCGAAGAAATAAAAGTAATTATTTAGGATAAGATAATTATAAAGGATCTATATAAAATGTATAGAATTTATCGTGATTTCATTATTTTATGATTTCATTTTATCATCCTTTGATTTAGAATTTAATAAGGTTCTGGATCGATAAAGGAGTCGATGGATTTCGATTGGATGCCATCACACACTTATACGAGAAGCAAAATTTGATGGACATGAAAAATCCTATGAACAACACAGAAAGATATGGAGTTGTTATAGGTCTAAATGAATCCTTAGTTGAGTTAAGTGTTTGGAGATCTGTTGTTGATGAATACAAAAAAAAGGATGGCCAAACGAGGTTCGTCAAATTTACAATCAAAAATGTCAAATAATTATGATTAAAAATACACAAGAAAAAATTATTTACAGAGTCTTGTTAATTGAAACCATTGATGACATAGAAAGGACAATGATGTTTTACGGAAATTCAACGAATCCTGGTGGTCATATCTTACTTAACGGTTTTCTTATATATTTAAGTCATAGTCCAGCTAGTAACTATATCAAAGTAATTTCTCAAATTTTATCTCAATATTCATCTGATAGATGGCCTAATTGGACCGTAAGTATAAATATAAATTTACTATGCATCAAATTTACTTTATTAATAGTTTTTTCCTAATTTTTTCATAAAAAATTTTAAAATATTTCCATTGAATATGTATACATAACTTTCTATGACATTGCAGTATCAATATATAATTAACAATAATTAATTCACGTGATGGAAATTACGTTATAGATCGGAAATCATGACTCTAGGCGTGCAACTTCCTTAAATGAAAACGAATCGATAGACGGCATTTGCATGATTCAAATGCTCTTACCTGGAACACCTGTTGTCTACATGGGTGATGAATTGGGAATGACAGATACATATTTGAGAGAAGATCAACTCATTGATAGTATGTCTAAAAGGTTGGGTCTTTCTGGTGCTCGAGAAGTAAGTCGTACGCCATTCCAGTGGAACTCAAGACCTCAAGCAGGGTTTTCTAATAAAACCAAAACATGGCTACCAGTAAATCCAAATTATGTTACCTTGAATGTCGAAACCCAAAGCATTCCTACTACTCGTAGTCATTTAAATATATTTAAACAACTTGTAGAGCTGAGGAAGTTGGACGTTTTTCGTACAGGAAATGTAAAACTTTATGAAGTATCCAAATACGTTTTGGCTTTTTCCAGGTAAATCATCGTAAATGTTTGGTTATTATTCATTTAAATCTTTAATTATATCAATTATTAGTATTGATTTTAATTTTTAGAAGTAACAACATTTTCAAATCATATTTTGTTGTAATAAACATGGGTAGTGAAATGGAAAACATCAATCTCAGGAAGTTTCAATTTTTTCTTCCTTATAAAATGACAGTGAAAGTTGCCAGCATTACTGCGGAACAATTTACTGGGTATGAAATGACTTAATATAATTCATATAATTAACAAAAATATTGATTTTTATTGTAATTATGTAAAATTTATAGGGATGTTATTAAAACGGATTCATTTACCTTAAGACCCAAGGCATCACTTGTGTTGGAGTCATCATTTTTTTAACTCGTGAATATTTTATTTGTCGTTTAATTAATAACAAAAAATGTTGTATTGCTTGAATTTTATTTCAGTTGGATTTTATTACCTTACTCTGTTACTGCATTACCAAGTTATATATTAAAATTATTATAAAGATATTATTTTATATATTAGGTTATATATTATTACTCTACTACTAAGTTTGTAGCTACAGTTTCACATCGATTCAAATTAAATAAATACAAAAAATAATTAATTTAAATCAATTCACAACAATTACTATAGTTATTGTATTTAGTACAAAAAAAAAAAAAAAAATAATAATAAATAAATAAAAAGAAATAATGATTTAGACGTTGTAAGACACGTCACTCTGTTATGTTTGTGTGTATCAGATGAGTGACTTGTTGGCGATCGATCCCCAAGAGCAGTTTCATCGTCTGGTCAAAGGTAGTTGTCAGCCATTCCTTTTAATGTTAATAAAAAATATTATAACACACAATCACATAATAATATTTATATACATATTAGGGTAATCCTTATTTGTTTAGTGTATATTTTTAATACAGTATCCCCTAATTTATTTAAGTCGTATATGTAAATAATTTAGATGAAATTTGAAAAGTTTCATTTAATCCCTTCGGTGCCTTATTAGGTTTAAAATTTAGCTAAAGAAGGTAGTTTTCATTTTGTTTTTATTTAATCCAGAAAGTAAAGGATTTAGGTGAACATGCACAGAACTTAATGATAGATTTAAATATTTCTATAAAAAATATTCTACTTAAATTCTCGTAGGTTTCTATTTTTTTTAAGAAAAATTATAAAATATCAAAATATTGTATATAATTATCGAAATAGATTTTTTTTCAGTTTTTTAAATATGTATAACAATCGTTTAGATATATGATAAAATATTATATAAAAATAAATAATAATATATATATATTTATATATATATATATAAAATTAAATTAAAAAATAAATACTAATATACATTTTTTCATACGTGAAATGGTTTATTTTTAAAATAATCGGTATATTTATAAATTGTTTGTTTATACTAAAACCGTTGTTTTTTTGTACGTTTTCATAACGACGAGGACGAGGACGATGACGATTTTAATCATTATATCTTATAATTCTTGGATATGTGTAATGTGTCATATGAAGGTTAACTAACTAAAGTATGAATTATAACAAGATATAGTAATAATGAAGTTATTGGCCAAGCTAATATCTTATTTATGCATATTCACGTCACATTAACAAAGAAGGAAGATGTTATTAAATTAACTAAAGTTTTTAAGATACCATGTGATGCTGAAAAATTTTATAAAGACATTCAAAACAAAACCGTACTGAAATGAACCGGTTTCAGAACCGAAACCCTTTGAATATTGAGCATCGGAACCTCACCGAAACCCTTATTTAAATTAATTTTTAAAACCGCAATTCAAATCAAAATGTATAAAAATTTTAATACCAAAAATGTTCGCTAACCAAAAAAGATATTCCTGTGTTTTATTTATCGAACCATATACTCCGGATGCAATTCTAACTCTTCACGAATATAGTAAGTAATAATAAATAAAAAGATTGGTGTATATATTATGAATTTAAAGACAGAATACCGAACAACAGATCCGATCTGATTATTGAGACCAGACTAAACTGAAATTAGTATAGTTTAAATCAGAACAGGATCGAAATCTTTCTTAAAAATATGGATTCGGACCGAACCGATCCTTCGTTTATTTTTATACAATAAGATCGGACCATGCAGAACACTACACCCGACAGCACGGGCACCATTTGGAGTATCGCAGGGTATGCATTGGCTGCCCTATTTTTCCCAGTATCATAATTAGCCTGTCTTAATTTCATGTAGCGCAGATGCCTGATTTATTAGAGTTAAATTGAATTAATTAATTAAAATATAATATAAGATTATAATATAAAAATATTTTATAAATAATGGGATATACATCAATTAGATATTAAAGATAGAGAAAGAAAAATATATCTATGGGTGGCTCATAACTTTTATCAGTGTCATCACTTTCAAATATTAACGTTAACATTTAAATGTATATTGTATACATTATACAGAATTATAGGAACGGAATGCATTGAAACGTAACACAACGCAACGATCGTACTACCATAGCTGGTATCAGGAGCCTGGGCAGTGTTCGATATATGATAAGAATTATTTTGTTATATCACAATAACATTGATAACTGACAATATAACTATAATAAGTATTATAACTATAATTGGTTTCTCAACTACGACTCAACTACTGAGTTTTTTTCTTAATTTATTTTTGTTAATCAAATATACTTTCTGAAATTGTCTTCATTATGAGCCACATTAATTCTAATAAGGAAAGTAAAAGAAAGAGAGGGGCTGCTCGTTTAAGAGACAAAAAAACAAATTATTGCTCTAAACCGTCTTTGTCTGTTATAGTTTAAATGATATGTTTGGCTAAAAAACCCAAAATGCAACTACCTACAGTTAAAGTGAGTAAAATATGAATTCGAAATACTTAATTTTATCTTGTACAATTGGATGATGACAATTTTGTCATGAGTACACAAAAGAATTAATATTTTTTTCGAGTTAAATAACTGTGATGGTCAGTGCCACAACTACACTAACTTGGGCTCGTGTGTAAATAAAATAAATGCCCTCCCTCGCCCCAGCTATGTTTACAGGATAGTAACAATTCTGCTGTAACTAATGAGAATGATAATTTGATTGTTGACAGCAGTATAAATAAATGTATATCTGAAACTGATGTAGGTATCAATAGGAGCAAAGAAATTTCTGGATTTGAGAATATTTCACAAAAGGTATCTAAATATATTTTTAAAAAAAGTGTAAACTCATATATTAATTTAAAATGTAATAAAAATGTATTTAGGTATTGAATATTTCTCAGTCTAAAGATCAAAAGCCTCTACAGCCTTTAATTAGTATATATACAAGAAATTCTGAAAATAGATCTTATAGTGCAAATTATTATTCATTATTTAATTAGATTGAATACTCAGTATCTAATAATGCAATTTATTTATTTATATTGCTTCCCGTGTAGATATTTTCTTTCGAGTGCACTTACACGTGGTCAACATTTAGGAAATTATGTATTTGTTAATAAAATTTTCAACTCATGGTCGTATAAAGTAAAAGCTTTTAGGAAGCATGCATTAAGTGAAAATCATAAAGCTAGTATTGGGAAGTGGAATCTATATTTGAATACAAAACAAAATGATAAATCAGTTAATAACTTATTAGTTCATTCTAGATTACAAAAAATTGAAGAAAATCGAGAACATGTATAATTTTTACTTAAGACTACTTTATTCTTGGGAAAACAAGGAATATAATTTCGTGGACATGACGAAAAAACTAATTCATCAAATAAAGGCAATCTCATTGATTCACTTGAATCATTTGATGACGATAAAATGATAAAAAAAATTACAATCAAGGTATAGTCATTGTACAAGTCATGATTACCAAAATGATCTAATACATATAATTGCATCATCCATAAAAAAGAATCTTTTGAGTAGCATAAGTGATTTTGGTGCTTATGCTGTGTTGGTGGATAAAAAGAAAAGATTCAAGTAAAAAAGAACAGTTAAGTTTTTTAATTTGATTTTTGATAAAAACTTAATTATCCAAGAAAAAACGTTAGGAGTTATCACATGAAAAGATGTGATGCCATTTTGAAAATTATTGATGAAAATAAATTGGATCGGAACCGTTGTATAGCTCAATGTTATGATGGAGCATCATTGATGAGCGATGCCTTTTCTGGAGTCCAAACCAGAATAGCCAATGTTATTCCAAAGGCCATATATGTACACTGTCATACTCACCGTCTTAATCTCTGTTTAGTAAATTCAATTCAAGGTGTTAAAGCTGTAGTAGATTTTTTTATATTTTTTTATATTATATTTATACGGTTCAGGGCTTGTACAAATTTTTAATGAATTTTACATTTAAATCCAAAAGGACAAAAAAATTCAAGTTATGCATTTAAAAAGATTAGTAGACACTAGATGAGCTTACTGGTAAATTTAATTACAAAAAGTTAAAAAACGCTACTCTGAGATCAAGGAAATTTTAACAATTTTAACATTGCAAGGTGACCAAACAGCACGAGCTTCCGGGTTACTAGAAGAAATATCTTCCTTTAAATTTATTTTAATTTTAAATATTATGAAAACAATTTTTAAAAAGCATTAACTGTTTATCTAATGAACTTTAATCTTCTTCTATTTTATTTTCAAAAGCTATGGATTTAGTTAAGTCAACTAAAGATGACCTCCATTCAATACGTAATGATGAAATATATTTAAAAATTAGTGAAAATTCGAGACTATTTGCAAGTAAAAACTGATTGAATTACCAATAATATCAGTTGAAACATAAACGTTTTTAAAGAAACTTGGTACTTAATAAAAATCTAAATGGCTATTATGTAAACTCAACACTAGGCAAAACAAAAAACTTAAAATTAGAGGCAGCATCGTCAGCATCAAGTCTCAAGTTTAATTCGCTATAATCGACAGATAGATACATAAGAATAATATTAAATTACTCCTGATAATAAATATTTAATAAATCAATAATTGTAAAAGACTATTGAAAATTAGTAAAAATTAATCTCATATTGTTGACACCATTAATTTTGCGAATAATGTTAATATTTAAAATATGTATTTTTAAATAAGCTTGTTGATAATAAAAAAATTAGTAATATTTTTTGGGATACAAATGTATAGTTGCTTAGCTTTTATAGTTAATACGCTTTTGATTCTATTGCCAACCACTTTCTTATTTTTTTTTTTTAATATCGTTCCCAATGATCAATCAGATTTTATTTTTATACTATAATTATGTATTTGTATTTATTAATTAGGTTTAAATCACAATAAGAAATAAGATTTTCTGAAAAAAATAAAGAATTATTTAAGATCTTTGAAATGTTTGATTATTCTAGTTATTATTATTTTAATACAAAATATATATGATATATATATTATCGTTAGGTATATAATTTATGGTGTATTTTAGGAAAAAATGCTACCTTAGAGAAATCTAAAAATGTTATTGAAGGTGTGTTGATGACTTTTAAAAATTCTAGAACAACAGAGTATTTTTCTAAGCTTTGGTATGAAATAGAAATATTTGCTAAAGATAATGAAATATCAATACAAACGCCATCTAAAGGTAAGACTTAATAAAAACATTATATTTATTTATAATTATAATAATTTTAAGTTAATATTTATTTAACTAGGATGCAAAAGAAAAAAACAAGAGCCACACAATCTTAAACATTTTGATACTACTGCAACCACAAGTGCTGAACAAAATATTAATAACCTGTATTTTGTATATTTTTCAGGATTTGATTAATGTATCTAAAGATGTATTTCAGTCAGAAATAAAAGTGACAAAGATTTATATATTGCAGTCTACTGATAAAAATTATATAACATTAAATTATGTGAAAAAGGTTTAAACAAAACAGACTTTCCCTTATTTATATAAACTATTTCAAGTTTCTTTAACAATTCCTATAAGTTTCTCCACTAGTAAAAGGAGTTTTTAGTTTTTCGGCCATGCATAGAATAAACACTTGGCTTCGGACTTCTGTGCTGCAGGAAAGGTTCAACAATACCTCAATATATTATATGGAAAAAAAAATTTCTAAATCTATTAATACTGAAACAGTTGTCAATATATTTGCACAAAAAATATATATATACAATTAAAATAAAAATAATTTATTAGATATTCAGTATTTTATTTTTTTTTGTTTCTATTACCTATATATATGTTTGGTGCCTCAGCTAGAATCAAGTAAGAGTAACCACTACAGTTAGTAAGTGAAAGCGTTGGAAGCGACTAAAAATATTTGTTTCCGCTAATGAATAAGAAAAAAATGTTAAGACCCCCACAGATGAAACCAAATGAGTGTTATGGCCTGAGAGAGGTGCCATTCCCGGGGGAATGTACGCTCCGTCCGTTTAATCTGTCGGAGCGGGGAGCGGTTGGGCGTACCCCGCGCATGCCTCCCACGCTTGACTGGACGCGGATTCGGTCGTCCGATCCCTGACTTCCTATCGTTCTCCGGCAGTCCCACAACCACCGCGAGTCCGACCTCAGAGGTGCGCGACGCCGGGATCGAGTCCCAACGGCGTGACCCCGTTCTCGGGCACCGTCCAGTCAAGGAAAGTGGGGCATCCCGAGATCCCGCGGCATGGGTTTTACAGCCGGTTTTTCGACTGTCGGCACCCACTCGGCCGTGCGACTTTGAATGTCGCCGCCAGCACGACTCGGTACGGGGTTTGTAGCGGTCGGTTGGACGCACGAGGTTCCAAGCGGCCGCCTCCCGGAGCGACCCGTCTGACGTTCGTCCGCCCCTGCGGTTACAGATCAAAGCTCTGGTCGGCTTAGCGAGTTTCCTCGCTCAGTGCTTCGGTTACTCATCGTCCCCGGTTCGGACGAAGAGTCGCACGTGGCTATCCGGGAGTTGAGTTCGGGCACGGCCGAGTCTCTACCCATCGATAGCGTTGTCAACTTGAACTTCCTATCCGTATGGAAGGGAGACCACTCGGTCGCGGTTTGTCCGCTTCCTCGCGGTTCCCCGGGTTTTCGCCCAGAATCGGATTCCGTGTCAATTGCTCACGTCATGGGGGTAACGGAGTCACGTTACACGCGCCCTATCTGGGTTCCTTCCCGCTGAAGGTTCAGTTTCGAAAGCCCTTCCGGCCCGAGCTCCGGTAATCAGCCGAGAGCTGCGAGTACGGTAATCCGGTGTGAACAGGTCGGAATCCCACCAATTCCGATGTTATGACGGCGAAAGCAGCGGTTGTCGCCGCTAGTCGTCGTCTTTCCTCCTCCGGCCGTAGCTCGGTTTTCGGACGTCTTGTCCGTCGTTCTTCGATCTCGCTCGGCCAGTTCACGGTGGCCGAGTGCACCCCGAGACGAAGTTAGGTCTTTCTAGGATCGGCGTCGACCTTTCCGCCGGAACGCATCGAGAGTCCGGTGCCGACCCGGTTTTAGTTTCCCGGCAAACTTCACGGTTGATGGGTCCGGGCCACCTTCCCCCGCTGAGTCGTTCGACTGAGTGCTCCGGCCTCTTTGTGTCGGACGACTAGTTGGCTACGCCCCAACTAGTTAAAGTCAGGGAAGATCCCCGTGAGCTACTTGGTTTCCCCAAACCAGTTTGGTCGATTCATCCGGCAGGACCTATCGCGTTCACGTCGCTCACCCGATGACTCGAGGCGTCAAGTCACCGGGACGGTCCCGTTATCACGAACTTCCGTCCGCCCTGATCGACTCCAAGAGTCAGTTGCCCAGAGGTTCTCTCTTTTCGAAGCCTTTCGCAGCCAACGGCCAGGAGCGATATGAGAACCATACCAGCTCCACGAAGCGTTTCATGAGTCGTCGACTTACCCTCGGGCCATCTAACCGGACGAGACGCACTGATCTCGCCCGGTCGTAGCCCGAGCTCGTTGCCCTACGAGGTCTCATCAAATCGACGCCTCGTTCAGCCGTTAACCACTTTCCCACAGTTTTGAGTTCCAGGCAAGCCTTTCGCTCGGGGGCCTGTGAGAGCCCTTCGCACCCGTGAGTCCGAAGACCCCCGGGCACTCGCCTTCAATGGGTTGGGTCGTACGCCCATTTCCAGCGAGCTGTCGAGTGCGGCAGTGCCGTCTTAGACTCCCATTTGGGAACCTTGTCCTTAACCGCTGGACACCCGCGTGCCGGGCTTCCGGTTACCCCGAGTTTTCTCGGGGTCTTTTGACCAGCGAAATGCCCGCTGGACCGGAATTTGCGTTTGACAAGGGAGTCTCCCGCCCGACCGAGCTGATTAGACTCGACCGTGCGCCACGTCGCCGCGAACGATACGAGTTCGTACCGGTCGCGTCGAACATGTCCGGGGCTGGTGCCCCGGGAAGGCTTCCTATAAGCTGGGGACGTTCAGCTGTTTGTCGTGGCGGATTTATTTGGCCTCGGTGTTCCCGCCTGAACACCTTCGGGCTCCCGTCAGTTGTCCGCGTAGCTGACGTTAACAGAGAATTCCTCGGACGAACGAGTCGTCCGGTCATCACCCGCAGGAGATGATGAACAGCGGAAATCTCCGGGGTTTGCTTCCGGGTGGTTATCCCGGACGCTACCGAATTGATACAGGATTACAGCGTCTTGTACCATCACAACTCAACCCGTCACGACGCCCCGCATTTGGCCCCGGGACGAAGGACCGTCGGTCAAGACTGACGTGAGACGTACAAGGCACCACCCGAGGGAACATAGATCGCGAATGGACCCTCCGAACGACGGGTCGGTATCCCGCCGCTCGACCAGCCACCGTCCCTGTGAGGCTCCAGGTTCGGCTTCGGAGTAAATTAATGAGCACGAATTAGCTTCGCGGCTCGAAGCATAATCCGCTTTTACGCGAACGGGCCGCGTTGATGGAAGCCGCCATCCCGGACCGTTCGTAGCGCAGGTTCGCTGTTCGGGCGGAAGTATTCTGGAATATTCCTTCCGTGACCCCTACGACGGGGGTCTTTTAATTACCGTAGTGCACCCTCTACGGACCCGACAGGTGGCGAGAACCAGCGCCCCTGGTTCCGACGTTAGTCCGCGCTATCGTCGTTGTTTAGTACGCTTCCTCGGGCGACCGAGGTCGCCCGTCCCCCTGCCCGCAGGAGCCAGAAAGGAGCGGAAGCGCAGATGACTGTTCGAGGGACGTTAGCCGGCAGGCCCGCGGCAAGCCGCGGTACCTCCGTTTCCATCTGGGGCGACGTGGACGCCTCCCTCCTGCACGGACGGTCCCGGTCATCTCGGGCCCGGCCGCCGAACCCCCAGCTCGTGGGTTCGCCAGATAGATGAAACCAAATATCCACCTATGCATATGATGCATATTAAATATGTAATATTTAAATTTTTATTTTTATAACCGAGGCCTGGTGGTCGAAAAATGTGGCCTGGTAAAAAATTTGGTAGCCCTATTTTAAAACTGAAATGGCGCCCCTGCCCGATAGTATCAATTATATCAATAAATGGATAAAATAAAGTCTAACCTGGAATATTAGTATCAAGATAAGATTAACTGGAGTTCTAGACGAATATAATATATATTTAACCTAAGAAAATATCAAAATCGTTCTGTTTTGAATACCTACCAAATTTATAATAAACTAGAACCCGTTTTACAAAACAATCACTAACAATACACATATCATTCATAGTCTGAATTATAGCATTGATTATTAATGTATAGAACCTATTTATAATCAATTTATAATTTATAATCAATTACGATACACTACTGTTGACTCACTAACATTAGCGTTGAATTAATGTTTGAAAATTACATAATATGGATAAACCGATTTAAATACGGACCGAGTGATAATAGGATCGTTCGAAAACGTGCAACATTTAACACACGTAACCCGCTTACTCGCTATTTTCGACATAAAATATACAACGGCTGCAGGCAGCATTTATGGTGTCGTTAATTTCATTCTAATTGCACAGGTACATCAATCGATCCCGTACGTTGTAAGTACGTCGTACGTACGTAAGTACGTAGTTACATCGTAAAATCCGTCGGTGTGAAGGTGTGAACGATTTTTTTCAACAGAACCGTAGGCCTCGGCACTAGAGGATTTTGTTGCAAGCTTTTGGTGTAATATTTACGCGTCCAGTGTCAGACACGACGTGGTTACGCAACGCATATGTTTCCTGTGTTATGTGTGTAATAACCGCAACGCACGAAATTTAAATATCAAAAACAGATATAAAAATCTATTCGAAATATCGTACCAACGTCTTCCAAACAATAACTTGTACGGAAAACGGATGAAGAAGATGTAACCGCATATATTTTAATCACACAATGTCCGGCAGTTGTCTTTTATAGGATTGAAATATGCACGACGGAGATGTTTCAAGTGGATATCGTTAAATACACTGTCCAGGCGCGTACGTGAACAAATGTATTGGGGGTTGTACGTTTTCGTATTCGTCTAATCAACAAACCACTAGTACTCTTAATTTATTTACGTTTACCAATATTAATATTAATATTAATTATTATCATTGTAATGACAAAAATTGACGACGGATTAATGAACGATGAAAGAATTAAAAACGGAAATACGAAGATAAATGAATGTGATTAATGAAAAATACGAGTTCGAGTGTGGGAAACAGTAGACGGAAGCAGATGTTTTTAGTACTGTTGTTAATAAAAATACCAATAGGTTTGAAAACCAATTTTTGAGCGTAGTTGACAGTGCATTTATATGCGTTTACATGCGACATTGACGTATGATTAGCATTTTTGTTTCTGAATAGAACTGGGAATACGAGTATCATTTCTTGGAGACGGTATGTTGAAATCGGTATCAGAATGATGATGTATATTGCTTTTTAGATTTATTCTGCAATTTTAAAACTGCGACATTGTTTTTAGAATGAATAGTATTATATATGAACGAAAAATATTCGGACGGTGATGTAGCGTTCATTTTTTCATTAGCATAAATGAATAAAACTAATTTGTAAACATTTGTCAGTTTCCAAGTAATATATTTTATATTTTATTCGATGAATTAACTCACTTTCTAATTTTTGTAAGCTTCGTGGACATAAAATAATCGAAAGTGCTACATACAGAAATGAAAAGGAAACTAATATTTATTTATGTCTTTAAAAACGCATTTAACTGTTTTCTTTATTTTAATTCGCTATTTATCACATTCTCTCGAAGTGATATTACTCGTACATTGCAGCGCATTCACCGAATCATAATATCATGATATTATACTAGGTGATTTGAAGAAGAAACATGAAACTTTTTGAACAAAAATATTTATTATAGGTACCTAAAAGTAATTATAACATTAATTACGTTGCAGATGTTTATAGGCTGTTTGTTCATTTTTGGGTTGTTTTCTTTTTGACATTAAAAATTGATTGTACACCCAGTTACGTTGTAATTGGTCATAAATCTTAACGAGTTCGTGTTCCGATCTGAACGGATAATCGAGCGCGAGTAGTACTCGTTGAAACGGAGTGTATGTCTGTTTTGTTATCCACGAAAGTTCGGTCGACCGGAAACCCGTATGCGTTGCTGGTACAAGAGATTCTATTTGGAGCGGAATGCGATCGTATTCAATACTCGTAACCGGTACATCGTGTTTATGGAAGTGAAAAATTTGAGAACCTCTGCGCCACGAGATGACCGTTGCGATTGCTCGAAGAAGACCGGTTGTTTCGTGTAGGCCATGACAGGTGGACGCTGAACTCAGCGGTAATGACGCGAATGCGATCACCGGAAGTAACGAGACACAAAACAGCGGAAACAGCGTGCACAGCAGTGTCCACGTGAACGGTGAGTAGTATATATTTGTAGGTTCTGAATCCATTTTTTTTTCTCTCAAAATTGTTTCAATAAAAAATTATATTGTTAATTAGGAGAGTTTATTAAAAAAATTGAAAAGACTATTTTATTTTTTGTACACAAATTTTTTTTTTTTTATAATGTAAACACAATTTTTACAACACATTTTTACAATATTATGTTTAACATTTATACAAGTTTTTTTTTACTCTCTGCTAAGAGGTACATATTCTATAATACGATCGGGAATTAAAATACAATATGCACTTATACCCTCTACATTCTCTAATTTTGATGCAGTTTTTAAATTCCAAACTATGTTCTTAGATTTACCGAGTTCAGGATATTCATAAGTTTCATACAATCTGAACGTAATAAATAAACTTTTTTCTTTTCCTATAATTTTCAATACTTTTAGTCGATTAGAATCATCTAAACTTATATGTGGAATAACTTCCAAATTATTTATTGAAAGTGACAGTACCTGTAGTTGTAGTTGAGTTTTCGTTCTTTTCAATTTCGAAAAACATATCATAAATGTTGAAACATAAAAGATTATGGATTTATAATTGTAGACAAAACTTAAGAGATGAACCAGGGATATATATAAGATATATATGGTTTTCATACATTTATAAATAATAATGATATAATTAGTATAATATATATATATATATATATATATAATAATATAATTATTATGATATGATATAATTAGTATAAATTAACCATGTGGGAGCGCAATACTCGGCTCTATTATATAGTAAAGCCAGAGCTGACGTTCTTGGAATATTTTCATTTTTTAATTATTTGCATTCTGTTAAATTTGTCTTCAAGGGCTTCTAGATACTGTTTGTAAGTAAATGTCCTGTATAGTTTTAGTTCCAGGTTTCTAGGAAAATCATCATTAGGAATACGAGTCTAGTTTACCATAACTTGTAACTTAATACTGGCTTCACGGTTATGAAGGTGAAAGGCGATAGCTGTCGATTTACTGGAATTTAAGGTAAGATACCAAGTTTGTAATATTTTGGAAGTATCACAATATCCTTGTCAAGAGTCCTTTCTACTTCAACTAGAGTTGCACCTTGTGCAACTAAACCCACGTCATCCACATAGATAAAATTCCTAGATTTGGTATTGGCAATGTTTGCTGTATAAAAATTAAAAAGAAGAGGGATAAAACTGAGCCCTGTGGCAAACCATTTTGCATCACTTTTTTATTATAATATATAAATATATTATATAATAGAATATAATATAATTCAATAGATTGTATATAATCCATTGATTGTATATTATTATATCCATAGAAATCATATGATTCCATAGATTGCATATAACTCCAAAGATATTGAATATAATTCCAAAGATATTGTATATAATTCCAAATATATTGTAAATAATTCCAAAGATGTTGTATATAATTCCAAAGATACTATATATAATTCCATAGATTGCAAATAATCCAAAGATATTGTATTTTATTCCATAGATATCATATTATTCTATTGATATTGTAAATAATTCCATTACAAACGGGTTACAAATAGATTACAAACGTAAATGTTATGGTCAAATTATTTTAGCAAAAAAGAAAATTAATAAAAAGAAGAAAAATGGTAAGAAAATTATTTTAACACTTTTTAATTCTTTTTTTTTTAACTAATTTTAATTATTTTTAATTTTAACTCCTAATCAATTAAGTTGTGCATTACTATTGGCAATGTTTTTTTTTTTGGTTTGTTTGTCAGCTCTTGGAAGTTTAGATTCTGGAGTTTCAAGCGTTTATAGTACAATCAAAAATCGTAAAAAAAATGTTAATGGATTATACTTAAATAACCCCATTGGAAAAGGTTTATATTTTAATGCAAAAAATTGTTGTATTATTGTAAACAATAAAAATAAAAAAAATGTGAAAAATCTGATATAATTTCTACCTAACAGACCTCTCACCAGTGAAGATATAACGTTGTTAAGTTGAAAATTAAACAATTTTGAGGTGTCTTTTCTCGATGTATCTTATTTAAAAAACCGTTTAAAAATGAGTGTATAATATTAAATTTGGATTAATTTTCTGATGACGATACTCACTTATTACAGATTTAAAAATAATGTTATATATTTTGATTTATTTGGTAATGTTCCACCTCCAATTGGAGTTCAAAAATATTTTAAAGGTAACAACATCATATACAATTGTTCAAATTTTCAAAAATATAATTTTTATAATTGCGGTCATCTATGTCTCGAGTTTTTACAAAGAATGAATCAATAACTGTAAGGATGGCAAGTAACTAACTAACTAACCCTAATTGTTTGTTAGCTTCTACTTTTTCTTCAATGGTAAATGTACATGGAGATTCTGAAATAATTCTACTATATTTACAATTCGGCAATAATATGAAAAAGTGAACAAAAAAAATCTTAATGAGTGAAACTAATAACGGAATTAGATTAACCAATTAAAAAGTGTATTTACCTGTAGATATTCGAATTCCAGCTGGGTCTTACGAAATTGAAGATATAAGCAATTATATCTGAAATTATTTTAAAAAAATTACTAAAACGGAGAATCTCATATTTAAATTAATTCTTTTAGATAATTATATGAAATGTTCAATGAATTGCAATCATGATATAGAATTTAATATTGCGAATAGTGATTATAGTTATATAATAGTTTGTAAGCACGCTAGAATTTGAAAAAAATTATATTCTTGTTTACCATATGATATTTTATTATTAATGCTATTGTTAAGATAAGCGTTCGGCGGTCGACGACTCGAGCGAACCACTACCGGCCAATTAACACACACACGCACACGTATTCTTAAGTTTATTTTAATAATTGTTAATTATTATCGTGTGTTATGTAATTGAAAAGGCCGATATCTGTATGTGTATTATTGTAATTTCTGTGTGTGATTTAATTTTTTTTTTTCTTCTTGTGTCAACCACCGTTCAATAACGTTGTTAAATTATATAGTTTTTACATTTTTAGTATGTGCGCGAATCGCCGAAATTTGTGATTTTTAGTTTTATTTTATTGTATGCACAAATTGCCTTAATATTATTATATAGCGTGTGGCACAAATTGTCAGCATTATTATTGTAATTTTTTTATAATAAATTTGAGTGTGCGCTAATCGCCACTATATAATCCTATTGTCGTTTTACCAGCATTTACAAGTATTTTTTGTTTATTATTATTATACAAATTATTACTGTTTTTAGGTAGTTGCGCTGGCCAGTCTGCGCTCCACCAAATTGTGAGTTTTATATATTTATTTTATTAATTGTTTAGCTTATTTATATTTATTTGTTATTTATTTTGTTGTTGGGCCAAAAGGGCCATAATTATTTGTTTATTATTAATTATCAAAATTATTTATTTATTTATTACGTGCCATAAGAGCCATTATTTATTACTAATTGTTGATATCTTGCTGTCGTACCAAAGGGGCCGTATTTAATTATTTATTATTGTTTATTAAAGTATATTTTTTACTTGTTGGGCCAAAAAGGGCCGTAGTTTATTATTTATTATTGCTCATTATATCATATATTTTTTACTGAAATTTATTTGAGTTACCATTTATTATTAAGTTACCTATTTATCATTAGTTTTAAGCAAATATACACACTTACACACACCCTCAGCACTACATAGCTCACCAATCTTGCCCGGCGTTCCCGACCAGTTCTGGTTGAGCTATTACATTTCATTACATGCCGCTAATCGGTCGTACTTTAATAAAAGATCGCATTGTTATTATACCACCATTATATGCGCAAAACGGTGACCGGGTGAGCGTATTAACACCATAGGCTCCAGGCCCAAATAGCTATCAGAAAATATCCAATATGAAATTAACGATAATAGCATTAATATTTATTATATAAAAGTGCTATGTTATATTGCTAAAGGCTCAATCGAGAATGGTCAGCATTCCAACTCGAATTACAAATTTTTACGAAAATTGTAATGTTTACGAATTTTTTCCAGAATTATCATAAACTAAAACGATTGAAATACCGATTATTTAATATATTATAAACTCAATACCGATGTTATTAATATAATAAATATTAATTCGATAGACCAAGAAAATAACCGTATTCGTAAATTCAATGAAAAAATAACAGTTGTGCACATATTCGTCGTTGTAAATCTTGAATATGGACTTGATATTTAAGAATATAAGCAGTTAAGAAGCAATCTAATCTAGTCGTTCAAAAGGATTACAATCAAAATCATTATAAAAAAAACCTATAAATAACTAACTCATAGAAATACACTAATTTTAAAACCATTAGAATTTAAATTAAAACAAAATGCCTGAAAGCGATATTTTAGATATTGAATCAAGTTATATTACAGATTCGAAAATTAATAAAGTTGAATATCATTCATATATTCCATATACTAATTAATTTAAAAATAATGATGAAATACGAATTGGGGTTCAGCAAACGAATGTTTATCCTTATCTACATAAAAATTTTTCTCTATATCGAGGGAAAAATAGCAGATCCAACAACGGTGAAATTGTTCAATAACAGCTTATCGTTTCTTTTTGATCAGGTTAGATTAGAAATTAACGGCGTAGAAGTTGGCGGAACTCGGGTTTTGGAAATTACTAGTTCATTAAAAGGATATTTGACATGTACGTTAAATAATTATCATTGTTATCAAAATAATGGTCGGAATTTAAATAATAAGAGTTAATTAAGCAGGAAAATTGAATGTTTGTATACCATTAAAGTATTGGTTAGGTTTTTTTTTAAAATTTTAAAAAATATTGATAAATTCTCAAATAGAATTAATTTTAACAAGAACTAATACTGATTTAACTTCTTTACTCAGTAAGAATGAAAACGCGACTACAGGTACTGTAATAAAGTAATTTGGAAAATTCCACATATAAGTGTAAATGATTCTGATCGACTAAAATTATTGAAAATTATAGAAAAAGGAAAAAGTTTATTTATTACGTTCAGATCGTATGAAACTTACGAATATCCTGAACTCGGTAAATCTAAGAACATAGTTTGGAATTTAAAAATCTGCATCAAAATTAGAAATTCTTATTATAGGTTTGCAAAAGAATCAAAAAAACAATATTATAAAAGATCCAAGTATTTTTGATTGTAAATTAACTAACATAAAAGTTATTTTGAAATCTGTTATTTATGCGTATAATAATTAAAACATAGATTTTACTAAAAAAAAATGATGCAGTGTTATATAATATGTATATAACGTTTCAAGAATTATATTATGAAAAGAAGAAGGCAAACTGATAGGGTAGGTTAAAATTCAGTTAGGTCAGTTGATTTCGAGACTCAAGCACCAATCGTTGTGATCTTATGATACTTCTAAACATTATGATACAGGTACAGCTTCGACAGTTGACGTTAGTATAAAAATTGAAGCTTTAGAGAAAGTAGAGGGTATAAGTGCATATTGTATTTTAATTCCTGATCGTATTATAGAATATGTACCTCTTAGCAGAGAGTAAAAAGAAACTTGTATAAATGTTAAACATAATATTGTAAAAATTGCGTTTACATTATGAAAATAAAATAATCTTTTCAATTTTTTTAATAAACTTTCCTAATTAACAATATAATTTTTTATTGGAACAATTTTGAGAAAAAAAAATGGACTCAGAACCTACAAATATATACTACGATTGACCCTAGTATTTAATAATATTGCTGGGATCCTGATGCTTAATAATATTACTTAACCGATTTAATTCAAGTTAAGTAGTGGAAATGTTTAAAAAAAAAAAAAAAAAAAAAAAAATGAATCAGAACCTACAAATCTATACTTCTATGGTGAACTACCGGCATCTGAAGGGAGGAAAGGAACCCCCGATGAATCCGAACCCGCGTCATCATTTCTCAATTATTTCAATTTCTCTCGGTTTCATTAACATCGGGAGCAAATCTGGGATCGGTTCCCATTTGGAGTAGAACACAATAGCGTACGTTTGTAGACGAAAAAATTTTCGTATGTACTTGATAACTTTTTTGACAATAAAGAAAATATTAGTGGAATAAAGTGCCCATTTTTCAAACCATGTATCATAAAAAACTGATACAAATATTTAGAACAAAATTTAAAAGTTCCGTTGACAAATATTTTGTCAAAACTGTATAAAAATTCTAAATTTAATTATATGAAAAACCATATTATATTCAATAGATTGTCATTTATGGGCAATCAATTATCACCGTTGTATGAATTTGTATCCAAATTATTTAATGTTGTACGCACTTCGGTTACGTATTATGGTAATGGTAGTAATGTTTCTTTACGGGTACAATAAACGCTTCGCCGTACAGAATGCACATCTTCAATTCTAACGCGCTTGATTGCATTTCATCGCAAATTAATTTTAATGGTCTTGCTGAAAATTATTCTGTTGCTATACTTTTCAACGAAATTTATCAACAACTAGTGTACTAATATTAACACTTGCTTCGTAGTTATGATTTAAGTTAGATTTTAAAAGCACCGTTTCACTTGCATCACATAAAAAATTCGAAGTACACGATTTAACAGTACATCTCCACTTAATACCATTTTTTGATTTAGTACATTTTCCAAACTTTCAAAATAATCGAGAACTAACAACGGTTTACCCTTTTTACTTAGAGCTGGTTAAAAACGGTCCATATTATTAAACCTTTGTCACGCAACTAACAAGAAAGAAGTATCGCGGTCAATGTGTTATCCTATACAATGCCGTATACATAACTTTTGTATGGGGGGAATCATTTGCAAATAAATCATAATTTTTATTTCATCTTTTTTTTTTATGTTTTTATCGCCCTTACACTAAGATAATTATTTTATAACATTCAATTGGCACTGATCATATATACAGTATATTAAGTACAACGAAAAAATTAGGCCGATGACTATTTTTAAGTGAAATTAGTCCATGCCTAATTTTATTAAATTTTAAATTAAATATTTTATTAAAATATATTTTTTTATACGGGAACCAATTCGTTACCAGCCAAACATCATTCAAATACAATCATTTCATCCGACTTGGATTGATTTCATTTTCACTCGCACGCACAATCGATTTTTATGTAGTATATTGCCGACATTTATTCATGACAAATTTGTACCGCCGTAGAAACAAAATAATAACAACACAACATAATATAACATTGAACACCATGAACGTTACAATCCGGCATAACATGTATACAGAATATTGACTCTGAAGGAAATGGGAATTAAAAGTTGTGACGGTTAATGGATTACGTTGCAACTACGTAAGTATTAATGCTGGGGAAAACAAGATGAGTTACAAAAAAAAATAAAACAAGTACTCGAAGTTAATGAGTTAAAATCGATTTCATTTTCCAATTCTGACTTGTAGCCTCGTAGCTCGTGCCCAACCTTGCCGCATCGGCCTTATTCTATAAACAAATGTGATTCCGATTTTATCTATTAAAGTATTACTTCCGTGAATTAAAAACAAATGAGATAAAATTACTTAAAACTTCAATACAAAATAAATTTAACTCATTCGTTTGCGTTTAGTGTTGTTGTTGAAATTCAAATTTCATTACCATAGTTATAAATGTAACTCACTTTTATTTACGCGTTTAATAATTATATTAGTTCAAAATATATTTCACATCTCGTTTTCGTCATTTTATACGATATTACTCATTCAATGTTTAAAGTTTTGATGGTAATTTATGTTATAAAATTTTACTTATAATTAGTGGTTTTATGCATAAAACTATGTTAATTTTTACTGGATACTATTAGTATCGTCTTATAAGGAGCTAAATAGAAATATACATATAGAACATTTTAGAAGTTACGGCGCATCGGAATATCTTGAGATTATTATAATTATTATATTATTTTAAATTTATTTCATTCAATAATATTTCCCGATAAAAATATAATTTTTGCATAATTATGAATATACTTGAGTAATCAACAATCCTCAATACGCATAACTTCTATTTGTAGTGGATCAAATTCTTAAAAAATCAGTTTTATCAATATTTTTAACGATATTTTAACATTTGTATAATACATTCATGATCATATTTGAAGAAAATTCATTTGAACGATTATTATTAGCAAACTACAGTATTATGAAAAATAATTAATTATTACACAATTTTGATCGTTTCATCCACCTAACTCAGATTAATGTAATCATTACAGTGTTAAAGATTGCAGTTTTTTTTTTTTAATATATTTATAAGCCTATTTAGACTTCATGGCTGGAATTGAATACATGGTTGTATCTCAAAGCAGCCCGTTTTCGTACAATTACACAATAACTTCACAGCGGGTACAGACAATTGTACTGTATGTGTGTGTACGGGAGTGGAGGGAGGGGATTCATCTACCGGTGGTGGTGATTAAAACGCGTGAATAATATACACCCGATGTACTCCATCACAGATTTATAGCGAACAGTTATTCAAACAGATGGTGTACATAATTTATCATTAATACACGCGTCCAATATTTCGTTTTTTCGTATGCATATTCGAGGGACTGGATTAGACACGGTTTGGATAACTCGGAATACAAAATCGTATTAATGTAACAACGTAATACTTATATAAGTCTACCGACTACGCGCGTGTGCTACACGTAATAATAATATCGTAACAAACCTAAACGACTGGGTCGAAACCATTGGACCTTCATTTGGATCGATGACGATGACGGATCCCTATACCTGTCCCTCGCTCCGTCTCTCTATCACCCTTTCCCACCCACGGCCGGACAACAGGCCGGAATAGCTCAGCGTTTTTTCGACGTACGTTGAACCGTCGCCCGTCGGTCATCTGTCGACGAGCGTGCGACTGAATCGTTATTGAAATGCTGCCACCGCGCTCCGCAGTGCACCTGTGTTGCCATTGTACGAGTACATGAACGTATATTGTTTACACGTGAAACTCTGCGTACGGTCTCCGGTGCATAAATTATTATAATCACGCGCGGCAGAGGAGTGCTGCTGCAGCAATATGGAGTTTTCGGTGAACCGTGGAGCCAAAACGATGTGTATACGTACGATGCAATATGCGTATAATAATCGAAAACGGAACGGACGGAAAAAGAAAAACAACGAAAGAAAATTGTACGCGTAATAATAACGATGATGATGATGATGATGATGACGATGATGATGATAATAATACTAATAATAGTATCGTGCGTTCAACGGATAGCACACACTGCGTAAAGCTGACGTGCACAGGGTGTAGCCGGGGACAATGACAGTTTTGCGTCGAACAATATTTACTGTGCGTTACGTCCTGTACGGACGTGTACTATTGCTTGCGGACGACGAATACGAAGGTTGTGTACGTTCTACTTGTTAAAATTGTATCAAACAGGACATCCTCTGGGCAACCAACCGGCCGCGATGCAATATCTTCGGTCAGCCTAGCAGCAGGAAACAATTGGCCGACGCTCTCTGTCTCTTTAACTCGACAATTGGCCGTAGTTCCTCTTTTCGCATCGTTTCCGGCGAAATGTCCTCACGATCGCGAAACGATTTAATAACACACATCGATCGGGTACACGTATATGCACGTGAGACATGTGTGCCCGCAGCGTCGCACAAATCGTCAAATAATAAGAAAACCGTAGTCGCGTGTGCGCATGAGAAATATAAAATATAAAATAAAAAACCTTACGAAACGCAACACACGTGCCTGACGCCGGAAAGACCTTGGTCCGACGGAATCCGGTCCCGCGCGATTATAATAATGTTCGTTCGAATGTTTGCACGTTCGCACGTTCGTATTCATTAATTTTATTTTATTTTTCAATTTCCGATAACTCTTGTCCCGTAATTTATGGTCGTTTTTTTCCCCGTTCGGATTACGATTTTTTGTGTTACCATAAAATGTCGGCCCGCGATACGATGAACGCAATAATGCTATTACCAGGGTTCATAAGTTCATGCCCTAAAAAATGCCTGAATAAGCATGCACTTATGCACTTAAAATTGGCAAAAAATATGTTTTGAAATATGTCTTAAAAAGTTAAAAATATGCATATACATGCATTAAATATCTAAAATTATGCACTTAAAATAATCATAAATAATTTTTGAAATGACATGAATTATCCATTTATTTTTTTAAAGCTATATTTTATTTTTCTATACCACAATTAAAAAAAAATAGATTGTAAATACTATTTAACACTATCCTTGAGGCTTCATGAACTGCGTATAATATACGTCTTTATCAGTAATTCATTTTAAATCTGAAACTTTTCTAACTGATTTATTCATTAAATGTACGAGTATCAAAATTATAAGAAAAGAAAAGATAATACAATTTCTATTTTTAATTTAATTTATATTTTCCATTTCGATTTTCGATATATTCTAATAGAATGTTGTATAATATGTCCGATAAAATAGAAATATGCATGAATATGCCAAATATGCAAAATAAGATTTCACATATTTAACCGTGGTACCTAGAATTGGAATTCTATGTCATCTAGAATTAAATATAACTTTGCAAGATTGATATGCAAATGCATAAACTTACGAGCCTTGGTTAATAATATTAATAATAATTAATAATATTACATTATTGGGTAACATTAAAATATCGACACTGGTCGGTACGAGTGGTTCGATCGTTCAGCACTAGATGTCACTGTCAGTCTGTGTTACGGTTAGTACCGTTTGTACAACACCTCTGTAACACTCGACGGGAACGGACCGAAAGGTTTTGTACGTGACAAGAAATATTACTGTTGCGCATTCTATACATATCATTTCTATGGCCTAACACGTGAACGGTCGTCACGTACGAAAACGCAAATATTCAAACATTATATATTACAATGCCGCAGCGAACCTTAAATTCAGATAGGGCAGATGCTGTATCTCATAATATTTCGGTGGTAGATGAGTTGGTCCAATCTCCGGTAGTTGGGTCAACGAGTTATTGATGATTGAGAATAATAAACAAAAAACGGTTGTTGATCAATTTATTGCCTTATTATGCCCACAAGATTAACGATTTATGTGACTTATTTGTCAAAAACTACTGTTAGGCTCCAAATCCAATCATAGATCGGTGGTCAGGTGTCATCCGTTTTACGAGCGCATTCCCTACCTGAATTGTTTGGTTTCGGCGCCATTGCTGCAGCAGTTCCACTCGAAATGTAATCGTGCAGATCGTCACGGTTACTCGGTATACTGCAAGATTAAATAAATTTAAAAAAAAACTTATTGTTTCACCGCGACTCTGTTTTTAGTGGATCTCTTGTTGCACGCACTACGTGCTTATCCAAAACACATGTCCGTTTTTATTTCGTATAAAATTGGTAGTTTTGCGTAAGTACTTGAAGTTTTAATAAAATATTATTTGTACGGAATTGAGATAAAGTAATACGTTTCAATTTCAGGATAAACACGTATGACACGTACAATAAGAGCTCTCTAGTTTATATACACTTCCACGAGACCAATATATCACAAAGTGTTGTGGTCGACGACCAATCCTTCGGTTACGTTTGTAATGTGTTCAATTATATCCGTAATAAAGTACCAGCACATACTTCTGAACCGCAGTACCAAAAACAGCCGCGTGCCGTACACAACAGGCGTATTACATCCAGCTACAACGTATAGTCAGTTAGTCATATATAATTGCTATGCGCAATCAGGCAAGTGTGTGGGATAGGGTTTGAGAAGGTTCAACTCCCTAACCCATATTCGAAAGTTTAGATATTTTTTCGTGTGTAAACGAACGCAGCTTAAAAATATTTCCTGTAAATCATGTATTGTGCATACATACGGTAACCGATGATTTAATTGCGTAAGTGTTCTGTACCAACTGATATTTTCTTAGGGAGATATTGAAAACGTTCAGAGGGGGTGGGGGGTTAAGAGTTCCTGATGGCTGCACTCTTGATGTACTGTATTTATCCCCACAACGTTAGAGCTACTTTCCCGTACAATTACGCGAACCACGTGATATCATGTGATTGCTAGCTGAATTACTCGACCTCGTCCGGGAGATATTTTGCTATTTTATTTTGGAGCAATAATTACTAATTCCGTATAGATAAAAAAAATCTAGGATAAAAAAACGCACGATCGTCGTTTATTCTAATGATATGTATTTTTATTTGTTTATGCTCTATCGGTTTACGTAAACCTCCTCAGTTTTAGTTATTGATTAATCGACGTGTTAAAAAGCGAACAAAATATTTCCCAGTGAAATAATGAATTATAATGCGCGTACAGGGTATCGCCGATAATTGTGGATAGGTAAGTTTGAAAGAGTTTACGGTTGCAATGGATCGCAGAGCGTTCGGGAAACGGCACCGGCAATAGTTTCGCCGGAATCCTTTATTTTGTCGGCATCCGTGAGAACGGGTGCACCTGCGTAAGGGCATACGCTCAAAGCCCGTCAAACAAGTCCAGAAAACTTTTAAGTCTTTGTGTTGTTCACTCGCCCACGTCACATCGTTATTGTTATGTTTTTCGGCGATGAGTTCGTCATATATAACAAACTGGGCGCGTAGCCGTGAAAACACTGTCAGCTCGGTGAAAACGGTCCAAAAAACGGCTCTGTCCAGCTATACCGTATGCGCGAAAATCCGTGTTCAAGGCCATCTTAGGCTATGGAGGGGTTTATGAGTACCTGGAGCTTAGGGGTATTTTTAGTAAACCAAAAAAAGATGAATGAAAACATCAAAAGCTTATTTTGTATCATGACTTTTGTGTAGCCGAAAGATATGAGTTATTAATTTTAAAGAAAAATCTTTTGAAATAATGGGATGAAAAATGAAATATACCTAATGCAATCGCACACAATTAAGTATTCATTATTTATTTGACATTAACATTTTAACATTGCTATTTATCTAAAATATTTTTACTGCAATTTAAAATTATTTTATTTTATAGGCAGTCGTATTAATTCGTTACAGATTAAAATTCAAAGTTGTAATTTCTATTATTCGGGGCCTCCAGCCAGATGGGGGCCCTGGGCACGTGCTCCAAGTGCCCATTGGGTAAAGATGGGACTGCCCGTGTGCACCCAAGGCCACAACTAGAACCCACTAGTTGGGAGTGCAGAAATTGTTGACAATAAAATAGATGGTGTGATGATCAGAAAAAAAAACTGGGGTGCTAAATTTGAACTCAAGGTCGCAAAGACCCTCCTGCGACCCTCCGGTCGTGCCAATGATTGCACCGACATTTTTTTCGATTTCGATTCTTTAAAATTTCAACAGTATCGTCGGTACCGGCACACGTGTTCAACTTGATAATCTGATTTACGTTAAAATCATAATCTTGGAACTCGTAAGTAAAAATAAAAAAAAATAATAAAACAATGATGATCTATTTGGAATACAAACGTTATTAGTGGTACTCAATTCTAATGTACCGTTGATAACATTGCTCTTGTTAAACCTCGCATTGATAAGTTCAAAACTGTTCTCGGAAACTTTTCCCAGGACAGATAATCGGAAAATATGTATTGTTGAATACCGATAAGGAGATATATGTTTCAACAATTTAATTCATTGCTGCAGGCATTGTAATAATGATATTGTTTTTAATATCGCATCGTTGATACGAATATGCGCCAACCGTTACTCCGAATTGTCGCGATTCCAGCAAATTTCGAATTAAACACGTTAATGCTCGGAATAACTCGTCGATAAGATGGCGAACAGCCGTAGCGCGTTGTGCGTTGGTCGAATGTGTCTACTGTGTATGTATTGTTAATAAATAATAACTGCAAACCAGAAGATGACTACACGACACATATGATTATTACATGTGTGTTTTGATATTTCAAATGATCGCGAGGACTTAGTCGTGTTCGTACCGACAAGTACATTGCAGCTGGAACAGTGTAAGTATCCACGGTCAAGGATCATAGACGCAACTAAGGCAAAAAATCTAGTGGGGGGGGGGGCTACAGCCCTCCGACCAAAACTTAAAATAACGTGTAGATTACCTCTACTCTTACATACCATATTAATATATTTTAGATTCTGAGCCAAGTTGGATTTACTGCAATGTGTTTTTTTTTTTGTTTGTGACACTATTGTGAATTAAGTATGCAGTATGCGGTATGCAATGTATAGCATAGTATATTTATAGGGAGAGCTAAATCTTGGTCCGAGCGGGGGGAAGCTCCCTAGCTCCCCCTAATTGCGCCTATGTCAAGGATGCCCGTTCGAAACGAGCTTTTGCGATAACGTGGTTCCGTCTCATCTGTACGCTTGCGACTGATGGAATGCGTTGAATCGGGTTTACATATTACATACATCTATGCCCGAAAAGTAACTACGAGTTTATTCGGCTTCCGTTAACCAATGAACGTTTTGCAAATAATATTATTGCTTTCCTTTGTATATAACAGCACGTAGAACATCATTATCGTGTAACAGTAGTATAAATTATACTGTATAACTTGGTAATATTAATTGCTTGGTAACAGTTATGCATTCAATATTTATCGGAGATATTACCGTTACATTGTTACACATCATTGTCGGCTGGAACAGTGGCCCGCAAAAAATCTTCATTCATGAGCCGTTTTTCCGGAGAAATGTTTTTGTTTGAGGACCAACAATGGGATTTGAAGAATAAAAAGGTCCACGTGCAATTGAAAGTAAAGAGATAAGACGAAATAAATGAAAGTTTCAAAATGTCCACTAAATTTTTCTTACATCGTAACGTTCAATAAATTATTATTTTTTAACCATTATTTGGTTAGTGTAGATATACTACGTAGATATACGTAGTGTAGATATATTGCAACCCGACACCGAATCACACGTTAAACATATTCCTGATCTAAAATATCGTGAAAGAGCCTGGCGTATTGAAAAAAAAATGATTAAAAACAGCAATTCAATACTTACGTTTGTATTTTTGTACAAGGTTTGTAGAAAACTTTTACGAATCTAATTTTCGTTTTACATTTTTTTTTATGAAACTTCCTGTCTGTGAAATGTTCGTAACGCTTTGGGAGATGATAATTATTTTTTTAATTGGCCACCATTGAGAGGAAACGCGTTTTCTTACATAAAAACGGATTTTTTTGTTTGGTAAAATTCAAACAAAAATAAAAACATGTGTTGATTTATATTTTATAAAAAAATGTTGTTCAAAGATGGATCAAAGATAACAGTGTTGGTGTGTTGCAGTCCAGGCTTTTAAACTTAAAACTAATCTATCATTTTTTCGTAAAAACTATTCTGAGTAAAAAAGGTCAGGTGGATCACCTTATATTTATAAATATGTTAAATATAGTAGAAGAACTAAATGTCTTATTAGTTTTAACTATTAATTTTATATCTAATATTCAATTCTTATACATAACAATTAAAAATCTTAAGAATTTTCGTCTACAACAGTGTAGCAGATTTTCGTGATTTTTATTACCAAAATTTAATAATCAAACCCCTGTATTTTTATTATCATATTATTTTCTTTTTTTATTAAACTCGATTTTTCATTAATCTGGATTATACGTTATGTGATAAACTTTGTATTAAATACATTTTTATCTGACCAAAATAAATTTATTAACCTTTTCGAAAAAATCTAATATGACCAGGAAATTTCAATTTTTTAAAAATAGTTCAATAAAATATTTTACAAATCATACCACATATAATGAATGATGGTATAAAAATTTAGTAAAAATATCAAGTTCCTATGACCATTATCTTTTGAGTCTTAAAAAAAACAAAAATTCGGTTGTTTTGAAAACCGGTTAAGTATACGTTACTATTTTGTTATAACTTTTCGTTAGTTTTTCATAATTATTAAGAAAACTGTTAAGTAAATTCATGTAATGAATACTTATTTTATTTGTTATTGCTCTATAATACAAGAGGTTCTCATAGCCGTTGAAAATCTGTGGAATAATAAATATTCCAATTTATTTCAATTTGTTTGCGATTTTAAAATCGCAATAAAATGTTTTCTTCAGGAATTCCGATTTTCTCGATAAATCGTATACTATTCCCGATTTTTGTCCCCATCGTAATCCCATAGCAGCATATTTACAAACATTATAAATAAATTTTTTTTGTATCTACTTCTATGTTATGCTATGCAACTTTTCGTATTATTTCCGCTAATATCTTCCGCGTGTTGTGTTATTTCGTTTTCATTTGTGCCGCGGCGTCATCAATTGTTACTTCTTATTCATTTAGTTATTATAATAACCGTCGAGCCGTAACATAGCTTGCACTGGAAGACGAGAAAAATGAAACGCACACCAATCCACTGTTTCGAATTGTTGTATGGGTCCAACGTGTGAGCTACAGAAATAAAAAAAAAAAACCTCTACGGGGATCTGTTCGTACCCCATCCCCTTCTCACGATCCGGCCGACGCGTCGGTTACAATGCAACGACAACACATATTGAATACATGACATAATACGACGCTGTCTCGGGTGCCGTACAACTGAAATCGAGTCGTTTAAATTCCTCGTGCGTGTACGATACGTGTACCGTCTTGGCATAACGGCGTATCGCGTACGCATCGTGCAGTGGTATCTCTGTTTCTCCTTAAGGAAACGATATATTACCGGGCACACGTATACACGGTGTACGGTGTACACGAGGAATACCATTAGGCGTACGTCACGTGTTCCGTACACTACCAATGCAGTGTTCGTGACGGGAGCGCGGGTGTAAAAAGTGAAATAAATTACCGACGGGAAAATATGACGTACGTCGCGCGATGGGTGGGCCGGGCGCGGGGGTTGCTCGGAGACGACCGGAGGTGTATTCCGTTCCCGGCGATTCTCATTAGAACGAAACGAGGAATGAACGTTACGGCGAAAGACCGCGGCGGCAGGATCGGAGGCGCAGGTTAAACGAAGCGGGTAGGGTTAATGCCTGTGGTATGCCCTCCACGGCCGAAGCCGTATTGTGAACAGACACACGAAACGCGTTCGTCGTTGTAAACACATATATACGCGTACCCGCCCGGCTCGTACGGTGAAAATAATAAAATTATTCTTCTCGTTAAATGCCTGTTCCTTTTATGTTTTATATTATATTTCACGCGCGTACAAAAAGGTTTTCGTATTCGACCGCGCACGGAACAACGAACCGACAGGATTGTTCTGGTTCCAAGACAATGTGTGGGGGGGAGGAAAGTTCTTACTGGCAAATTTTAATTATGAGTATACCTACGTTTCTTTTGTCCGTACAATAAGGTAACCCATGTATTTACCCATACGAGACAGGTTACAATACATGCATATTCTTTAAATAGGAATTTTTAATTTTTTTTTTCACCACTCAGCGTGCACATGCGTACATAAATATATGTATATATATATATATAGTCACTATTATGTTAGTTACACCAAACGCGTACGATTTGTTAACGTGTCTTCGTGTTGCACATCGACGTTTCAAAAACATGTAATAATATACTGGTGTGAATAATGGACGAAGGAAAACGCTAGACCGAATCAGAACAATAATTACCGAAATTATTCGTTCAAAAGATTTTACATCCTTCGAATACGATGCATCCCACCTCTCCTCCTCACCCGATATAATACGAGAGAAATGGTTAAATTCGCTATCAACTTTTTATTAAACATGGCTGGTACATTAATATATTTAATACAAGCAATTACGATTGAAAGTTCATTTCTGTCGATTCTATAATAACAATGATTCGTATTCAACATTGTAATCGGTAAATAATAATAATACGTTATTACACATAGTTTTGATATTAATCGAATTATTCTCTAATTTTAAATAGGAAATAATTATCATAATGATTAATGACTTTGTGTAAACCTAATCAAAAGAGCACACAGAGAAACAAAAAAACCCAATTAATATTTGATCACGGAATAATATTAATATGCATTACAATTATATGCGGCTGTAATAATTAACGATAGTAATATGACATAATTGTTTCTACGAGCATATAATCGAGACGAAGCGTATTATTAACGAAGACTAAATTTTAATGTCAACAAATAATATACTTGTCTAGATATCCTAATCGAGTTGAATAAAAGAAATAAATAAATAAATAAAACCGTTTATGTACGCAACGTATTAAACACAATAACATCCACTTAACGCATTTCATAATTTATGCTATTACATCCTATTGGTTTTTCTTGAGAAATCAGTGGATGATTGTAATACGTTAAAACATGTCTTTGCTGTAATATGACAATTTTTCATTAAATATCGACGGGCGTGTTTGCGATATAAGATGTTTTCGTCACGCGGACGACAGATTCGTCTAAAATAAAACAAATTAATTAATATGTACCTAATTAGGTTAGTGTATCATAAATATGTAAGTTTATACTAGGTATCGATAATGTGGAGTTAAATGTGGAGTTCACGCAGCTGTCCATTCAATGGGTCGCGTAGTTTGTTTCTACGTTTTAAACGCACTTCTAAGACTATTGGTATTTTTTAGATGACTTACACATCGAAGTTATATTCAATTGTAACACCTCTTTAAAATATCACAAATAGTACCTGTAAATATAGTGGTTTACAATATGAAATGCAGTGCAGATGTACAGTAATGGAAATTGATTTTTAAAAATTAATCGTATTTTCAAATATTATTCAATATGATCATATTCGAATAGTTGAAAATAATCTGTACAAGATTTAGTTGAATTGATCGTCGAATGGATGGGATGTAAATGGATATATATATATATATGTACGCGTGTGCAATTAATAGGCAACAAGTATCATGCTCAAATAGTTATTTTTAAATCGGTAATTATTCTCAATCATCGACATTTTTTTCTTATCAAAAATTATTTATACAATGAGCACAAGAACAATTATAAATAAGCTAGTTCCTACGTGATAACATTTAAGAATTGTGTACGTAATGACAATTATGAACAAAGGAGAACAACAAGAAATAAGTGACCGACACATGGTATTACGGTGAATATAATATATATAAATATATTTCACGAAAATTGTAAACATTTTAACCGGCTGAAGGTGTTAATTACAAACGAAAAGAAAACCCTGCATAAAATATGTAAAAATATCGAATTGGTAACAGACGTATGGGACTAAACGATATGGAATCGGCGAGACTGGTGGTAAAAGCATTCGGTTGAAACATCACAAACGCAGTTATTCGGAATTGAACACGTTCGCGACGGTGTGAATGAATACGATTTCGATTTGATGGATTCGGAATAGAAAAACCAAAAAATGTCGTTAAGATTGCAGCGGGTGAACGGGAAGATTAGAAATAGAACTGAATATATTACTTGTATATAAGTACAAATTCTATTGCACGAGTACGACGCGACATGGCAGTTGTATTCAAGCCTTTCCATGTCACCCGTACTATACAAAACAAAAAGAATTGTTACTAGTTCTTGAAAATATTTTCTATAATAATTATTAATAGATACCACGAAAATGTAATAGTAAAAACCATAAGATCTTTCGCTTCACCCAGAATCTTAAAAAGAAAGACAATTATTAATTTAAATTACCGAACAAAGGCAAATTAAAAAAAAATAAAAATAAATAATAAAATATTTAAATTACTAAAATAATTTTTTTTCCATTCCTTTTTAAGGCTTCAATAACTTGAATTATTAGCCTAACATTACATTTTTACATAGTATTTTTCTTAAGATTAAATATATTATTTACATTACAGAGATTATTACTAATCAAATGAACGTATACAATTTTAATTATAATATTGTGATCGAATAGAAATTGATTTTATATAGATACTATGATTTTAGCTCTAAAAAATTCCCAAAAACCATTGAACCTACCTGTTATTTTACTTTTTTAATAAAATTTATAAAATAAAATAATAATATCCTTTATTTATGTAGTGAATAAATTATCATACAAATATTAAGCTATTTTAAATATGTTTGAATGGTATTTTTCACACTTTCTACTGTTATTATATAATAAATTTATCTAGCTAAACATTATGATTTACGACTTATGAGTATGTAACTTATGACTTATTACGGCTTACTCTCAAATTTTGAAAATAGACTCGAAAATTCTCGTAAATAAAGACGCATCGTTTGGTATCAACTTTAAAATTCTAGGACGACTATCCAAGTCCTATCCCATCCAGGGTTAACTTCATGGTAGGAAAATGGAATTTGCGGGTAAGGTGTGACCTCGCAAATTTTGAAAATGGACTCGCAAATTCTCGCAAATAAAGACGCATCGTTTGGTATCAGTTTTGAAATTCTAGGGCGACTTGGAGGGGCTACGTGAAATTGGCTTACCCTTCTGTTTTTTAATTATAACTCGCAAACGGCTTACTCGCAAATTTTGAAAATTAACTCGCAAAATATTAGTATAGGTCTCGAGTTAATTCGTGAAAAAGGGTGGGCCAAATTCACGTACGTGTTTTGCTAAACTATTAAAGTAGAATATTAATTATTAAATGTTGACTTCATTATTGATAAATATATGTAGTAGGTACTGATTTTCTTGTTAACGATAGATATTTTTTAATTTTTTGTGTAGGCTCATACATTATAAATGTGACGATAATGAATAAATTCCTAGAGGTTGCAACCCATTTTCCTCTTCGCTTATATAGTGTTATAATACATGTTGCTTATAGTATTTACTATATAGTAGGTATTATTTACTAATTTATACTATTTTTTTTTTTTTTTTTTTTTTTTTTTTTATTGTTACAGCATCAACATCATGTTTATTAGCTTAATTATACTATTTTATACTAATTTATATTAGTAGCGAAGAAAACGATCAGTTTTTTTTAGGGCCTATCTTTACCTATTACACTAGTAGCGAGCGAAGCGATCGGTATTTTTTAAAGGTCCATTGGTACTTAGATCCCACTTTATTTACTTACACACTCACCAATATATAATTAATCAATTCTTCTATACTGGAGCGTAAAAAATATTAGTAAAAAAAAAAAACCCTTGTCTCAAAAACTAGGGTAGGAATTTTTTTTTTTTATTTGCGGAACACACAACTTTTTAAAAAGTAATATTGTGAAAAATGGGGCAGTTTTCTCGCCAAACGCAGTTATGACGCTTGCGAGTGCATTCCAGAAATGCCAGAAACAATCATACTACGACCGTTGTCTGCACACATTTGATTTCGAGGTCGACTTATACATACTGCTTATGACGATGTTATAAAGGTATGTGCTAAAATTCAGCTTAATTGGATTATTTCCGTACGGAAGCCTAATTTTCGTATAATTTGACTGGGCTTCAAAGTAACAGCTACCGTAATAAAAATGTTTATATTTACTAATCTAATAGTTTCTTATCGCTAACCATCGGGAGTTTTATATCACGCCACTGAAAAACCGGTCAATGAGCAGTCCATAGTATTTACAATCAACGATACCATGTTTAATGTTTTAGTTTATTAGTGCATCTGCGTTTCAAACTTTACAGCAATTTTTGATTTTTCTCCCACCCCGTGGTCGCAGTAACGAATCTGCAGCACAAAGTAACCCAATTTATTTAATAGAAAAAATGTATAAATAAAAAAAACTTATAGTCTTAGCGTTTCAAGATGCAACATATACTCAGTTGTAACTGATAATGTCACACGTAGATGTAAATGTACTTAGATATTCCAGTAAAAAATTGTGTTCAACAACGAAGGAGTAAACAAAAATGTAATAAATTATATACACAGTTGTGTACAGTATTTTTTGTATTATTGCCATTACTAAAAAATTAGTGGCATATCATTAGACATGTCTTACTTCCAATGTATTGATTTGTTGATAATTTCAATTAACGAACAGATTGGTATGTCGTATTGATTATTATACATAAATACAATCGATATTAGTAATCAACGTCTTGATTCCGGTTTTAAGTTTCAGAACAGTTGACTATGGACTGTTTGTGGATAATCCAAATGTCCAGGTATATTTTGTAAACTTCTCTGTCTAACCTTTAGCAAATTATAATTACTATTATGTATTTGGATTATAAAAAATCCAAATACAATACGTATTTCAATTCCAAGTGGTATTGGCATATATAAAAAAAAAAAGATTATCTAAAATGAAATAATTATTTGTTCTTAAAAGAAGAAGGGTTTATCGTTTTTAAAAACTATCCGTTTATTTTTGAGTTAATTTTTTAGTTTTTCATTTTTGTACATTAGTACTCAAATGATAATTTTGTTTAAATTATAAGGAATAATTTCAAAGCATTTTATTTTCACAAATAAAGTGCACGAATAATTATGGAAAAATATTATATGAAATTAAAATTCATAAAAAATGAATAGTACAAAATGTAGGATTGAAAATATTTAAAAATGAATTGATAAGTATGAAATTCGATAAAATTGTTTTTTATTTAATTTTCAGTAAGGCATAAGTTTATTTTACATTCTTTACAATAGATCATCGATCATATTTTATTTTTTTGCAACTTTATTATTATCGTACATGGAATAATGTCCAATTCTGTTGTAGCGTATTTCATAGCATGAAGTGTTTTTTGAAGATCTGTATTTTTTTTTCGAAGATGGTGACGATAAAACTAGAAAAATAACGTTTACGTTATTTCTTATCATTTTATTCATAGTTCTATCTTTGGTCCATTTGACCGTATATAAATAAAAAACACATTCCGCTTTTGTTCGAACGTACATCATTGTTGTCGTTCATACCCGTATATTATATGCATACATTGTTGATTATTACGTTGATGCGTGTTAGTCAATAATTAATTGTCGTTACAAGATTATTAAAAATCATAATTAAATTGATTGAGACAATAAAAAAAATATAAAAACCGTACAATCAACGAGATTCGCGTGAAATTGGAATATGAAAAAAAAAATGGTTACTGTTAAAATAAAAACTTATTAAAATTAAAAAATACAAGCAAATTACCAATACATGATTCGAAAGGTCATACCTGGACATGCAAGTGTATTTTACGACTGTTTTTACGACATACTTGTCTAAATGATAATATAATACTATTATAAAACACTTCTTATAGGCATATAATATTTTATTTCTATAAGCACTATACTCTATAGTAATTGAAAAAATTATGTTAAAATGTTATTTACCGATCAACCATCTAACCAAACAATACCATGGGACATCTCATTAGGAATATCAATTTCTATGTCTTCTAGGAAGTTTTTTAACTGACGATGTGTTTTTGTACTTGAATGTATGTAATTCACAATTTTTAAAACAACATCCATTACATGATCATATTTAAAATATTTAGCAGTTAGATGTTCTCTATGGATAACACAACTGAAGGATATAAAGTCTGAGAAATTAATATCATTGTTTAAAAATCCTATTAATCCGTTTTTACAACCCACCAAACTAGGAGCTCCATCAGTTGAAATGCTCATAATTTTGTTTAACGAAATTTCAACTTTTCATAATGTTTCATCGAGTCCAATCTTCGTGTTAATACCCCGAGTGATTTCCTTTAACGAAAATAGATATAACAAATGTTTTTTCACATCTTTATCCCTCGTAACATAATGTACAAATATGGCCACAGCTGATGTTTATCTTTATTATCGTGTAGATTTATCTAAATCTAGACTTTGATACGTACAATTAAAAATGTTGTATTTTAAATGAGTGAAACTATCAAAGCTAATTGTTGAAATACGCTTATCGTACGTCTTGAGACAGGTGCATTTTCAACCATTTTTAGAAGTTTTTGATTTTCAGAATTTGAAACAGAAATTACATTTAAAATACTTTTTTTTATATACTCGCCATACGTATACGGGCGTTTTGTACGAGCAATATTCAAGGCTATTACAAGACTTGCTCCTACACTGTCATCTGCCTCGTTAGTAAACATGGTCATAACATTAGTTTGTGTAATAAATTTTAATTTCATTGAACATAAGTTATTTTGCTTCAAACCAGAACCGATAGGAAATTGTCGACTAAATGTGCCGTGATTGGTTTCGTAAAGACATTTTAAATTACTGACATTAAACTGTGATAATGTAAGTTGGCGTATGAGATAAAATGGTTTATCGTTTTTCTGTATCAAATAGTTCTTTCCAATTCTAATTTAAACTCTCGTTTTTCTAACTTTCGTAATATGTATCGGTAAAATGTTACGAACATTTTATAAAAAAATTATGGTGTTTACAACAGAACCGCTCAACATGGACTATTTTAACAACGATATATTTTCATAATGTACCTATTGGAATTCGCGGGAAAACTCGTAATCTGATCAAAACAATATTGGACCAATCGTAATTCGATATATAAATCGGCCGTTAGCTATGTTAATTACTTTTGTGTTATAAAAGTACAGGATTAAACGAAGAACCTGTATAAAATCATAAAACGCGTTTACAAATATTTCGGTTCTTGGTATTATTGCATTTACGAATATATATACGTGGCTCGCGAACATATTCATGTTGGTTACCCTTGCTTAATAAATATGTGGTAAAATAAATTAATATCTTGTGTGGTATATGAAATGAACGACCACATGGTGGATAAAAACTACCCGTTGTTGAAATGGAGTGACCGTTTCATGAAATATTTTCGTATTTCGGTAAGCATGAAGAGGCCATTTCCATTTCATGAAACGGTCAATTTCGCCAAATGGCACGTGTACACGAAAACGCGCTCATACGTTAAAAGTGATATTTATAAAACCTTTACGATTCACGACACATGAAAGTCACACCGCGGCGCAGCTTTAAACATTTGTGCATCCATCAGAGGCTGATAATTATACCGTCGCCAAGCGTACAAGTGCTGAGTAATAACAGTCAAATTTCTAAACGCAAAAAATCATACGAAAATCGTGACACCAGCAGAGCATATTTTAACATACAAATTACGAGGGGCACTTGTCCCCCCCTCCCCCAGTGATAATTGAATGCTACCCAGTGGAGGGTGTTCGTGCCAGATTCTCATGACGACCGCAGTGACGGGGGTTCATTTTTCCCGTACATTGCTTTGCAGAAGAACACCACTTCTACGAACTACGGTGGTAGACGATTTTATTGAGGTGCCACCTGGTGAAAATTACTTAAAATATATTCCGAACACCAGTAACTGTGAAAAGCACCGCGACTGTACCGGGCCCGCAAAAGCGGTGTGTGTACGTCGATGTCACATAATTCAACGTCAAACGTCGATTGCGGAGCGCAGTGCATTACGTGGTCATTAGCCGTTATGTAACGCAAGAGAATCTAGTCGATTTTAATAACGTACCGTCATCACCGATAATCATTGCTAAATCGCACGACGTGGGATTACTACACAATCGCATGCGATTATTAAAACAATTAACTGTACTCATCTCCACTTCCTTATCTAATTATTTTTTTATTTTTTCAACATAATTTCTCGTCAGCACGTACGTCGACAAAACGAATGCTATGGTGTTATAAATGTCTTCTACGTTATTGTTGTTACAATTCCCATGATCGTACAACAATAACGGAACGATCGAAATTGTTTCGAATTATACGACGAGTCGAATTCGTCATTCGTTTTGATAGATCGTCCGCGTTCTAATCGTAAAACATTACGACGACAAAAAATGTACGCAAGAACAAATAATTTTATTGGTTTTTTTTTTCTTTCGTCTTAATTTTGAAACCGAATACCGTAGCTTGACCGTTTAGAGAATAATACAACTTCGATAGTTTTGTTTTTAAAACGTGCAGCAGTACATTCCGACCACATTGTATGTCAGTGATATTGCACACATATGCATGCACATTTGCAGGTATTCCGAACGCGTTTGCTTGTCAGCAATTATTATCAATCGCAATTGGCTAATAAACACCACGTCGAACGGCAGTTATCGAATTCCACATTCTTCGTCGCGTCGGAGACCTTACGTGCATCGTTGAATTCGAATTTATTCGCTCAAAGGGCACGCTTGCTGATTGTCGCGTTATTACTGTACGTACTCCGAGTGTTACGTAATCAAAACATTAAAAACGAAAATTGGGAGAACAAACTATTACACGGCCGCGACAGTAGCCCGCTGCGTGCATAATACTACCGACTACGACGGATGTTTATAACGTTATAAAACCAAAGTGGACACGATAAAATGAAAAAAAAAAAATGGTCTTCAGAAAATTGTAAAAAAAAAAAAAAAAACAACAATTATTGATGTTGAAAAAAACCAACGTGACTACCGAGTGTTGTAATGAAAAAATGATTCGTACGGATACCGCGCGAGTGTGACTTGACGGTTACGTGGCGAACAATTAGCGTTGCAGGTGTGTTGTAATACGTGCCTTGTAATGTAACGTTTTATTACCCAGTGTAATATTTTATCACGATTTTTTTTTTTTTTATCGTCGGTTTATTCGTTTTCGTCCTTTGTAAATTTCGTTTTATCGTGCACCGAAGGCAATTTACGACGCGCGCGAACACGTACGCGCCGGACGAGTCGTCTTTAAAAATGTTATTTCGGAACATTGTGTTGTTACTTCCTCGGAAGTACAATATCCACGATAATGTTATTCCGCCGTACGACCACAGTGTATCATGTCCGGAGGATGTGCCCTAATCGATGTGTAGCTGAGTTTAAACAAATCCCATAATACTCGTACAATGGTCAGGCGCATCGTGATCTGTATGTTTCTCATAAGTTACCGCGATCTTGAAACGTGTATGTGTGATGCGATTTTTGCAATCGAAGCCGCTTCACAGGATCGTCCGTTGTTTTCGAACCGTTTATAAGAATTTCTTTCCACTTCGGTGAAGAACACTTGTATGTACTATTGCGATCGTATGCATTGCTATACGAAAACGCAAGATCTTGACCGGTTGAAAAGGACTTTGAAAGTTTCGAATAAACACGACAATTACACCAATAACTGTAACGGTAATGACGTTTGTTATTTACACGGGGGTTTTATTTTTCTTGCGCCTGATTCAATATAAACGAAGGTATTTCATCAAACACGTGTCTTGATAATAATAGGTTTTATAATAGGTTTTAAGTCGTCAAACTAAACATGAGTACAGATACGGTCTAAAACAAAAAAACTATATAATTAACAGAACTTATCTATTGTGTAGATATGGAAAATATCCGTATCTCGATTTATTGTCTTAGAGCAGCTCGTCTCTCGGAATCAGTGGCGTAGTGAGGAGGTTTTCCAGGGACCCCGGCCAACATTGGATATAAGGTTGGTGGGTGGGTAGGTATAGACGCCTACGATTATAGGCAACTAGGTAATGTATAGACGTAAACGCCGTTAAGTATGACAATGCTACACTTAAACTTATATGACGTTACAAGTTATTTAATTACAAAATAATTGATAAAGTAATAGAAACAGTTATATTAACTGAATCCACAATATTCGAGTATTAGGTATTGCTGTATAACACGTACTCTCGTATATTATGAATTATATGCTATAATAATAACTGCTATTGAATTATTATTTTGCATAGGTAAGCAAACTTACAATACGGGTACTGGCACCGCCATCCAACCACATGGTGATAAGATACTAAAAAGCCATAGATAAATTAAATAAGTGATGTATTGATGAAGTCGTTACTTTTTAAATAATATTTGTTAAACATAAATGTATAATTTCAATGCAACATAATCAAATTTAAACATTTTTATTATAAAAAATACTGTAAATGAGAGAGATAATTTTAAAATAAATGATATACCACCCTTAGAATTTAAATTTAATTGAAAAATATTAATTTTAGGTAGTTAGGTGGGTTAGTATACTTGGCTCCTGGTCAAAAAGTAGTTCGCCACACTACTGCTCGAAATCTAAATGTCCGATATTCGAACTGTTCTTCTCGTTCGATTGCAGACGGTTGACGCTGACGCGTTACGTGAGTGTACGCGAAAGATGTGCGTTTCGCACGATTTTCACGATCATTTCATATTCGCAATCATATGTAAGACGCTCGGACACTATAATGGTCTCTCTCCGGATCCAACATCTTACGGATAAACCTATCTATAAACGGAACGGAAGTGTACCGCATATACAACGTGAGAAACAAAAAATAAATAATAATTGGTGCAAGTCACAAGCATACCGCCGTACACATGTAATGTTTACGATCAACGTTATTATCAACCCAGGCACGACGCCTTATCCGAACAAATCTTACCCGTTCTGATTGCCGACACGTGAACGCTCTTCGCCGCTAGCGCGATATTTTTCCACGGTCACCCCAAGGTGGTAGACGCCATTCGGGGACGACTAGGTTTCCCTAGTTTTATTTAGTTTTATTCAACCCCTCGTATTTTTTTTTTTTTTTTTTGTTTTTAATGATTCGTTCACGATCAGTAACTATAACGAAAAAAAAATAATAATAAACATATATTCGGGTTTGTTAAATTTCTAAAATTTAAGCCCTCCTTAACAATTATTCAAACTGCGTAAGACTCGTAATGTTTCACTTGAGTGTATCAAATTTTCGTTCGTTTATCCGAGGTTTTAAAATGTATACACAACGGCACATGTGCCACGATGGTTAATCGATACGATGTGGTAATCCAACAAATACATAGTGGACGAAGAAAAATAAGTATACCTAAGTGAATTTCGCACATGCATCCGAACGTAAAAGGAACGGGATTTTTAATATAACTTTTTTATGCAAATATTATTATAATAAACTGTACTATATATACCCATGTAATTAACGTGGAGGAAAAAGAAATGCACGTTTTGAAATGAAACGCATCAAATGGCATCAGGAATTTTGTTTAGGTAGGGTCAATAGGGAGCCAACAATTATAATATGTAAAAACATAAAAAGTAAGATTTCATAAAAAAAAAAATGATAATAATAATAACTTTATTAATATTATTCATTTATTAGCTTTATAATTAATTACTATGATTATAAAAATTGTGTTACTGCAATATATATTTAGTTATATTATTTAAATTATGCCTATAGATATTATTTTTAAGAATTGTTTACATATTTAATAAAAACTATTCAATTTATACTTTCTAGTGATTATTATAATATTTGATTCCTAAGAAAGAGAATTAAATAATACAAATAATGGTTGATTTAATTTTTTAATATTTTAACCATTAATATAACTCCATAATAAATATTATATATATATTGTAATGAATTATTTTATAAAACTATAATTTATTTATAAAAAATGTATTTTTTTTTAAACGAAGTACTTATTATTTACTACTTATTTCCCATACATAAATGTACTTAATATAAATATTTTTGGTCATCATTTATATTGGAGGTACCTATTAAATCAAAGTTAAGTTAATTTTTATTTTACTTTTTTTTTTAAGTATAAATTTAAAAAAAATAGTGTAAACTAACGAATAAAATAAAAAAAAATATTATCTTTTTCTAGATAAATGTTTAGTTATCTTTGCGCCACACCCATGAGGTACACCAAATCATTTCCATGTCCATACATAGCGCGTAAACGATAGTAATTGGATTCTGTTTTTGTTACTCACACGCATAATGTGTTTATTGATTGTTAAATATCAAATAAAAACGATTTAGAAAAAATTAAAAACAACTCTTTATTCTGTTATTTTTATAAAATCTGTTTTATATGGGGATTTTTTTTTCTTCAAGAAACGTTGATGACAGTTATGCTTGATCTCGTGAACTTTAATTTTTTTTCTCCGATAAAATTTCATAAAAAAAATGTATTATTCAATGTTTGATTTGATTTGATTTTTATCTTATTCATTATTTCTTCATTGATTAAATGTTTACATTTCTGTACATATTCAAGACACTTTAAATACATTTTTCTATTAAACCGCGAAAAAAGTCGGATAAATTTTCGTGACCAAGCGTTGACAATTTTCATTATAATATTTTTTTTTTGTATTCACGAATTACTCAAATAATTGGCAATCGCACTTATGTCCAGTATGAATTTTACCTCCATACGGCATATGAATTTGTATTAAAAACAAAAAATATACTTCAGTACAACACGGTTGGATTTGATTAAAAAAAAACTATTGAATTAATTATCTTAGTATAAAAATAATTAATATGCATATAATATATCTTTTGTTTGAAATATGTATTAACAATTGTGATAGTAAATCTCAAAAGCTAATACCCTATGCTGTCGAAACTATAAAGATCAATAAAAAAAAAAATAAAAAATAAAAAATTATGATATTATTCCTATAATGGTCTATCAATTTAAAAACTCTCAGATATGAAACGTTTCCTTCGAGTGTGCTGAAGAAAAAAAGTATACAAAAAAATATATATTAAACGTATTTAGTACGCATGCTTACAAAATAAATATCCTTAAAATGGTTAAGACGAATGTGTTACAATTTAGTACTTACTTCTAGTTATTGTTAACTCGTGCAACGACTACCGCGGTGTATTCATGAAGATAAAAAAAAGTACCCACTAAATGTATTATTTGCCATTGCTATTAATACCCGATAACAGTATTTGACGAGAACATTCAAATATTTGCCTTAATTACACTTGGTGTGAGCGTTGAACAATCATCGGCGACGAGTACAAACTCGTACACGTATTTTTATAACATTGTATTCTATACTTTTACGGGATTAAGATTATAAACTTGGTATACACTTTTAGATACACTTATTTTTAATCTTAAATTTTCCTTCATCCGGCACTTAAGCTCTCCCGTTACACACACCCGTCACAAGTATAAAACAAACACACAGACACATATGATTAATAAGCTAATCCGCACATGTATATTATATGCAAGCCCGTTGGTTTTATTTTGATATATACATGCACAATTTTTCGACGAGCACATCAAGTGGTTGTAAAATGTTAATAAAACTTTTTCTCTTTCTTATTTCGATTTTACTATTCCGTGAAATATCGATTTATGGTTTACAACCGCTGTATTATATTTTATTATGGGGGCCGTAGTATAGCTTATTAAAATAAAATTTGCATAAAATGGTTTTATTGAAAATCTCGTTCCTTTTACAGTCGGATTTATAGACGGAATTCACGTATAATTATTTTTCGTCGTCCACGATATTTGTTGGATTATCACATCGAATCGATTAACCATAGCGGCCAACCTGCGCCATTATATACTTATATATTTTCGAACCTCGGAGTTTAACTAAGACCCTTTTGGTACACTTAAGTGAATCATTATGAGCCATTAACGCGAATCGTTTATACTGTCAACGATGGGTATAATACATATTCAAATTTTCCGAAACACGATCACACTTACGCGATACAAATAAACACGCATTTCATGAAAAAAAATCGTTAAATCATTCGATTATGTTTTAACTTTTTAGCATACGAATAGGTATATACTATACATAAACTATGCGTTCCAAGATTATTATTGAATAATTTACCGGCTGTAAAAAGAAAAAAGAAAACTGTAAACGGTATCGTACATAATGCATAATGTTGTGTACTTAAATGATCCATGACGTAACGCTGGCAGCGGAAGTCATTGTCGTTCAATGTAAAAAGTGTGTATCAAAATATCACTTGCAAAACACCTTAATGGCGTTTTATAGAATAGTATGTCGTTGGTTTTCACGAATTCACACATCCTTGCGTGTCCGGATCGTTTTAAATATGCATGTGACGTCATCATCGTTCATTGCCGATGTCCATCATCAAGTGCATACAATGTCCATTGTAGTCGTGGTTGCAAATCGATCGATGTAAATTCGTACGAGTACGTGATTCGCGAGATTAATCGTATCTACAAACGCATACATCATAAATCTCATCAGCTTTAAAAATAATATTATTAAAATAATATTAATAGGACGATGACGATTGTTGACTTTTTTAATTTTTTTTTTTTTGCAGCAGCAGCCAATAGACGATTTTGTTTGATAAAAATGTGTTTCAATAACACACTATAAATCTAAATGAATAATTGTTATTCCACGCGTATCATTCATTTTTAAATAATTTATGCATATATTTATTTATAACTATATCGTAATTTTGAGTACATAGATAAGTATTTAAGGCGTTTTATTTAAATAATACGTACGTTGTAGGCCATAGATGTTATTTACTATGGCATTTTAGTAGATTTTTAAGGCATTGACATCCGGGCCCTGATTATGAACAAAATATGCTAATACGGAATTATTGATTTGTACTAGTAATATTTTAAAGGTATGAATAAATGGATTAGGAAATGAGTATATATATATACTACTGATGGTTTCTTTCCATTATTTTTTCCCAACAAATGGTAGTTTATGTCCTTATCTAAGGTGTAACCTATCTTTGTGTCAAATGTCATCAAAATCGGTTAGTTTCGGAGTCTATTGGACACTCAATCTATGGATTTTATGGTTTTATAATACTGTTAATTTTTTTTATTTTTCAATTTTTCCTGTAAATACTTTTTCGAATAAAAATACTGAATCAAAAGTTCAATCAAAGAAAATTCATCATTTTTCAAAGGATCTCAATAGTTTTATCAGACATGAAGAGAAACTGCCGGAAAACTGAGGAAAAATGGTAAAAATGCGTTGTAAACGAGACTTTCACTTTTCAGATTTTATTTATTTTGTCATAACTCCAAAAATAATATGGCTAGAAACTTAAAACTTATACGCTATTTCAAAAAATTTTTATTTCATATTTTATAATATTTTCAATAAAAAGTTAAGAACTTTTATATAAGAGTTAATTAAATTTGTATACAATTATTATGGAATTGACTACTTTTACACCAGATCATAATGAAACTTTGGATACAGATAAAACGACATGTTCTAAAAATTTGATAAAAAAAAATATCTATTTTGTCAGACAAGAAAATGTTAAACAGGTTGATAAAAAAAATAATCTACCGACAATAAGATTGTAAAATATATGGTAAAATATATAAATGATTTATTTGTATACCGAAGCTTTGCTCAGATTGATTTTACTAATGAAATGAGTTACCATTTCTTAAAACTCAATAGAACTATTACCATTATTCAGTCCAAAAACCGAAGGGATGAAGGATGAACTTTCACAATCATTATCTTACCTAGTTTCTTTTATTTTATCAATAAGATAAATAAATGTATGTAAATACAAGATCGTGAAGTAGCATTTATTGCTAATTTATATAATAATGTTGTTATTGTACGTCATGGACCGGTTTCATCTATGTAAGTAGGTTAAACTATATTTCTTTTCTTCTACTATTTTACAAACAATATAATTTCTTACATCGGAGACGTGAGATTTTCATCTTTCTCATTACTGGTTTCATATCTTAACACGGAGGAATACTGTTCTGTTTCTTCAAATCGTCATTATCGTGCCCGTCTGTAAACATCGAATGAGTACGCTCCTGAGACAGTTTTGGCCATCAACAACTTACAATGAATTATAACTGAGCTGATTCATCATTCTTCGCTGGTCAACCTCATAACCGTAAACCTAACGAATACAACTATACGTTTTTTCTTTTTCAAATGGATTTATTTTTATTTTTGTAAGCTTAAACAGTGTTACTTTATAACGAAAAGTTTCATAACAGACGAGTTCAACCGGGTTACATATTATATAGGGTGTTTCAAAAAGAACGCAGAATTTAAAACTGTTATAAATTAAATGTATTTATTTTAAAAAAACATTAAAAATATATTCTCTTCGGGGGAAGTTATAGTTTAACAATAAAAAACAATATCGGACCTTCCCTACTAGCCCTACAGGTGACTATTTTTTCCATAAAATTTACCATCATTCGATCACACATTGCTCATCAAGTTCGTTGAGGACATGATGAATTCCAAGATATTTCAAACTTTAATCTGGTAAACTCGTGACTTAGTGTATCTCTATAAGAAAAATCACATGGTGTCAAGTCATAAGATCGAAGTGGGGTAGCTTTGTTCTCCACGCAACGAGATTAGTCTGTCCAGGAACTTCTCACGCAGCAGAGGGATTGTTTCTCTTGGACTGTAACAAATTGCGCCGTGTTGTTGCAAACATACAAGAATATTGAGCCTACTGTGTTCAGTAATTTTTTTTGGTCTTATTTAGACCAAATGAACATAAAAAATGTTTGGTTTCAACTTGTTACACTTCAAGAGAAACAATCACTAGTAGAGAGGGTCATATGCCCGATATTGTTTTACACTATTAAACCTTAACTTCTCTCGAATATAATGATGTATTTGTTATGTTTTTTTTTAAAAGAAAAAAATTTAATTTATAGCAGATTTAAATTCTGCGTTCTTTTTAAAACACCCTATATTTCAACCGTATAACAACTAATAGCATAAGAACTAGATGAGCAACAATTCATTTAGAAATATTTCTATTTGCGTGTACCTAAAAATAAATGAAAAAAAAATATAAAAGAATTGCACAGTTGCAAGTTAATTTATAATAATTTTAGTTTTTCGTTTGCGGAGTCGATATAAACCAGTTATCACACGTTTTACGTTAATATTTAATTTATGATGTTAAACAGTGAAAAAAAAAAAGAGACCTTAAACGAAAACGATAAATAAAATCAGTTTTGAGGGCTCCAGGCATTTTCCCCGAATACTCGGTTGCGCACAGTTATCCCGATAGAATCAACTGTACGTAACTCACTAACTCTAAAATTGGCCTGAATGTAATGAGACAAGAAAAAAAACGTCTAGCTGCGCCCGTTTTACGACCGACCATACTTGGACCTCTTAGTCATTGCAGTTGTGGTTAGGTTGGTTTCTGCACGTTTTGAAGGAACAAAATATTATAACGATTATATTTGGCTACTCGACGTTATTTTTGCAACGTACCGGTTTTCGTTTGCGCATTACTATTGTTAGTTTTGACTTTTTTCGTAAGACATTTACACATCGTTCATTTTTTTGGGTTATATATCATTTGCACTTTTACCAGTTAAAGATCATACATAATTTGCGCATCAATATTATTTAACAATAGAACTGAATAAATGTGCATATACTATAACAACATATAACTATTCAGGAGCGTAGGTAAGGGAGGGTTTGGAGGGTTCGATCCCCTCATTCAAAACTCCCGATGAGTAAATAATTAATAAACGTAATCAGAAAAAAATCTATGCATGTACTATAATGTATATACTACTAACAACATAAATGACATTTTAGTTAAAACGTTCACTGTCAATGATAATATATTTATTTTTTCACGTTAGCTCATTACTAATTCTTTAAAGTTGAAACCCCCTTCATTAATAATCTATACTTACGTCCCTGATACTACATATATACTCAAAAGCTTGAGTGGTCTTCTAATTTAAAGCTACAAATTCACACATCTCTAAATTTTACAATTCAATTTTCAAACATTGTACAGGTATTTCTACGTAATAATATTGTGTAGATAATCAGTTAGACATTAGATAGTAGATTATTGTTTAATATGACTGTTGACTCGTGAGACACTGTCGTAAGCTGTATACTGTAATCGTTAATTGTTGAGTGTATTTAATAATGAGTAAATTAAAATATGTAAACTCAATTCAAGGAAAAACATTTTTCAAATGTTTTTTTTTTTATACGGAAATAAAAACTCTGAACAATTTTACTATAATATTTATGTTCGAAAAAAAATTGCTATGCCTCAATATAAATTGACGAACATCGAACTACGGTGTTAGAAATATGTGGTCAACACACATATCTCCAATTGATGGATTCGGAGGTTGAAAAATACGAAGTAAGTTAAAGTAAAAAAATAAAAACACACATATTTTCAAATCAATACATTTATTGCTTCGCTCAGAATCTAAAATTAATTATTTTTTTTTAAATCAATTTATTTTAGATTAAAAGCAATACAAAGAGAAGAACTACGGAAGAAATATCAACAAGACCTAACAAAATTATTCGGTAGGCAATATCTGAAGTAGACCATAGTAGATGTAACAGTAATATTTCCAACTATAAACAAAAAATATATAGAAAACGAAGAAACTTTTTACTAGTGTTACCGAAATCATATGATGAAGCTATTTCAAAATTAACTTCTTGGCAGGGAACACTTTTAATTTTTAACTTGAAAAATATCTTTATATTAATAATAATACAATTAGTTAAAAGCGACGTTGCTGATATGTCTATGATATTTCTTAAAAAATAATATTGATCATTATTATAACTATTAATATTACTGTTACTGTAATGTTGTCGTCGCGGTCTAGAGAAAACTTAAATCAAACCGTAACGGCACGGAGTCGCGTGTGTACATGATAACAGAGAATTTGACGTGAAACGCGTTCAATGATAATAATAATAATAAATTAAAAGAGGAAGTCACAATTACTCCATTATGAATAACATCAATGCAGCCCCGGCTGTCTCTATTTATGAGCTCGGCAAGCGGTTTGACTGTCACAATTCGCGATCAACTTAGTTCTCGGCTAGCGTACCATTTATTATTACTTTTACAATAGTTATCTGAACCCGTCTCACGTTTTCTACATTCGTGTCGATCCGTCTGAGAAGCAAGTTATTACTACATCGTTTATGGTTTGACATTCTTGAATACATATCTAAATTCGTAATATTAATAAGCCTAATACTTTCAACTATTGAAGTTGAACTATTCGTACGACACATGCCATATCAGTGAACAATAATGTCTGTATGACGCGTCCTAATATTTTTCAAGTGTTTATAAACTCATATATTCGCATTGCCGTTGATATGTTTCAAAGCATACAGTGCGACACTCGTTGAAAACCGGAAGCGAGTTTATCTTTAGTGCCGTTTCTCGATATTGAGTGTTTCAAACGGTTTTCAGGGATTTCCATTTTGGGCAAGCTGCATTTTGTTGAAACATTCTAATAATTATTATATTGGTCGGCTTTACAGTCGTATTTGAACACAATGCCGTAAAAAATACGAGTCCGTTAGGGTAAAGTTATTATCCGAAATCGCACAGTCAGCTTTCACGAATGAGAAAACATTTTTAAACTCGAATATTATGAGTACAAGGGTGAGAAAAAGATTTGTAAAATTATATGTACATAGTTTGGAAGTACATACGGCTGCGAAACCTGGGTATTAAATAAAGCAGAACAACGAACCTCGGAAGCATTGAAATTTGATGTTGGAGAAAGATGCTACGAGTGAATTGGATAGAACACCGTACCAAAGAAAGCATGCTCAGTGAAATAAATGAACGCAGAGAGATATTTAAAACCATCAAAGTTAGACGACGGAACATGATTGATTATAAATTGAGAAACAAAAACGAACTATTTCATACATAGTACAATAGAAGGTAAGAAAAATAGAGGACGTCCGAGAACTTCGTTTGTCGAGTGAATGATCTCCGATGCTGGACCATCGAACTACATGGAACTAAGGAAGTTTACTGGTACAGTGGAGAGAACGTGTCTGACTGCGAAACCAACTATAGGGTTGAATACAAGAAACGAAAAAAGAGTAGAGTTATCAGACACATATTATTTATTGGGAGTAATAGGTGTTCATTTGAAATCCCAAAACGTTCGTATCCTCTGTTCCTAAATATCAACGATAAATCAATCTTTTCATCGTTGTTTGTATTTCATTGCCTTAACCCTACACTGCACAATGTTCCACAATGTTCCACAATGTTCTATTGAATTTTCGATAAAAGTTTTTTAGCAAATATTTTTGGAGTCGCAATTTCATAGATACAAAACCTATTGAATGTTAGAACCTCTAGATAGTAGAAAACCCATAGTAAGACCTTATTTCCACATAATGTTTAAAATAAATTATTACATATCCAAATAATATGACATATTATACTAGTATTTTTTAAACGATCAATTTATTCTATTTAAAAATGCACTCTCAGTCAAAAATGTCACTCTTGAAAATATTCAAATCGTATAGATTCTAAATAATAATTGGAAAAAAAGTCATAAAGTGAATTTATATAAATACCTGTTTATACTTGCATTAACCTGATCCACTTCAAGGTCACCACTGACCCAACTATATAAAAATAGCGGTACAATAATTAATTGTATTTTGTATATGAGTTGTAAAAATAATTATAAAAATAATGAGAAAATACGATCCAAAAGCCTCTTACATGTTTCACTCTCACTGAAAGGTTATCATCTCCCACCGACATCTTCGTTTTATTGTCTTCCAATTTAGCGCTTCATATTTTACTCTAGTAAAACTCACATTCGTTTAAACTTATCAATCCAATTTAATGCGTTTATATAATACACTAATAATACTAAATAATGTAAGCAAATATAAAATGTATATCGTCCAAATAACAATAGCGAGTTGCTGCTCCAGTTACATTTTACTTAAAATCGTTGAAATTTATGTATTGAGTTTGTACGAAATACGTCAAATTGTTAATCTTGTGCTCACAGCTGTTGCCTTGCACATGTATACGATTTTAACGAGCGTCAATGTGAGCCAAATCAATAGTTGATTACAACGTAAACAAAAATGAAATGTAATGTAAATACGACTTTGTTTGCATTTATTTTCGTTGTGCCTCTTGCGTTTCGCAAAAATTGGCATCATACTTTGTTACGTAAAGGTTAGAAAATAATAATAATAAAAAAACAATAAAATTTATTGGATTTTTTTTTTTTTTTATTTTTTTCCCGTGCGCAGTTAAGTTTTAATAACTATAAAAACGAAGGGCACCACTTTTATTCGAAGTGGATGTTTTTCGAACGAAGGTATGGGGCTACTGCGATAATATTGGGTGGCCACTGATTAAGTATTATAATTAAAAATAGGAACGTGGTGTGTACACACGTATTACGGCATAAATTATGTTCGATACGAACTACTACGCGCGATCGTTACCGCACGGTGTCGATGTTTGAAAATAATAATGATGAATTAGAGAATATGCAAAAATTATGCTTGTTCGAATGCGGACAATATTCCGTGGTAAACAACGCATATTAAAACGAAATAATGAAAGTTGGGTTCATCGCGGGAGTACACGACAGGAATATTCTGTTGAATATCGAAATGAAGGTGCAATATCGTTGACCATTTACCAGATATATGTTTAGAATCTCTATATTCAATCGAGTGTTTTCACGTTACAATATTTTTTTCCGCTATTTTTCAGTGGTCTCATGAGTTATGTCCGTCTTCAAACTGTAACCTTAAATATGTAAAGAATGCCATTTTCAAAACTACTACAGATCACAAAATAAATGGTTCTAACCTCGGTCATTTCGCCTTATTTAATATAAAAATCAACAATTAAAGTGTCATCATTATTGGACGACTTATTTTCTCCATTTATGTTATTTGTTTAACTCGTTTTACTATATCACATAAATTTATTATGTCTACCGATATAGATTGAATATTTCAATTTAATATAAAAAAAATAGTCTTATTACAATTCATCGTAGTTCTATAGATATATGTATGTATTAAACGTGAGCTAACGAATTCAATAGAAAATGAAAAACTATTAAAATGTATAAAATGCGAAAAATATGACCATAATTTGTGTTGGTTTTTAGTCGTCGAAATAATGAATTATTAAAATGGTTTGTTTAGTTGTACAAAATGTTTATGTTACGCAATAAATGACTGTTGTTTATATAACTGCAAGTAAAAAATATAAAGAAAGAGAAAAAAGGCACGCTAATGATTTATCGATTGGAATTATCGTTTACAAGATTTTCTCCATCGTTCCGCCAACCCGCCTGATATTGGACCATATACCAGGTAGATACCGATATACCGATGAGACAATAATCTTCCGTGAACATTTAACTAAACGCTCCTGATCGAACGGTCCGGATAGGGCCACTTTCGTATGACCTGCACGCGCACATGCGGTGCATGTCAATCGTCGGCCAAATGACGGAACCTCGAAAGAGACACCGACGACGGTGAACAAACGGAACGGCACCGGGACTACACGAAACGGGCGCGGCGAATATTAAAAATAATGTTGACGAAATATTATACGTTTTGTGTACAAAACACCTCCGGCCCGAGGCGCACTCGGAGCTGTGGGTTGTGACGACGGAGCTGGGTCCGGAAATAGTGTCTGCGCGTCTGTTGGACACATGTTCTCGCTGCACCTCGCAGGACACGACGTATGTGCAATGCGTGTCTGCGTGTTTTGTTTAAGTGCGTGCGTGCGTGTGGTTGTATACGATAAGCATGTGTGTTTATAGACCGTGGTGTTATGATATACAGAGCGCGTTCGGTCGCAAAACGTGGGACCGCCGATCCGGTGTGCCGCTGCGAAAATCTCGTGTGTCCGTTTCAGGCGCATGATGCGCAATCGGGATCCGATAAATGAAATTGAGGTCGGCCAAGGATAAGGTTTCGAACATCCACCACCAGAACGCGCTTGCACTGAGAATTGTGCGTAAAGAAGAAAAAAAAAATTCGCGGCCGCCACGACGGTTAAGGTTTTTCCTTTTAAACGGGTCGTATCGGAACCGCGGCCGGTACCGATATTTCCTTGGTCCGATCCTGACGAGTGCACCGTGGTCCTCTGTTTTTTCACGCGCGCCCTGTATGCGACGCTACGGGCTCTCGTAACGCATCGTGGTGTACTAAACGGTTACGTGTGCGCGCGCGTACACGTATAAACAGTAGAGTGAATTTACGAAGGAAAAAAAAATTAAAAAAAAAAAAAAAAACCGGAGCGAAGTGTGTGCGCGCGCGGTGACACGACGGCGGTACGCCATCCGTCCTACGGCGCGGGAAGACGGTCGTCGACCTCGTGCCCGTCGTCGTGCCGCGGCAGAGTCTCCCGCAAAGGCTCATGTATCCGCGTCGCCTGGGGCCGCGGACCGGAAGTGCGAGCCCGACGGGTGACGTCGACCTTACCGTTCGGGACGAAGGGTAGGGGCACGGTTGATCCGGAAATTCGTTTAAGACGGAAATGCTCTCCTTCCCGTGTCCGCGCGACCGTGGGTTGACGAACTCTCGAAACGCCCACCACATGAGCGAGCACCATTACATCACGATTGCGAAACGGGTCTGCTAAATAGGTGTGCGCACTTACTTAGAAACGGATTATTCAAAACATTCTTCGTCCACGAGACCTAATGGTAATAATAATAATTTTCTCGTGTCAGGCATCATTTGTTTTCGAGTAGTCCTCTCCTAGTTTAGGAGTCCTTCGTTTATTAAACGTCTCCTGAGGTCTATAAAAAATATATAAATTTAAAATATTCACCGGTTTTTACTATCAAATAAAACTCCACGGTTAGACCTACGTTTTCGTTTTTTTCTTCTTTTTATCATTTCTTCCATAACTTCGTTGAACGCTATAATACCTAACCTTGATTATCCTTGATTTGGTTCATCGTTGCGTTTAATCTGAATTATTATCCATTTAGTTAATTGCATCACAAAATAAACACAAATTCAGAAATAACGTGAATTCATCAAGCAAACCGCTGTAGTGATTGTAGTGACAACGAAAACGTACGGATATTATATTATATTACATGTTACATATTATGGTTCAATAAGATTACAAAATAACATTTAACCGAACTATTATCCGTATAACGACACATCGTAACGCATTGTGATGCCAATTTTAAGTTTTAAATGGCATAATTTAAAAAGCGTAATTTTATGGGCCTATGTATTCGTGTGCTATGTGCTATAAAAAATAAACCGAAACCGCTACAGATTATTATTAATTGCCATTAGGGCGGACTACGTGCAACATGGCTACGATGATAAATAAAATAATACGAACGTGTTTCATATTATACAGAATGCGTGCACGTCCAATAGGTCAACAAGTCGTTTTACACGTTCCACATTTTAAACGCACACACACGCACACACGTAAATAATACGCGTCGTAAGTCCAATTATTTCCTCTCCACGGCGCACACCGAAACACAATCCGTCGGAGCGTATGGTTTCCGGATCACGACAACAGTTGTGCGTCCTTCTGCGCGCACTGTGTTGATCGACGGTTAATCGTATGCGATGGGCGGTAAACCTTCGACGGGGAAAAAAAAAAAAAAAAACCGATAAAACTATAATAATTCTTTCCGAGGATACCTGACCTACCTTCTTACAGTGTTTTACCCGTGTACTGGAGATGATGTTTTTTATTTTTTTTTCCAATTCCTTTTCGTTTTACCTGAAATTAATTAAATACCAACCGGTATACCGATGTAATCGCTTAATTTCCCCTCAAACATTCCGCGCGCGGAAAGACTATGATATACGTTAACACACACACACAGCACATTTACCTATATGTATACTCCGATACAATAACAATACCATTTCGATTACGTTTCACGTCGACGGATACGATATGTAGTATTAACCTTTTTTTTTTCTTTTCGGCGTTACATGAAGAGTAGTTTTTACGTGCTCAGTGTGTTTTATTATTTCCACGTATACGATATATATATATATATATATATATGTTGGTGTGTGTGTGTGTTATTCGATATAAATTTATGCAATTTTTGTCGAAACACAATACAAGTTTTCCGAGAATCTGTCGTTAGAAATAACCAACAGTTAGCAACATATATGTTATAGAATGCAGAAAGTAAAAAAAAAAAAAAATATGTAATAGTAACGAAACGGTCCGATGTTTTTTGACGTAATTCGAACGAATTCGACACAATAATACACATATTATTATTTTACATTTGTGTGTTCCGCATACTATTATGATGTAGTCGGATAGCGTGCGGTTCAACGCGACGTACTCGATCCCAGACTGAACGAGGTCTTGTGGAAATAATAATAATAATCACCATGTGAGTTTTGTGATATAAACGCAAGATCTTCGTTTTGATATTGTATTATGCAAACATGTTGGCTCAGCTGTACAGAAATACATTTCTAGGCGATTATTAAAAGCAATCGGGAATAATAATAGTTTTTTTTTTCGATTTTAATGAGACTTCTTAGAGGAAATCGTAAACAAATAATGTTTGTAATCTCCAAGGAGAATTAATGAGATATGTGCTATTAAAAATTTTTATTCAAGTGTATAGTAGTTTTCGGTGCCTAAAAATGTATTACTTAATATTACTGCGCATCGCTGCCGGTGACATAATGTCATTTTATACAGCGCGGGAACTAAAATCTTACCCAGCATCTGGTCGAGTACCGTCCGAGAGGTTGAAACGAGTCCCATAACTAATGAATCCTATCGTTTTTACTGAGCGCGTAAAGAAAAAAATAATGTCTACCCTCCGTGCTGGGATAGAAAAACATCGTTATAATATAATAAATTCAACGTCGCAAACAACGTGGTAATCTCAACGTTTAAGACTACGACGAGTACTGTTAAATCTAATGTTTAATAAAACTATATAGGTTAGAATAATAATACAGTGCAATCCGAATTCATAATTATAACAGCAATGTTATGGTACACGTCAAAACGTACATTATCTCGTTTGCATAACGGTTAGTCTTGCTACAGTTTCTAGCAATGACACCTGTAGACCACATTTTATTCGATATTCTAATATGCGCAACAATTTTACATTCCCCAGAAGCGGATCGATAAGCCAAAGCGACCGTATGGACCTAACGTCAACTATTTTAACTATTCCAAGCTTTTTTAACAAGTGTATACGTTTTGCATGATTTTGTACGGTTATTAGTGTACACACGTAATACCAACAGAATAGGAGTAATTGTAACTCACAGATCTGAATTTTGCACTGGACAACGATAAACACGAGAAAAAACAGCTATTCGTCTATCCCGGTGGTTCCCAACCAGGGTGTAATGATACCCAAGGGGTAGAATAAGTTTTTTTGATGGGTAATGACTGAAATATTTTGTTTTTTTTTTTTTTATGTACATATAATGTATTTATTTCATTATGCATAACTTCTTATTAAAATTATTATTATTGTTTTATTATATTAAATTTATATTTATACAGTATATGCTTTCTTTTGCGAAACGAACATTTTTATACGAGTAAAATAAAAAATAAAAATTAAATGGTTCTTTACATCATATATCCATCATTGAGGTTCCGTAAATCGGTCTAATTGTATTGCTATCCGTGATTTCGATAACCCGATAATGCTGGTTTTCCGTTAGGTCATTCGTGCCATCTTAGCCCTTTCAGACCCAGAATTAAATATTTCAAGTAAGAATTTTTTTTTTTACTAAATATGTAGTAAACGGGGTATAAATATACTAAAAAAATTCTTAAAAAATTTTTTTGGTTATATCCTAATGAGATATTGGATTGTCCTCTGTGAGGGACATTGGGTTCTTACGCAGTCATAATTAGAATAAAAACAAATATTATATGCTATTATTTATTGTGTATTTAAATTTCAAAAAATTAATATAACAGTCTTATCCCTTTAGACTAGTTCAAGTATTTCATGTATAATAATAAAAATAGTTATAACAATGGTTATGTGTATTGATATATAATTATATATTATGTATTTAAATAATAAAAAATTAATATAACAGTCTTATCCCTTTTGACTAGGCCATGTATAATAATAAAAATTAAAAATAGCTATAAAAATAATAAAAAAAATTTTTAGTTTTTTACTCTCTATGTTTTTGACGGTAACATTCTCGCTTAGGAATGAAACATAAATGTATATTACATTTGTCACAATAAACATGTGTCCTGAATGTACATGGGGCATTTTTGCATGAAAAATGAGTAAAAACAAATTAATATGTTCTTATTTCGTATTTTGATAACATATAGAAATGATAATATTTCATCATAATTTGACTCCATAACAGCCCAATGTCTCTTACGAGGGACATACATAACAGCTGTTATAACTTCACTGATACTAGTTTTGGGGGAATAATGATCATTCGTACATATTGATTATTATGTTATCTTATCAAAGAAAAAATTTCAGATTTTTAAAACCATTTCATCCACTAGAAAAAAATATTTCTGTTATCTATTTATTTCAAAAACTCATGAAAAAATTTTTTCGAGACATTTCTTACTATAAAATATACATTATAAGTAGGGCTCGGAAGTTGTTGCATTTGCATGATTTTTTTGAACCATTAGATTTATTGCTAAGTAAGCTAGAAATTCATTCCAAGACACTACAAAAAACATATCAAAAGTTTTTAGTGCATATTTTTGCATATTTAGTGATTTTTAGATTTTAGAGCATATTTCTTAATTTTACAATTTTTTAAAGCATATTTTATAATTTATGGAGATTAGTAGATTCAACATGAAAATTTGTAAATAAAAAAATAAATACATTCATATTCAGAGACCTTACTAGATATTCTTGTATCGTATTATTCAAATTTCCATTTGACATTAAAAACTGTTTTTCCCCTATCGGTTAATATGATATAATATTAATATATATACATAAATTACAACTACAGATAGCTTTATCTAAAATATAATATTATACAAATCTAAAATAGAAACAGCTGCTATCGAAGTACGACGATTTTCTATAAATACTTTTATAGGAAAATAACTCAATGATTATTGACTATTGTTAATGGCATTTATAGACCTACCGCTTAGATATTTTTGTCAGTTCCGGCTTATACGTCCGTGTTATCTGTTGTTGTTAGTAGTTCTATGCGTCATTCTTGTTTCAATTACCTACTTATATTATTTTTATTTCATAATGCCGAAAACCAAACAATCTGCGAAAAATCGTTTAAATAGTTTTGTTTTGGAATATGGTACAGATATATTCAAAACCGACGGAAGTATTTTATTCTGTAAGTTATGTGAAGTGAAAGTTAACAGTGATCGAAAATTTGTGGTCACTCAACACGTTAACACTGAGAAACATAAACGAGCAATTATTAGAAAAAAACGAAAAAAACACAAATTCTGAAATTCAACAGATAGTAACTAATACTCCGAAAAAGTGTCTTTTTCACATGATTTGTGTAAAGCATTATTGTCAGCAAACATACCACTTTACAAAATAAGTAATCCTCAATTAAAATCATTTTTAGAAAAGTATACGTCAAGAGAAATTCCTAGTGACTCGACACTACGCAAAACTTATGTCGACGACATATACGAAGAAACTATAAAAAATATAAGAGAACAAATTAAAGAAAATAGAATATGGGTGTCTATCGACGAAACAACAGACTCTGAAGGCAGATATGTAGCTAACGTTATAATAGGAACTTTAAATACTGACGCACTGGGAAGAACTTATTTGCTAACAACCGAAGTTTTGGAAAAAGCAAATAATTCAACGATAATTAAACTTTTTGATCATTCAATGTTCGTCCTCTGGCCAAACGGAATTCGTCATGATGACGTCCTATTGTTTGTGACTGATGCCGCACCATACATGGTGAAAGCTGGGCGAATACTTCAATCACTGTACTCTAAAATGATACACTTAACATGTCTCGCACACAGTATCCATAGAGTAGCCGAAAGTATACGGGAAAAGTTTAAGAAAGTTGATAAACTTATTTCCAGGGTTAAACAGGTGTTCTTAAAAGCGCCTTCACGTGTTTTAGTGTTTAAAAGTGAAGCACCAGCCATACCACTTCCACCAGAGCCAATACTAACTAGATGGGGTACATGGATAATGGCAGCTTCCTATTACTGCAAATATTACAAGGATATACGTAGAGTATTACTAAGTATAAATTCTGAAGATGCAATTTCTGTTAAAGAAGCTCAACAGTTAATTCAAGATCCCAATGTGGAAGCTCATTTAATATACATACATTCAAATTTTGGATTTATACCGGAATATATTACGAAACTTGAAACACAATATATTTCACTATCCGATTTCACTATATTCACTATTTCATTATCTGCAATTAAATATGTCCAAAATAAATTAAACGACTGTGAGGGTGAAATTGGTGTTGCGGTATTTCAAAAATTCAATAATGTATTGAAGAAAAATTGTGGATTTAAAACGATACTTAATATTTCAAAAATATATTAAGTGGACAAGAAAGTTCAATGAAAGGTCTTCCTGATGCTTTGACCGGTGACGATATTACTTACTTCAAATATGCGCCGATTACGTCAACTGATGTTGAACGTAGTTTTTCAAGGTACAAAACTTTGCTCGTGGATAATCGGCGATCTTTCAATTTTGAAAACATTAAAAAAAGTTTAGTGGTCCAATGTAACACTTTGGAAGGTAAGAACAAAATTATATCCAATGCATTTTAATTATTAATTAAAATACTTTTTAATTAGGCATGTACCTGGTGGTTTTTCTAATTTAGTAATTTGTGTTATGTATTTCAGGTATATAAATATAACTCGACAGAAGTGCATTTTTTTACTCAAGGAACATTTTTAATTTTTAAAGCGATTTTTTTATTATTTTTTTGTTTAAATTATGATTAAAAAATATAAATAAAAATAACTTATTACTTTGCTTTTTTTTTATTAACAAATTTAAAAAAATATTTGTGCTCATGAAAATGTTGTGTAAAATAATTAAATATAAGTGCATATTTTTAGAGCATATTTGTACTTTTTTAAGTGCATAAGTGCATGCATATTTAGTACATTTTAAGTGCATTAAGTTCCGAGCCCTAATTTATAAGACTCACATTATAAATATTATGTTTTTTGTATTCCTTACATTATTAGCATGTCAAACAAATATTATTTATTTATTATAACCAATTTCTAACCTTATCAGAATTACCTCAAAAGAATGTCCTCTGTGGGGGCCATAGGGACTGAAAGGGTTAAAGGGTAGGAGTATTAAATTAACACGTTCACAGCCACCCCATGATTTGAAAAGTCGTAAAAAAAAACACAACATAAAATTCATAAAATTCCATAGATATTGTATAATTCCAAAGATATTATATACAATTATACAATATAATTAACGATTTTGGTTTCCCGGAAAAATTAATAAAGCTAACTAAAACGTGTATGGAGGAGGCAAAATACTGGGTGAGAGTAGATAACGAACTTTCGTCACCATTTACAGTGGATACAGGACTGACGCAAGGCGATTCGTTATCTCCACTACTATTTAACCTAGCTCCGGAGAATGTGGTTAGAGAACTTCAAGCCGATGAAGGTGGTATCCAGGTAAACCAAAATAGAATATAGGTGCTAGGTTTTGCGAATGATCTGGATATTTTGGGTGAATTCTTAACAGACGTAGCTAACGCCACCAAAATCTTGAGTAGTGAGGCAAAAAAAAATAGGATTACACATTAGTGAGGATAAAACCAAAATAATGGAACTACTAGAAAGTGATGAAGACCCCAGAGTTACGGAGGATTTAATCTATGAAAAATTTGAAGTACCACGTTTAAGTACATTAAGTACCTGGGTGCGACCCTGAGTACGAAAAATGACTGGGCCAAGGAGATAGGTATTTGTATAAGTAAAGCAGAAAAAACATTTTTCGCGTTGACAAAATTTTTTAGGTCCAAATGCCTCTCTAGAAAAACCAAAATTAGGCTGTACACAACGATAGTTAGATCAACCCTCACATACAGTTGTGAAGCATGGGGCAATAACTAAGCAAAATGAAAAAAAGGCTGAGGACGTTTGAGAACAATATTTGAAGAAGAATTTGCGGTCCCATCTATGTTGAAGCAACAGGTAGTTGGAGAAGAATGTACAATAAGGAACTACTCGACATAGTTAATATACCACCAGTAACTAGTTTCATCAAAGGGCAAAGAATACAATGGCTTGGGACACATCATGAGAAGGGGGGAAAGTGATACTGCTAAACTGGAATGCACGGGAATGAAAACCACATGGAAAGAGACCCCGCGGAAGACCCAGGAAAAGATGGATCGATATTGTCGAAGAAGATCTAAGAAATATGGGAATAGACGCATGGAGGGAAAAGGTGCTTGACAGGGATAGGTGGTGCGAGGTTGTATTGGCGGCTAAGACTCTTAGAGAGTTGTAAAAACTAGAAGAAGAAGAAGAAGAAAGATACAAGTATTATATAATTCCATAGTTTGTATATAATTCCATAGATTTTATATAATTTATAGATTGTATAATATACAATGTATATATTACCAAAGATAATACATAATTCCATAGATATTATATATAACCTATGGAACTATATACATTCTATGGATTATATAATATCTATGGAATTATATTATATCTATGGATTATATATTATCTATAGAATTTTATACAATCAATGGAATTATACTATATCTATGGATTATATATTATCTATGGAATTTTGTATTATCTTTGAAATTTTATACAATCTATGGAATTATATACATTCTATGGATTGTATAATATCTATGGAATTATGTATTATCTTTGGAAATATAAACACTCTATAGATTAAATACAATATATGGAATTATATAGCAAGTAAATACACATAACACCAACTAAAGTAACATTTCTTCTAAAATATAAATGTGGTATACTTGTTTTTTACTTGTTGTACAAATAATTAGCATTCCATAAGTATTTGTCCATAGTGTAAAAAAAAACTTTAATGTACCAATGTAACCATTTCTTTGGAGTCTGGTAGTATCTTATCATCTAGTTTGCTTGGTCTATACCTGACATATTATTATAGTCAAAAACTATGGAGGGTTTGAATTTATTCCATCCAATTATAAATTGTCAAAAATCAAACTGTAAACATATACAAGAATCATACAGTATCACTCTTAAAAAATAAAATCAGTATGCCTACACAATAAACACTACTAATATCACTATCCAGCTGTTGGATTTTAAAATCAAGTATACCAATCGATACACAAAAAATTTTTTAAATAATCATGTTATCATAATATTTATTAGAATAAATTAGTAGAGTCAAATAATTATGTATACAAATGAATGGACACCATGTCAACTATACTTGACATGGATTTATCTAAAGAGAACCCTATGTCAACTATAGTTGACATGAGGCCGTGAACGTGTTAAATTTTACCTGGTTTGCGGGTAATAGTCTCGATCGGGAACCGCTGGTTATACCCCAAAACAACGATGCAGTTTCGCTGATTCTTCTATTAATTGTATGACTACGGTCGTTTGGTCATTCGAGTTAAATTGATTTTGTTTCAACGTAATCTTGATTGGTTAAAAGGAGAAAAAAATTGTATTCGACCGATTTATCATTGGCGTCGATGGTTTTTTTCTCGCAAAACCCGAATGCCACGTCGTGCCCAGGTGCGTTTATGATCGTCGAAGGTTCACAGAGGATTATTAAGGAACGAGGTTCGTCCGCGAACTTAAGTGTTACAGCCGTTGCGTTCGACAAGTTGCACTAAACGGACAACATATGTGTGTATATGTATTAACAGAGGCGGAACTAGCTGGTGGAAGACAGGGATTCATCCCCGGGCGTAAAATTTTAGAGAGTGTCATTTTTGTAATTATCAACAACTAATTTGATATTTTTAACTTTGTTAAATATTGATAATATTAGGTTAAAACTCAATGAGTATGATTGTACATTAATTATTAGAAGAAAATGCTCGAGAAGAGTATTCGATTATTGGTCTATGATAAGGCGTAATTTTAACATTTTCCCCGGGCGTAAAACGTTCCTAGTCCCTCCTCTGTATATTAGGTTCATTTATGCTGTAACTAAAGAAACGGCGAGTCCGGCGGAAACGTTAAAAACCGATTACGGTCGGCGGCGCGACGATGTAATGCGTTTCTTCGCCCAACCTTCGCCGTCGTGCACTCGGGGAATAGTCACATCCGCGGCGCACGATGCTTACACGGGCGGGACCCGTCGTTTCGCCCGAATTTCGTCGTTATAAGATTTTCGTTTCGTCCGGACCGGTTCAGATCAACTTGGAAGAACTACGTTGGTTCGGTTGAACATTGTATTTTAACGAATGGCAAAAAGAAATGATGCTTATTCGGCATAGGCATGCGCTGTACAGACGACTGAACAAGTTTTTGATCCCGAAAATACGACTGTTATATACAACCTATGGTCATTTCAATCAAAAATAATTTATAAAATCCATAGCAAATACGTTATAACGCGTAAGAAATCCAATCGTTATCGAATCTAGATCGAGCAAGACCTGTAAAGCGTATACCGAAGTATTTTTTTTATAAATATTCTGTAAATTCAATTTTTTAATATTACGTTTTCGTTAAATATTGTGGACTAAATTTTGAATCTGTTAAATGTACCATTTTTGTGAACCGAAAAACTATTTTTACCCTTAAAATGTTGGCCCTCATCAGTAGAGTTACATGCATAGATCCGAGCGCGGATTTACGCGGAACGAACGGCGTCGGTGCGTTAAATAATAATTTAATAATTACTGACGTTCTATCGGTTCGGCGGATAAACGTAAATATCGAAAAGATAAAATGTGCAGACCGTTTCCCGTCTGGATTTCGAAACGGTGAAATCTGCATAAAGTTTTCCCGTGACGGACGTGCGGAATGCGATAATAATTTATGACGCGTGCGGTATAAATAAGTCAGCATACGCGTTGAGATTATTACAGACGTTATTACGACAAACGCGGTCCAGAAATATTTTATGAGAGCATTGGGGATTTAATGCGAATATTCGTATGGCGAGCAAGGTAACAGTATAAGTGTACGCAGTAAAAACGGTTTTACAAAACAATTTTACTCTGGGAGAGGGTACGCACCCCTTCGGCTCTCTCTCCTGAACACGCGCCAATTGTTTCGGTTCCAGATCTGGGAGTAGGCGTGTGCTCACGGAAAGCGATCAAGAGAAATTGAATTTAATTATATACAAGTTACACTAATATATTAATGTATTCTTAAATCACTGCTAACACTCATCAATGTATACGTTTACCTAAAATTTAAAATCATTTAATTTTAATGGTGTATATTGTCGGAAATAATAAAATTGTGATCGATTTATATAATAGGTTATTTTATGTTTTGGTCTATTATTATTATTATTATATTTCTAATCATTACTTTAACAAGAATGAATAATTTAATATTTTATTGCCAAAAATATTAAAATATCACCTCAAGAATTCGATCTCGGAGTTACGTATTTTTTGAAAATATTAGCTCCAATCCGTACTGTGCATATAATGAATATAATTTATAGTGCGGTTTATATTGCGTTCAGCATTTCTTGCTACCAACTGAGCGACAGACCACCCAGGAGTTTAGCGATGAAGTCATGCAATCACTGAACAGACAATTATCTAGTTACAATGCTATTTAATAAGTTATTGGAAAATAATAATCAATTATTTTAAAAGTTAAACGGATCAAGTCAATTATCTCGCTGTACCAGTACCAAAGTTCTATCGTTAATGAGTATGTATGAATTTTACGTGAAAATGTAGAGCATAAAAATAAAAATTTAATGTATATACGTACGTTGAACTTTTGAACGAAAAGTTTCGGTACTCAATAAATCATACCTTAACGTATGCATGGATATTAAAAATCAATATGCATTATTATAAGAGTGCACTAATTATAATATTTTTTCAAACTTCGATTGCATCATTAATATCAACTTGGCACGTGCGGTTTGCAAGCCGAAATACAACATAAACTACACATTTTTTCACCCCAAAATTACATTTTTGCTGAAACATTGGTTACTTTTTTTTTTATAAATCTATCGATGAATGTATTTACTATTGTTGCCATGATATCAACAATGCGCGAGTCGAAAAAAAAAATTTAAAAAAACCGTAACAATTTTTTTCAGCCGAACATTTATGCTTTTGCTTAATCGTTGGTTTTGTTATCGATGAAAAAATGTTTTATTTCCTCGGGTTTTAATTTTTCAAATATTTTGAATTATACATTACGTACTATAACCAATACTAAAATCATTATATTTAAAACACTCGTTGGTGATATATATGTAGTTTAGTTATCACTTGGAAATAGAGTTTTTATCATGTATACATAGTTCCCCGTTACCCATTCATTGTTGTTAATCGATAACATATTTTAATATCATTTTTGACTGATTAATCTCCACGAAAATATATTCTATATAATATATGTTTAGTATGTATATATAGAAATAGAATATTGTGTTAATATGTTACGAGGTGGATAAATCGTCCTATATATTAATAAAATTGAATTGCTTTTAATTATCAACGAACTTGATGTACTATTTTAAGTAAAAATTACTATTTATTGACTATATTATAGTGATTACAGCGAGTCGGTGATTTATTACTATCAGATATAACTACGGTCGCTTGGCATGGTAACGTAACATTTATTAGTTAATAGAAACATTAGTTTTCTAAGTACTCTTAGAATAAACTTTTCGCTTCTATTGTCGTATTACAGCAGTCACCAGAACGATACGAGATTTTCCCTAACTTAATCGTGCGGAATTGTGATAAACATGTAATTTGATGAGGTTATAAAAACACAATGAACAAATAGTCATTCTTGTCGCTTTAACACCAATGTATATTTTATTTGTTTCCTGCCCAAAATTATTCGATTACAAATACTGTGTTATTAGATAACAATCGTAACCTACATTACTAATGGACCGTATTATAATATGATACTCTCGTTAACAGTTATTTGTGTAATCAATTGAGTTTTTTTTTTTATCTCAAATGCATATTTTTTTTTTATGCTAACCAGACAAGGAAGTGCATGATAAGTAACTTTTTTGAAATTAAATGTTCAATTTCTGAGTTGCCAAAACCGTCGATGAAAATATTCAGAAATACGGTCACAATCCGGCGTTCAACACGGCACCTATAATATATAATTATATAGTTTATAATATACTTTAGTAATTTATACAGGTTCGTTGAAATCGAAATCGCACACACGATATCTGTCATAGTGTTATCTCGGATTCAAAGCATTCATCATCGTATTATGTTAAACAGTGCGCCGCCGCACAGTGGGATGATTCCCATATTTAGCAGGCCAAAAGTCCCATTTTTAAAGCCTACAGAATTCTAAATTCTATTGTTAACTATTTTTCATTTGAACATTTTGTGGATAAATTTAAAAATTTAGATCAATAAGTTGAATATCAAGTGAAATAGAGCGGTTTGATTAGAAATATTTACCTTTATATTGAATAATTTCGATTTTTACGCGAAATGTGTCAGAATAATAAAATAAAAAAATAAAATTTACGATTTTGTAGGTTTTAAAAACAGGAATTTTGGCCAGCTAAATATTGGAATCATCCCACTGTGCGCAGCCCATGTCGAGCAAACGATTCGCGTATTAATTCGCAATCGTGCGTGCACGATAATAATAGTTTTCCTTCTCATCGGTCCGACCCAATATCGCCGTCATCCTTGTGTTTTCTTTTGCCCTCGCGAGCGCGTTCACCGCTGCCCCGTGCACGTGTTTACGAATTATTTATTGCAACGGAATGCATGAGCAATCGACGCGATATCAAATTAGCACAACACGCGAAAAAAATAATAATATTAACAATAAGAAGTATTTATAATTTTAAATAACGTTCAGTTCTTAGAATAATGGTGTAGGCTTACCGTTTCTACTTGCATTGTTCAATGAGCAATGAAGAACTGAAAAAAGATGCATGACGTCATTGAACCCGGCTCGTCGAAATAGCCTATCTTGTACGTGTAAAAGTTGCTCGATTCGTACAACGATCCATCGGTCTAAGAATTGTATTTTTTAAGTTTGATTTCCGTAAAAATATATGATTTAACGCGTGTTAAAAGCGATGGTGGAAGCGTCGGAATTTCAATGTAACGTTAATTATAGTGTTAAAAATCCTAAAAGAGATATTTTTGCGCGTTACAGCGCGATTCATTGTTTTGATACACAGAGATCGGTTATTGGACGACGAGTCTAATCAACTCGAACAAAATTTACAACTAGCTAAGCTAGATTAACGTTTTTCTATTGTAAATCAATACGTGTAATGTACAACTATTGGTTATGGAATAAATTATCTTTTTTTATAATTCATTGTGCTACAATAAATTATATTTTATGGTTTAAAGTTCTTCTGAAAACAAATTTACCGATATTTTTTGATCGGTAAGTGGATGACGAGTGGTTGTCACTTGTCAGAGAAATTTAAATTTTCCTTGTAATTTTAATTTTCAATACATCACCGGGGGAACATTCAAGTATTGTATCAGCAGATCACGGGGAGGGGTTCGATAAAACTAACTGTAACATTGAGGGAGGGGGCTAAGTCATTTCTTATATCAGTATAAGTAAGAGTATATCCGTAATCTGATATGAAGTAAGATACTTATGTATACCTACTAGTATATCCTTCTTGGTTACGAAATAATGAAAACGAAATAAAAAAAAAAATAGTTTTTATTTAAATTGTGTATACAAAAATTGAATTGGTTGCAAATAAAATGTTTTTAACTCTTATCCAACGGAGGGGGTGGGGGTGATCTATCTCACATAACTACCTCCGTAGATCCACCACTGGTATAACATGTTTATGATACTTTCATCGGATGGCAAACTTATTGCTATCAAGATCAAGATGAACAAGGTTCAATTTCATAATAATTTAAATTTAAGTGTCTTAATTTTCTTATTTTTATTTTTTGTCATTTAAAAGCAATTTTTTTTATTTTTTTATATTCTATATTATCATTTTTTTATCACATATAAAACGATATATGTTTTCAATATGATTAATATTGGTTGTTTTTTTTAACATTTTCATGCGATGGATAGCGGTGAATTGAGTTGCTACGACATTGGTCAGCGACAGCAATGTGTCTTCGTGTGTGACTGGCCAGCAACGTAGTTGCTCTGTAATCATTGCGTGGAAATATCTGTTTTTTCGTGTTTTCTTTACAATTATCAATTGTTCTTATAGTTAAGAGTCATGAGGTACTGAGATCACAAGTCTTCTTTTCATGGTGACACTGAGGCATCTTTATCATCATTATGGTATCCGGTAGCCGTAGCTTTCGTCGTTAATCCATTATCGTCGTATGATGCACAATTAATCTTTCATATCTTGTCTTTTTTCGTTGTGTACACCTTGAATTCGTTCACGAGTGTTACTACAGCCATTTTTTGTTTAAACGACGTTTTTTTTTTTTATTTTGATGTTTGATAAGTGTTGTTCTACAAAACTTCATTGATGTAATGACATTAATCATTCAAAATTTAATGAGAAACTTCTATTAGTGAGAAAACTAAGTAATAGGTAATATTTTAATTAATGTAATTGGTCTGATATTATTATAATAAAAACAAAAAAATGGGCATGAAAAAAAATAAATAAATTACAAAAAACCTGACCGAGAATCGAACTGAATCTTCTCTCGAATTTCAATCGATCACAGTAAAATGGACTGTTTTGAGGAATACTTGCGTGAAACAGAAAAAGGATGACGTGCCTTCATATCTAATGATTCGAGTAATTTGTTGGCTTTTCGCAGTATTTTACTGTACGCATGTACATTCCACTCCACTTTACCAGCTTTTTAAATCGACACGTCACCTATGTTATACGGCGCCTGAACGAGACAGCTCGGACGCATAGATGGTTAACAATTTTTGCTATTATATAAAGTATAGTTTTGAGATTTAACTAGATAAAAAAAAAAAATTAAAAAAAAATAGATCAATATCTATTATTTTATTTAAATAAAAATTTGTCTGTCTCAGAAATATTTAGAAATATTTATTAACCTGGACATTTTTTTTTACGATATTTAATCAAATCGTCGAACACTGGGGTCTGTAATCACTTACGAATGAATGCAACAAAAAGGTATAAAAATTATCCTGCACACGAACTCGTATGTCAACATTTGCTCACAATGAATTTCGCAAGTCTACAGTGCTGGACGACGACAGTGAATTAAAACACGTTATTCACAATCGTCGCCGAAACAAGTGGAACTATATAATAATAAACAAAATGCCAATAAACACTTACCAAAAGACCGACACAGCACAAAAGCAAACGAAAACGCGGTTATGTAAAAAAAAAAGGCTGTAAGCGGACGAGAAGTTCACAAAATTTGCATGTGCACACGAATACGGACCGAACGATAGAAAACGAGTTGGTGCCGATGACATTTCCACGAAGTCTATGGCCACTGAACACACAATGAAGATAAATGCTTCAGTGTCACCGCCTTAAGACTAGAATTCGTGGAATTATAAAACTTTGTGACACTGAGACGATGACTTAAACTTAGACTGAAACATAACCAAACTTATGAACTCACTGAATAACGGTCATTATTTTTTGGGTGATTTAATTATTTATTTATTTTTTTTACGTACGATGATAATAGCGGCATACGCTATTTGTCGGTCACCCACGGAAACATGTCTCTTCCGCTGAACGTTACTGCCATAGATCTATTAACGAAAGTTAATTTTAGTTGATAGCTCTATGGTTACTGCAACAGAGCAACACGCCAGGAGCGTCTAAAAACCATAGAGTAATATAATATTACTCTATGCTAAAAACAGAATTTAACCATGAAGATACTGTGCATGCGGGAGCTATTATCATTAATATTTCGATTCGTGTGCATCAAATGTAGTTAATCAATATTTAATTTTTAACTTATACGCCGTAACACAATGGCTAAAGTTGCTTTAGCCGGGTAATGTGTACAAAACTATGATTTTAAATGTTAATTGTTTACTTTATCCAACCAGTGTGGCTAGAATGCATAATATCCGGATAGTGTGTACTTTAGCCATGTTTCGAACGTTAGCCGTAACATATATACAACACACACGTAAGTATATTACGAGTATAAGTATATGAGGAACACTATGCGTCTCCTCCCCATATAATTTTTCTGCTTCCGCACAACTGCAGACGCGTTGCAGTTTCTTGTCGTTTCGGGAACGAACAAACATTTCACCGGACAAGACGAAACATGGACCTGTCCACTGTTAATAATAATAACCAATAAACGTAGAGGAACATTTCATTAATACGCGTTAACAAGTGTGCTCATTTGTGTATGTGTGTGTGTGTGTGTGATTTCCTAGTTACACAATTGAGTAACAACAAAGTAATATTCTTAATATTATTTTATACAATTATTATTATGATTAAGCCGTGAAACTATTTCACAGTTGTTAGGTATATGTGGTGTAGCAGAATCCTTGGCAAGTTTGAAACGATTGAAAAGAAAATTATTTATCAATAACATGATTGCTAAAATGTAACTTATCAATAATGATCATTATTGATTGTGCACCAAGGATAGACAATGTTTGAGGTGAGAGATCACCCACCGATCGCGCACCCCTAACCAATACAAATCATGTCGAACACCAAGCCGGATTTATACCTTTCGCTATTCAACTCGAACATTGTAGTCTTACGTGACGTACTATTGTGTTTCGTTTTAATCTTTTTTCCGTCATTTTTCCGTCATATCGTCAAAACTCAAATGCACGTAAATGTTCACACATCGGAAAAATAAAACAAAATGTGTTAGTACGTATATCGGTGTCAAAGGTTTCACGCTGTGAAATCGCATACATGATATCTGCACTCGCGTGAGTACACGTGACACTTCGTACCGGACGAAAACATTCGGTCCATTGTGATTCGGGAACGAAAAGTACACAGAGGATACGGTTATTTTAAAAGGAAGGATGCACGCGCGATCGAGACATTACGCGATGAATAACGTCTCACGGATGATAAATGAGCGCGTAAATGAGATTCGTGGATACAGATGTACGGCCTATATATAGCGCATGAAAAAAAAAACGAATTTACGCGCGTGCCCCGATTGGATCGACGCGAAATCGTATGAATTCAATTATTTCCCTTGTGCATAAACGTATAGACTCGCATCGAGAGTCCCGTGCACCAAACACATCTCGTTAAATACGATCTTTCGAACGTCAACGCGATAATTATGTTTGATCAAATGTGTATAAAGACCAACGAAGCGCATTTGTCCTTTAAAGTCCTTTAAAAAAAAAAAAAAAACATACACAAGATAAAGTACCGTTCGTAAGTAGTTTTGTAAATTTAAATCAACTTTTCTTCGTCGTTATTGATCTCACCTCGAGAGACGCAGACTTGTAAATTATTCAATTATTCACGTATTAAATATTTGATTATTTAAAATGACAGTAAAAAAAAAAAAAATTAATTAAAATAAGTAGGTAGTATTTACCTGTACAACCGAACAACCGTATCGACTGTTAGATTACAGTTGAAATCAATAATATATATATAAACAAAATGCTAAAAATGATTTATATCATAAGTATCTTAATCTACATAAAAAAAATGATTGCAATCGTTTCAACCGTTCCACGCACGATGCGCATTCTATTGTTTATTTTTCCGGATTTTCCTTCAACGTTCGCGGGCGGACAAAACCCCACTCATTGCACCCTTAAACACGCCTTTGAACGTGTTATCTTTCGTAGAGTCGTAAAATCTGGAATACCACACGAAGGACTAGGGACGTAACTAGACACTTATTGGAATCGCGAATCATACCGAACCCATCCGAAACGAATAAAACACGGTGTGCTGTGTTTCCAGAGAATCCCCAGGAGGACAACGGGACAAAGATTCGAATTATGCATGATCTAAGTATTGTGAATTTTTATTTTTAATTTTAAAACATGGTTTATACACATCGAATAACTGCTACAGTTATATATATATATATATATATACATATAATAATAATATGCAAATCACAAAATAATATTGATGACCCTCGGCATACATAATCGAAGGTTTTCAAGTTTAAAACTTCCTAGACGCGTCGTGTAGTCTGCACAATACTGATTGGTCGGTTGGCTGTCGTTATTATTCATAACGCATAATATGTTTTGAATATGACGAAAAACGCTCTGTACATTATCCGCATTAAATATAATATAAGTATGCAAATATTCTCTTTGAAAAATTCGATAGGTTCTTTCTTTTTTTTTACATTCGCCGTATTGAATATTATTACATTTGGCCATAGCCGGAAGGTTTCGTTTGGCTATGCCCAACGTAAACTCTATATACGTATAATAGAATATATGTTACACAAATGTAACTCAAAAGAACTCGTTTGCTTACAAATACGATTGTATTACGACCGTAATGTCCGTTGGTGTTCACGTAAATCAATAAATAACTCTCGACGACAAAGTTTTCTCGTTTCAAACGACCAAAACTTATGAATATGAATGACTTCACTTTTGTTATTTTAAGACTAATATCGCAACCCAATACACCATTATGATGGCAGAATTATATCCTGTATTTACAAATTACAATGTAATTTATTAAATTTTAAATAAAACTGCCTTTAATGATTCTAAGAAGTTAAATCAAATTGTAATAGCATCAAAGCGTTTGTACATGAATGTATGTTTAAAAATGTTATTAAAATGTGAAATTAGCTCTAAGGTATGCTTGTAAAATAAATATTTCTTATTAAAACGGAAATACTTTTACTTTTAAAAATGTTATTACTATATTAACCATGGTTATTCGTGAGCCCAATCTAGGATCCTTCATCAAAATACATATACTACGAGTGATTAAAATAAAAAAAAACTTAAACGTACCTCTTAACCCTATTTATTAATTAACTAACCAGCTTGTTTATTTTTAATTCGCGTTTCCGGAACAAATATTGTTTTATTCCTTCCTTTTCGGGTGACGATATTAATCAATTGACATTAGGTTTTAAAATTAAACAAAATAGGACACAAAATTGATACAATCTCAACGTATACCGTGTTTGTGACAGTAAAATATATCATATAGATATTCAGCTGAGTATAAGCGATTGCGATTTTTTTCCTGCATACGTTCTGATCGACAAACGATATAGATTTATGTAAGCTCATGATGATTATGTTAACGACTCGGATTCGAGTATAATAACGACCGAGAAACCCGGCCCCTTAAACTGAATCACATAATATGAATAGGTACTGTATACAAACACATAACATTATACACAATCAACAGTGGAGCGTGTGAATATGTAAATTTTTATCGGCGTTACTGTCGTACGAAATCCCATGATCGTCGCTCTCCTACATAAAATCCCAAATCACTAAATCCTAAACTCGACGCTGTGTCGTCGCATTGATACGAATATATTTACGCGTGCGTATCAACAAAAAATAAACAACAGTAATTAATGTAATACAATACGTAGGTACTATGCAATGTGTTGGTTTAAAAAATGCACAATTTTCAGCCTAACGAGTATGGTGATATTTGTTACTTATAGTTTTCAATACTTTCAATTTCGTTACTTTTGTCTTAGTGCTGGAAAAGTTCGAAAGATTTTACGATTTATTTTTCTTACAATAATAATTATTTTCACGACTATAACTCAAACATGCTCATCATCAAGTACTGCGGAGTGGATCAATAAAAACAATTAACGATAGATTGAATAAAATAAATTTAATGATTTATTACAATATGCCATTTATCTAAAAATAATTATTCATACTAGTGGTTGACATATCCGGATTATTCAATTCAGTTTTGCTGTCCAATAACTTATTTTTATAATCATATAAATTTAATTAAGATTTTGCAGTTAAGATAAGTTAATTAGATATTCAGCCATAATATCACTGTACGACATAGAGAGGTATAAAATAAACTCAACAGTATAATAAATTATTTTAGTAACTAACAATAAATTACAAAAACTGTTGAAGTCATGATAAATATACTATAATTCATAAAGCATAATACTAATTTGTCATTAAATTTTAATTGCAAAAAAATAAAATAATTTATTATACTATAAATTATCATTTACATATAAAGTATCACATAAAATGTGATACTTTATGAAAATCCATAAATCCGGATACTTCGGTAAATCCTAATAAAAATTTGATTTAAATCTGGATTTGAATATCCGAATAGTCAAAAAATTTAGATTTTCAGATTTTATGCATATCACTATGTTCATACATACCTGTAGGTATGATAAATGTTATATTGACAAGTACCGATTTACCAAATGCTTAAAATAAAATGGATGTGTGAGTGGGTATGAAATATAATTCTAACTGCATTTATAATATGCAACCGAGCGTGAAGTGTTTGAAAACAGAACATTTCTTTTACATTTTTAAAATTAATTTTATGATAAAACGTCATTTCATACTCAATAGTGTAGCACTGTTTTATGTATCGAATTGACGGCATATATAAATAATGGTACCACTATATATACTAATTTTTTTTCTTTACAATTTTTGATTCGTTTTAATACCGATTTTATCTAATATTTTTGGTATTTTTTCTGAATTGTGAAAAACAATTTTTATTTCCCCAGATTTTAAAAAGGGTAACCCTTTATTAATTCTAAATTATCATCCTATTTTTGAAGTATCAGTTATTCCTACACTATTTACTAATTTATCTTTAGTAAAAAACGTAATACTCAATTAATTTGTCTTTAATGCACAAACAGATTATTGTTATTTATATTGACATTTCTGAAGCATTTGATCAAGTTAATTTTGAAATATTGTTCTGTGAATTACATTATTTTGGTTTTTCTGATCCTTTGCTACCTTGGTTTCGGTCTTTTTTATTTGGCCGTCTTCAAATAATTAAATACCTTAATTTTTGTTCTCTTAAATTTAGTGTTCCGTCTGGTGTTAACTAACCTCCAAAGAAATCACTTAAACTGTCCTTTATAATATTTTCATAAATGATTTACCTAAGGTTATTGGAAAATCTGAATTTTTATATTTCTCGATGATACTAAACTTTTAAAAATAATAAAATCTTATCAAAACGCTATAGATTTACCATCATATTTTAACAACTTACGAAATTGGTGATAAAGAAATTGTCTTTTTTTAAATATTTAAAAATATAAGATTTTGTGGTTTAATTTAATCAAGAACCCAATTATTTTTAACTATTTTATATCAAACTATAATCTTGAACTTGTCTCTAATTTTAATGACCTTGGAATTATATTTTTTTCTATACTACATTTTTCTTACCGTACTGAATTAATTAAGCATAAACTAATACATATTCTCGATTTTATCAAACGTTCATTTAACGATTTTTGTGATCCTTTTTCTTTAAAAATTCTTTATTGTTTTCTAGTTTAATTGAACCTTAAATATTGTCCACTAATTTTGATAAATTATACATTAAAACAAACGAAAATTATTATATTTGTACAAAATAACTTTTTGCGATTTATGTCTTTTAAATGCAACACACATAAGCCAACGCATGGTTCATATGATAATATTTGAAATTACTTAAACCTTATTATCCTTAAAGTAAGGCGCATAGCTCTTTTTTGTTCTACAATTTTTTTCATAAATTAATTTCTGGCTTGACTGATTGTTCAAAATTACTTTGTTCGATCAGGTTTAAAATTAATTCCTTTGACTCGAAAAATACCGAACCTTTTTATCCTGAGTATTCTGACTAAAGCTATACGTTAAACTGCCCTGCTAATATAAGCTGATAATACTTTTGATTTTAACTAATTATTATTTTTATATGAACTTCTATTAGTTTATTGTATTATATTCATTTAGTTTAATAATACCTACTAAAGTTAATATTCATAATAATTATGATATATATATATATATATAATATATATATATAATATATATTATAATATATATATATAAATAAATCAATAAATAAGTTTGTATACAGAAATAAAAATAATAATACAAAATAATTCTCAACCAAAGTATTATTATATTTGTAATGTACGACCGGTTTTGAATTAAAAGTTCATTATCAGGTATATGGTACAAAGTCAATAAAATCGCAATTCTGGAATGAATAATAACGATAAATAAATACATATACGTAATATATTCGTATTACGCCTACCATATGAAATTCACGGTAGGAGTTAAGTTACGAAGGTCCCCAATCAGACCGTGGGAGAGTGATAAGCCGGATTCGACGGGGAGCCGTAAGAGTGCGAGTGAAGGGTTCGGACGAGGATTTGTGACGAACCTCTTATTACTGCGCCAGCGGATTGCAGACAACCTTACCGTAAGACGCGTTTTGAATGTATCGCAGCTGAAGGACGCCCAGTAACACCCCCCGCGTAGGCTCAGGGGCGGAACTATGGGGGTGGAAGACGAGGATTCATCCCCGGACGTAACATTTCAGAGGGAGTAATTTTTATAATTATCAACAACTAATTTGATATTTTTAACTTTGTTAAATACTGTTATTAAGTTAAAACTCAATAAGTATGATTGTATATTAATTATTTGAAAAAAATTGTCGAGAAGAGTATTCCATTATTTTATCTATGATAGGGCGTAGTTTTAACCTTTTCCCCGGGCGTAAGACTGTCTAGTTCCACCTCTGCGTATGCTAGAGGAGACCCTCCGGAGTTTTTTGGTGCATCGACGAGCAAGCGAAAACATAACCTTTGATTACGCAATCGTATTGAACCGGTGCGGTGAATCCGTTTTGATTTCAGAAACGAACTGTATTGACGGGCCGATACATGCAATGTCTAGATCGATTCAAACTCGATCGATTGTGCAACAACCGTTTTATTGACGTCTCGGATTGCAGAATGGCTCCTGGACGATTATTACTGGACGAGAATGGTAAAACATCGATGTATTCTCGTTACTTTCTCGTCTTATAAATACGTACAAGGATAACCGTAACTATTTCAATTTCATGAACGATGCGTTTTTACCACGCATACTTAACATGTTCAAGAGTCGATTTTGTTTTTATATATACCATTCATAAGTAACACAATATTGAACAAATACTCGAGTGAATAACCGATAATTTCTTAAATTAATGTTCACGCCTAACAGTGTTCTGTGTTGTAAATTATCATGCATTAATCAATACCTTCTAAATATTAGTTAAAAAATGTTGTAACAGTAATAAGACTTGCAATGGGGTGGGTACGAGCGACATCCGTGAAGATTGCGTTCGCCAAATGAAGAATGCACGGCCACACTCGGTCTCTACTTCTGTCGCTTATCAGACAGATTTTTTTTATGTTGATGATAATAACATGACGTGAACGAGTCGTATTATTGCTTTTGTTCAATTTCCGTTGTGACCAAACAACCTTATGGGTTCTTAGCCATTAGGCGCAAGGTAACGATTGTATTAAAGCAATCAGTAGTATCGTAGGTTTATCAAGTTGTACACTATGGCACTGTGACATTTAATTACGATCGTCAATTATAATAATTTAATATTGTTGTTAAGTCTGAAATAATCACCGTCAGTGTTACTTATACGCTAATACTCATTTAAATTTTGATTTATTATAAAATGATGTTTTAGTTAGCTATCTATAATCGAAGTAATTTGCAAAGATTTAAAATTAATTAAATTTATACAGAGATTGTCAGTAATGCAATCGAAGGACTGTTTTTAATTTGTTTAGAATAATAATTTTATACAACAAGTAAATTTTGTTTGTCGCTTATTTTATACAAATTACATATATATTATTGTTTTTTATAATCTTAAATAGATGTCAAAATATATAAAATGTGTACAGTAGAACCCGTTTAAGACGCTCTCGCTTAAGACGGTTTCTCGGCTAATACGTTCATTTTTACAAGTTCCTTGATTTTGACAACATTTAACATGTAATTAACTCTGGATGATACGCCCTATGTTCCCGGATAATGCGCTCGTCTTGTAAATGATGTTCATATAAAAATATATTGTATATGTATATACATTGTATAAAATTTAAAGAAATACTTCACTAATAATAACGATAACGAATAATAACAAATAGTAATAAATGCACTTTATCATGTTAATGAGCTAAGAAGATTAATTGTACCTTTTGACAACGCTGACGTTACGTTACATCATCTTAATAAAATTGAAAACATCCTGTATTTAAAAAACATCAAAACTTTGAAACAATGAAAGATAGACGATTTTTGAAATAGGTAATATAAATGTAATAATTCACTCTGCAAAATAAAAAATATAATTCATATCTATATAACATGGATGTATTGTAAAATATAAAAAAAAATTTTGTTCCCGCGTAATACGATTTCCCGTTTAAGACGTTATTTGTAACTGGTCCCTTGGAGAGCGTCTCAAACGGGTTCTACTATATATACACATATATATTACACTTTTACCCTAATTTAAATTTTGACTTTACTAATATTTTTATTTTGAATCAACACACACTAGGTGTTATAATTTTGTTTATTTTAAAAAAGTATTTTTTCATCTTTTATAACTTTACCTATCCCCGAAATATCGTTTAGTTCTTTTCAATTTTCATTAGTCGCTATAGTATCGACTCATCTAACATACTTACAAATTTAATAATATATTGAAAATGTTGATCACATTTTCTATTGATTATTATTTATTAAAACAATATATCTAGAGGAAAATGAAATAATCATCTACATCATCTAACTCCATCTAAGATCTAGAAACTTATAATTCAATATGTAACTTAATCTAGGTAAGACTTGTCTTACATTTATATAAATTTCTATTTTTTATTTTTATTTTTTGTATCCGACTTCAACATTGGTAGTGAGTTCGCGTTACTTGATACCATATTAATACGTATGTTATTAGTTTGTCACAAAAGGAGTTCTCCGTAAATAGTCGAATGTTTACATACGATGAGAACACTTCATCGACCCGTCGGAAACGTTCACGCGTTAGGGAACAGATTTTTATTTTTATCTTTTATTTTTTCCCCCCCGTGATCCGATATCTTGGCGCCGTCGTCAATAACGAACCTATTATGAGCGTTATTTCATCCAAAAAACACACATGTGACGCACCCCATTCATTGCCGCGACCTCGCTGTCAATCCTTCCTCTCGCAGGATCACATTTGAGTTTAACATCTTATTACAATTATTATTATTAGACTGTTACGTACGCACGCTCTCTGATAAGTCCGCCCGTCATCCGCACCCCATACACTGTATTTTTAATAATTATTTCGACGACAGACTGAAGCGCACGACCGTAGTTCGTCGGGGTCGGAATAACGAAACGAATCGTACACGGAACACAGTGGTATTGTGCCAATAACCGTGCGCGTATCGATAGGTTATCGAATGCCTCGCGGGGAAAACAATGATTTGTCATCCGAACATAATATTATTAATTAACGCTGTGAAACGACAACATTTCAAATCGAACGCTCAAATAGATTTGCGATCCCAACGTTAAACTGTTATAACAGTATTCGTGGAAATTTAAACGGGCCACTGCTTTTTAAGTTCACGATTTTCGTGTAGGCAATACTAAACGTTTTTTTTTCCGTTTTATTGCTCAAACGTTTTCGATTGATTTTACACCAACGGAATCGATAAATGGTAATCGTTATTGTTCAATTATTTTCGACGCGTTCGGAACGTCTGTTTGAACAACTTCAATGTTGGATCGATTTTGGCAACAATGTATTTTGGGACGAAGCGAATTTTTCTTTTTACCCGTGTAAAGTTTTGATCATTTACCATGGCGTAACAGCGGTACACCCGCAACGTTTTGCTGCAATCGAACGCTCCTTCTCGTTTTTCTACCGTCTCATTACAGCGTTGCGTCCGCGTATCACTACTCTGCTGTCATAAAAATCTGCTCCCGTCATACAACCATATGGTTTATTTTTAACTTTGAACGCTACACGACATTTGTAATTCAATATGTAATTACGTTGTTATTATTATTAATGCCTCGCCCGGAGAAAATAAAAGCAACCGAGTGCGGCAAGACGGTATGTTACGTAATATTTCGTTCTTTGTCACGTGGTCTTATGATCTATCTCGTACTATCGCGTTGTCCGGACCAACGCGAAACACTCGCGTTTTCGAAAATACCATTCGCGCCGTACTTGTCGACGAAAGCTCTGTTTTCACTGGCTCTCGTAACAAAGAACAATCGCGTCGACGAACAGCGCCACGTAACCGTCGAAACAATTGGAGTGCACGGTCGGCGTACGCACTCGACGCCGGACACGTGGCGCACCTGATAACGACGACGTCGTGCGAGTCCGTCCGCGATCGCGACAAACGTTCGGTTTTACGCGTTTCTCGAACGAAAACGCGATCCGGAAAAGGTTAAACGTAGAAAAAAAAAAATCAATAAACAAAAACAAAATCAAGCGCGTTCCAAATCTCGAGAATCCGAACGGACAACATTGTTCCTATGAATAAAATCCCCGAGATTTAATACGCTCGTGTTCGAACCGCAAGACATGCTCGTGGGAACACCTCACCGACCTCGTACCTGTGATCGTAAGGAGTCGGCCGAAAACTCTTCAACGCGCCACGTTGAATTGCGTAACTCTGTTTTCAGTATTTCCAAATAGCATGCGTACTCGTTGACCGGACGAGAAGCTCGATTTCCGGCGGTAAATATGAGTCGGTAATAGTGGCATTCGACGGTTCTGAACGATGACGTTCAACGACACGGAACGAAAAGATAACTAATCGCAATATTGCTACAATAGAAGTACAGTGACGATCTAAACCGAAGAGGACCGGGTCGTGGATTCGTTACGAAGGACAAATATTATGCAAGATTATTTTTGAGAAATATAATAATGTTTAATAATAATATCAATGTTGGGCATTCGAATTTATCGTTTACAAAATATGTATAAAAAAAAAAGAAAAAAAGATTTTTACTAATGCGTTTGACGTCAAAAAAATATCTTTAAATGGTGAAATTAATATCCCTAGTAGTTTCTCGATCAAAATTATAGTTAAATCATAATTTATAGGTTTAAATGTAATAAATGATCAGTTTTTTTTAAGGTTTTTTTTTTTTTTGTCGTGCATATTTTAAAAACCAGTATTTAGTCAACTTCTAAGTACTCCTGCGTGGGAGTCGTACACAATATTTTTTTGCTTAAAACATTTTTACCGTTAAATAATGTTGATAATACCTAAAGAATTTAAATTTTCTTTCGAACGCGTTTTATTTTTTACCGTAACAGTTTATATTTCTATGTTATTCTTTCCTTCGCCCGTTTAGACAAACACCCGTCACCGGACTCCGGAACTTACACTGAACACGTGCTCTCGCTATTTGTTACAGGACCGGTAAAAATCAGCGGAATCGAGCGTAACACCATTTAGCCGTCGTAAAATACAAAAAAAAAAAAAACTATCGTTACAATAATGTATGTTATATCATATTGCATAATTTTTAAGCAGCTCACCAAACCAAACCGCAGATATCTCGTTTGTTTAAAAAAAAATATCCGTTCGTTTTTTTTTTTTCGTCTACCAGTCCGCTAATTGTTCGGCTTACGAGATGTGAAATTCCGTTGAATCGTAATGCCGTCCCGGATCGCAATAATTACCAGTCGTCGAATAACGATCGATGGAAACAGTAGGGTTATAGACTAATTAACGGTTAGGTTTTCGCGCGTCATCAAAAACAACCGTGAAGAACGGCGAAAAAATTGTACGATAAATAAAAAGAACACGAATTCCACGTTACGTCGCTGTGGCGCGCGTCATTGTCTGCGGGACAGGAAAACCACTGAACCGACTTCGAATGCGAACAACACGTGCGTTTCCGAGACAGAGTTTTTCCCAAGAAATGCCGTGAAACAATATCGCGTCCATAGTTAGTATCATTTTTAGTTTAGTTCTTATCGATTTTCATCGTTGAACGCATTTCGAAACTTTACAATAATAATAGTGATAAATTATACTTACGCGACACTGTTTTCACAATGACTACGAATACATTTTTCATCCCATTACGGGTCATGTATAGGGTGTCCCACTCGAGGATTTACTAATCGCTATATCACCGACGTGTTAATAAAAATCAAGAAGAGATTATGTTTACAACGTTCAACACTGCGTTTCTTATTATTATTTTTATAAAATATACATTTCTAGTAACTAAAACGATACCAATATTTTTTTTTTTTTGTAAAATTCAAATGCGATTCTTTTACGTATTATGTTATGGTATCAGTTAGATACATTTTATGATTTTTTTTATCCATAATTTACCGATTAAAGATTAATCAAATAGAAACTGATGGACAAACCTATTAGACGACGAGCAATTGTGCTAAAACAAACACATTTTAAGAAATTCAAAACAAATAATTGAGATAGGTAACAGTTAACTGTTCTAAATTTTTCGTATACTATCATATTCCATAACCATCGCTGTATAGATTTTGAACGGCCAAGTCGGAATTCCAAGACCGGAACGTCGCAATATGGTTGACTCACGGACACCTCATGAACAGAACGGATCCAGCCCTATGCCCCACCTGTGGAGTAACTCTCACAGTCAAACATGTAATTTGCAACTGCCTAAAATACAGAGACATCAAAGACAGTCTAGAAATATCCGACAACCTCCAGCAAGCACTAAGTCCAGACCCAGAAAATGTTTACAAAATTTTTAAATTTTTAAAATTAACAAAAATGTACAGTTTAATTTAATATAACTCTTTATGTATTCAGTTGTACCTCCCTTCAATATGTAAATATAACTTTAGATTAAAAAGCCAATAACCATTGTAGTTGTGGCTTCATCAATAAAAAAAAAAAAATATGCTAAACTACCAGTAATAATAATAATAATATTACATATAAATACAATTGATCAGAAAAGAGTGATTCGACTTAGAGTGTACGATGAGCCGTATTGTAAACACTCTGGCGTATACATGTACATAAACAACCCATCATAATAATACTGTAGCGAAACCAATAAGCGTCCGGGGAAAAATGTTAACCGTTCATTCCGAAAACACAAAATCGCAATGTTCAATGAAATCGAAACCCGTTTTGTTTTCTAAACTGTGGAAATGTACCGAAATCTATGTGGATTGCGTGTACGCACACAGCGCTGCTTTTATAATAGCGCTGTACTATTGTCATTCGAGTTTTGGACCGCGCGCCAGTGTTGAAGCGAAAAAATCGTATCGCCTCGAACAAAGAACTACATTCAAAATGATAATGTTATGCAAACGTGAACGCACGTCGCTCACAATTATACTTTATGTAAATAAATAAATTACCGTGCTTTAAACGTAAGTACCCGAAGTCGTTACGGGCTGCGTAGGACAAAAGAATTCGAAAGTAAATCGTTGCACAAATGTATAGAAAACAATTTTTTTTTAAAAATACGTGTCGTGGATAATGTTGCGAATAAATAATATCCTATGGTTTTTCCTCCCACATCATCATTATTCAAGTCCGTTTTAGCGCTCAATATTTCTATATTAATCTCCCGCTTCGTGCAGCGATATCATATTTTGGACGTATTAAAAAATGCAGGGGAAACATAACCGTTAATCCTGTACGGGTGTACTGTTTCGTCGTGCGTATTTGTACGTGGATTCAGCGGCACATCGAAGGCGTCCTGGAAACCTTACGACGGCTGCAAGGACTCGTGAAAACGGAATGCGTGCTTGTAAGCCTCTCGGACTCGAATAATGGACCACCGCATATCGCGTGTTATCCGCGTCGGTATTAAACATTTCCGTTTCGGGTAGTTGTAGTTGATAAATACGTACCGTAACATCATCGCGTGTACGTACACGAGCACGGGAACACACAAGTCGCAGCACATACGCCACTCGCATAACTTCCTCGCCTCCGTGCCGCGTAGAATATACGTAATTCAATACGAGTCCGCCAAACGGAATCGGGAATATTGATATCGAGTACGTTATGATCGAAACCGATATGACGACGTGTTCGGACTGCGAGAGCACGTCCAAGCAACGGTAGTAGCGTAAGACGATAAATTTATAAGCATTGAATGTTGTCGTATCCGTATGAGACAGATTTACTCGTTGCGTTGCGGACGGCGATCCTGTACGGAGCGGAAAATGAGTGCGGCTCGGAAATTGATACATTTCGAAATGACAAATATTCAAAACATTATCGAACGTGATATTTTCGTGACCAGGACCCGCTTCCGATCGAAAATGTTGTTCGTATTCGTCTTCGCGGGCGGACATGGACGGAAATCAGTTAACGAATAATACACGGTGCGCGTTTAAATAGTGCACGGTTTGGACCGCTTGGAAAAGTAAATGCGTTAACTAAACGAAATCGGAAAACGAGGCCTACATGCTCCTCATTCGTTGAAGAGTTCAATGGAAAACATTGCTTTCCGATGTGTACCGTTAACAATAATTCATTTGTTGCGCGACATTACTGTTTATTTGTTTTTACCGCGCGCATAAACTTTTAATGTACATAGAAATTATTATCCCGATGAGTTTATTCCAGTTCAATTCAATTCACGTTTTTTCGTTGTCTTATTTATTCAAAAAAAAAAAAAAAATTATATATTTATATATACTTTTTACACTGGTATGGACAGGCACTATTGTAATAAAAATACCAGCGATATGTATAAAATAATAAAATATATTCATTATAAATTATAATGTACGATATTATATTGAATTAAATTTACATTTTTGATCGTGTATCAGACCATCTTTATCGAACATAAACTTCGAGATGTACGATTGTTATACTATTCCGAAAATGATATTAACTTTTTATTCATACATATAACATAATATGTTTAAAACCTTTCACGATTTATATCGGTTGAATGATATTAATGTCACTGAGTTATTCGAGTCTAGATGAGCATTCCGCGGTCTTTCCGGTTCCGTGTAAAGATCGAACGGATTATTTTTTTAATTTTTTTTTTTTTTTTTTGCAGAGTATACAGGCTCGCCTACACGCACTGAATGTTACCAAACTCAATTTTTAAACAACAGGTAGTCGTACTACATATATTTATACTCGTATACATATACGATATTTAAATGGTGTGCGTACACGAAACGATTATCTATGCCTGACCAGCCGTATATTACAATTAATGTTCATAATGACATACCCAATACTAATCGCTAAATTAATTGGGTTTTTTTTTTTTTTGTATATTGTTTTGGTATGCGATTAAAAGACTCGTAAAGACCGTGTCGGAGATAACGATCGGAATACACGTTGAATCGATGCAAATATATCATACCAGTGGTGGATTCAGGATTTAAAAAAAAAAATATTTTTCTTAATTCACAAAGTTTTTTATTTTTAATATATATTTTTACTGATTTTTGGGAGGTTTTAACTCCCCCCCTCCCGTGGATCCGCCACTGTATCGTACCATGTGTCGCGCGGTCGTTAATATTATTTTATTGCGATCGCTGCACCCGTACACGGTCTTTGCGTTCATTTCGACAATAATCGCAGTGTGCACGAAACGCAACGTCGCAATAGCAATGGACTCGAGTAGTGTTCTCCGTACGAGGCGCATAGTATCCAATGCTGCACGAGCGTTGTGCGGCCAAAGGCAAATACTTTGTTGTCGGTAATAATATTGTACGCTGAGGACACGCTGAGCTAATCTATACACCGCCGTGGTTAGGTTAGGTTAGGTTAGGTCCGTAGAAAACGCGTCGCAACACTGTTAAAAACAGACTGCAGGCTCTTTGCATAATTGCTATATGGGTGAACTCATTTGATTTTATATTCTCCGGATTATGTCCATTCGCGTTAGGGGGATTATTGCTATTGGTGAGACTTTTTACGTGTTGAACTTGACAAGCGACGACCACAAAATATTCCATGTTTATTTTCATTTGTTATAAATTTGAAATTTATAATAATTTTTTGTTCATTTGATGTCATTTTTTTATAAAAAAAAAAAAAATATTAGACAAAATGTGACACCTTTCAACTTGCGACTTGGGGCTATTTCTCCCTGTTCTACCCTCTTGATCCAGCCCTGTTTCTACCTACCCATTTAAATACCCAATAAAAGCTCGTAAGATTTCTAATTAATTATACACAAAATTAGATACTTCAACTTAACACATAACTAAATTCATTACATATCGATGGTTAATGATCACCGAATCATTTTTCACTAACCACTGAGAATATAAATTTTAACTATTATTGTTAAGTACTGATATAATAGCAGTATTAATTTTGTTCGTCGATTTTCATTTATTTCCGAATCAACTATATTGTAGACATTGACTCGTCTTTGGGTTGACGTTTTATACTATGTTAGCACAAAACATATTCGATTAGTTTCGGCGTTTACTATATTACACTGGTTCTCTATTTTGGCGCTTATAATATCGCACAAAAATTTAAAACAGAGTTTTTTTTTTAAAAAAAAAAACATAAACGATGCACAACATTGTCGCTCATCCGCAGTCTTGTTTTTAACTGTGCTATTCTCCCCGCTGACTTCTAGAACGTGTTCGGCTCAAATGCAAACAATAAGGGTGTCAGCCACAATGCCGGCCAAGTGCGGAAAAGGTTAAGTGGTTAGTGGAGAACGTTAGTCCTTGCCCGCATTCCAAAAATCTGGACCGTTTATAGAAATATTTACAGCTGGAATATGCACAATTGTTGTTCTACGACCCAATGCAAAGCAAAAATTCAGCCAGAACGTCAACTCTCGGACGCTTTTCGAACGTTTCTTGATCTCCTAACAATAGAGCGTTTTCTCCGCCCAACTGCGACGGTTCTATTAAAGTGCCCTATCGAGATATTCGTGTCAATAATAATCGTTTCGCCATAGGTATTCTTAAGAAAAAACAGACCTCAAACACTCGTGGGTCAGTGTAATCAATATATTACTATCAACGTCTAAGTTGGCGTCATAGAATACTTAAGTTTTTTAGGCATTCAACCGTTCTGAACGAAAAATACTATGATTATTGGTGATTTTTCTCTTAACATCTCTGATAATAACTACCACGATTTTTCGCATTTAAATATAACGTATCGAATAGCGTCCAAGTGTTTCGAAAAATAAATTCGTGTTCCTGCCGCCACTTGTCGTTTCCGGTGAAAAAAAACGCGTCGAGAACGAACGGGGCCCCCGAACTACCTAACTAGACTAATCTAACCTAACCAAATGTGTAATGTCGTTGCGGCCGTCATTTCGAGTGGTTGGCTTTTACCCGGAACACAGCGCGCGAACAGGGATCGAAATGGACTCGATTTCTGCGGCGATCGCGACAGGTGGGTAAGACGACGCCGCGTGCAACAACAACGATATTTTCGCACGCGTTCGAGTCGCAACACCGTTGCGATTAAAATTGGTATTTTTATTTTTCTCTCTCCGTTGTTTTTGTACCCAGACCAGTGGTAGACCGCGGCTCCCGAGGTGGTACACTCTTACGGCCAACTCCCCCATCCCTCTAGCCATCGTTTGCATCGCCCGTTCGTGTGTTCCGTCGTCGTCTGTCGTTTCCGAAGTGGGCGTCGGAGGGGCGGTGCGCGCCGTCGGGTACCGGTCCGCAGGAACAGGTTGACCTCGAAATTCCGCGCGGACGAAAAGAAGGAATAAACAAAATCTCTCGCACACGTACAACGCACGCGGGTGTAACGCATGCGAATAACACATGCGCACGTGAATTAAAACAATTTGCAATACGAACATTAGGATCCATTGGCGGTATAAATCGTGTTTTAAAACTCTGATTTATTAGCGCGACTCGTGAGAGATGTTCTTCGCGTACGAGCCCGAGTGTTTGCAAACCGATCAATTCACTACTGGTTCACGGTTTCGACCGGTGGGAACAGCTTGGAATTACAAGTGTACTAAGTTGATCGTCCGATTACGGACGACAGCCGCAAAATGGATAAGCGCAATGTTTAACGTACGAAATACCTAGAATCGGAAACAACGGGAACCATGGAGACTGAATACACTCCCCTCCTTAGGCCTTGGGTACTTGAAATGTTTCAAATATTACCTTAGTTTTCAATTTATTAACCATAGTAAAGAAGAGCAATACTTTACTTATAACACAGCACATTGCTTATTGACATTTAAGAGTGATTAGTAATCGTGAATATTGATGTAATACTCAATAGTCCTAACTTAGAAGTATGAAAACTGTGGATTGGTCAAATCGATTTTCTAATAGACGGTGGTCTTTTTCGCATACTACAACTCTTACCATTGTTGTTATATATTGTACCCAATAAAAGGTAATTTTGTTATTAAAATTTTTAATTATTAATTTACAACACAAATATATGATTATTATTTTATTACTTTGAAAACTTTAACTTAAATTGTATGTGAACTTTGATTAAAACTAATTTTAATTGTAAATAAAGTTTTTTGTCCAGCCCCTTGTGATTATTTCCACCCCCCCCCTTTTTTTCGCTTCTATGTCCGCGCCTGGAAATGTCTAATAAATATTGGCACTTTATAACATTACGTTTTTCATACTGCGTTCGTGTCGTTCACAGCGGATTTCAAAATATTACTCAGATATATTATTTTCGAAGGGGAGCAGTGTTTCGTTTTTATTTTTTTTTTTTTTTCCTATGCGAGAAACGTCAACGTGACGACCGCGTTCAAACATCGCGTAAAACGCAATATGGCGTAGGGACGCCTTAGAACAAAAACCCAAGCACACGCACACGAAATGCACGTGTAGACCATACATCGTTTACGACAACGGTCGGTGGGGGCGGTCGCGTTGGAATCCTAATCAGAGATCCGCGAACGCGCACGGGAACGATGAAAGGCTTGTTCCCGCGACCGTTATACCATCACATAATATGTATTCCACAGTTCATGCGTACCGTTTACGGGTAACAGGTACAGGTACCCGTATTACCTGTTCTTCTACGTCGCACGTATACAATGTCGAATGTTATTATTACATCAGGCCAGGACCTCATCAGACTTGACGCATTTGTACCCCACGTTCACCTATAAATATACAAAATTCGTTAATATATGATATTGTACGTATACACATATATACGTATGCCTTCTCGTGCCATCCGATAACAAATACTTTTACTTTCCCCACGCGCGCGCCTATAGAAGCGGCGAGAATATTGCATTTTTCCTTTTTCGTACTCGCACACCTGCCTCCTTACACACACACACACACATTAGAGAGGCGCACTTTATCCTTTATCCGCACACACACGTATATACGTATATACGTAAATATATAAATGCGTGTTTATTATAAATCCATATTACTACTCCTATGGAACCGCCTATTGTCCGGCGGTGGTGGGATCCGTCGATCTCATGGGGTGCCCGGATGAAGGATTATACACCCGCAGAGAGCCGCGCGGGATAACCGGTTCCAACCCCCTTATGGTACGCCTGCACGTGCATATTATGCGTATCCTCTATAAAGGAGAATATTAAACGTATAAACTCGGATTCGGTGGCGATACGAAATGGTAATAATAATAATAAAAAAAGGGGACGGAAAAAATCATCGCGACTATATTTCCCAGAAGCGTAGTAAGTAATGTACGTGTCTTACGCGTACACGAATATGCATGTGTGTGTGTTCGTACAAAAAGCATTCCTTCCCGCCCTCGCGTCGTATTACTTCAGTGTACACGTGTGTGTGTGTGTGTGAGTGAAGATACCGACTGAGCCGACACTAGTGGTATTTTATCAGAAAACACCCTCACACACACACACACACACACGTACATACGTACATTAACAGGGTGTAACAAAGTTACGGTTCCTTTACATTGAAATCAGTAGAAAAGTAAAATCTTTGTTGAACCGAGTACATGTTAAATGTGTGTGTTCCGACAACATGAACCATAATCATGTCACATTTTGACTACGAGAACTTCCATGAAATACGGTAAAAACTATTTTATAACAAAGCTTATCGAAGATAGTAAAAGTGTTTTATTGTTAAATCGATAACAAAGGTTTATCGCATTAAATAATGGCATCGCAATGATGAATAATTTAAATCTACTGATCGAAACAAGCTGGAGTGTTTGTTCACTAAACACGTTTATTCGAATTTACACAATCTGTTTAATCTTTTTTTCGTCTCTTTTAATCAACGCGTATTTAACCTATTTTACGGAAAACGTAGTCAATACACCACTCTGTACACGGAGTATGCAACGCTCCCGCCGTTTTCGTTTTCTTTCTCTCATTTCTTCCATTACCGTGCGCACTGCACGTTTGTATTTGTCACCACTCGCAGCGCACGTACTTGTGCGCGCGTTTACGAGCGCTAGGTTAGTACTGATAGGAAACGATACGCACCGGAAACGGTACGACCGGTAATGGAATTTATTCGGACCGGAGCAGGAGGAATGGGAGGATCGCGTCGTGTGGCCCAAGTCCAAACGTTTTGTCCTTCTTTATTCTTCGTCCGAACAAAGACGTACTCGTTGCGAGCGGTGTGGCCGGACGCCAAGGCATTCCTTTACTTCCGCAACTCCACCGCCGCCGCCGTCCGATCCGCGTTCGTGTGATCTACATATTTCTCGTGTCCGATATTATTTTTGGTCCTACAGAAAAACCTTGGCCGCTGGTTTGGCGCGTGCACGCGTACTACAATTGCAATTATTCTTACCGTACTGTTTACTATTGTACTATTTCTACTTCTGTGTTTACTATTCGCACTGCCTATTATGGATGCGGATGTTATTTCGTTTATTTCTCATCTGTCTACCGTTTTCCCGTACACGACTGCCGATAACACGTTAATTGTTGTTTGATAATATTATTTTTTTTTGTTTCCCCCCCCCCCCTGATTTACCCTGATTTACTACTTTATAAATCGTTCGTTGTGCATTTATAATTTGTTATTTCATTATTATTTCATCTATTACATTATTTTATATAAATAACGTTACGAAACATTTGTAAAGCTATACACGACTGTACGTCACTCATCATGAAACGTCACGTATGTATGTAAAGAAAAAAGAGAGACGCACGTGGACTTCTCTCCGGGATTGACACGATCGCTCGGACTACCAAACCCGTTTGCTGCGATCCTTTTTGCGATAAACGTATAAGGCAAATCACCGGACACAATAATGAGCGTTCGGCCGAGGACCAGTTGACAGTCGGTTAGCGGAGACCGCGGCGCATAACGTGCGTATGATTGTGGATGGACGCGACAGGGCTCGGAAAGAACGACTGGAATACGGTAGGGCCGATGAGAACTTTCGAGGGGCTTATCCGTTCCAGACTTTGCTTACGCTCGATAGGCCAAGATTTACATACTACTTGTACACACTTTAGTACAATAAAAATGTTCACATTCGTATCTCATGCTACGGCGAACGGGATTATAAAATAATTTTGTATAAAATAACGGGCTCCAGAGCTCTAGTCATCCCTGTCCCACCCTCTTGTTGGCTATGGTCGCGACAAAGATGTCCGAACGCGCAAGTGGTTTCCACTAATAAGCCTTACCGGTGACGAGTAAAATCGAACGCAGTCTTGGCGGTCCCGATATCCTCGACAGGACAACAATAACTCAGGACCGCATGGTTTTACCAGTCGGTCTAGTCTGGAGTACCGCGTGTGTCGGCCGTGTCCTCGTCTCCCAACGGTGTGACAGTGGACTGTGGCGCAACGTCTGCAAGAACTCGTACGCGTCCCGAAACACCATCAAAGGCGAGCCTTTAAGGCGGATTTACACGTTGTCGTAAGCCACTACCGTGTTTCACGATCTCGTGAGTTGTTGACACATGACCGTGATTTCAAAAAGCATCACACGGATCGTCAAGGTGTTTGTACACGTTTATACCGTTCAGTAAGATGAAATCGTTAGTGGCGGAAGCGATCTGTTGTATACCACGACACTGAGCTTTAACGACTGAAATATCCAACATGGTTAGATGTTGTACGAACCAGTCATGACAGGTTCATGAACGACAATTCTGATGTGAAATACGAATCGTTTACACAAACCGTAAGCCACGATTATGACTCACGTCTCTTGTAGACCCGCCTTCACGTTCCGTTCGAGGGCGGCGGACGGGCCGGGCAAAAGGCCACCCGGTGCCTTTTTCGTAGCATTCAATTAACAATATGGTTTTGGTTTTGAAATATCGAAAGTCAAGCGCCTCCGGGTAAATCCGTACGATATTTTGATATTTTCAACTTCAACATCGTGTTCTGCAGGCACTCGTATATTGCAGCGATGCAATTGGTATAATGAATTGTTAGACAATAGTGTATTGTCGAGTTCTGATAACATCCGCGCTGGGGTAAAATATTTTCGCATGAGTTGTGCACAACAGAAAAATTTTTTGTACGAGTACTAAGGCGTGCGTTTTTTTGATTTCGCGCGAAATAAACATCTCATGAGCGCAAAGACGTTGTACACGGGTAAAGTGTGTTTTTTTGAAATTATTTTCGAGAAGTAAAATGAATGTAATAATTGTACCGAGTACCTCGACATTTAGATCTAAATTCGAAGCCCTCGGTTTTCAAGTAGTCCCATCCGGAAATTCGTTGTTTTTCTGCGCACGTGTTTTTTAAAATAATTGTAATGTTTTAACATGAAATACAACACAACACTGTAAAACTTCAGCTGATGAACTCGATCAAACTTATTACGCAACGAATACGACATTGAATCAGGTAAAACGGTTTATTTTAGCGCTTTCATCTCACTACTAATGGGTTAGCGTTCGTTTTATTTTTGCGTTTTCGGGTCGTTGAAAAAAAAGAAAGGTCGATTTGCGCTTTCGGGTTTCACCGGTGCAATATACGACGACTGGTTACAACCGCAGTAATGGACACACATGGGGAGGTACCCGTGGTCCACTGCGTGATCTATATAGATCATGTTTGATCCGACCGTGTGCGCGAGTGCAGACGTGCGCAAATCCGTGTACTCGTCGACACGTTTCCCGTATCGGTTTCCAACTTGAACCCGTGACCCGGACCCGTCTCGCACGCGTGTACCGTGTCGAACGAAAACAATGCGCGCCCGTCATCGATAACTTGTCGTTGAAAATATGCATTTTTCACGACGGCAAGACGCGTACAATTGTCGCGCTAATAGAAAATACCACCTATACGTAGTCCGCACGGCGTATGTACTACGCGAAACCATAAACGAACATTGCATTCTTGTACGCACGAGAATAACATGTCAGGTGCGCGTACGATATTTGCACGTGCGTTTGTGAAAACGCGTCAAGAACTTCGCTGATCGACCGACGTACGGCTAAGTCGTCCGGACTCCGAATGACACGGAGAATTGTAGTTTTATTCGTTTATTTGGTTTAAAATTTTTTTTTTTTTATTGACCGGTCAACAACGTTGATCCATCTTACGCGATCCATCACACTCTTACCACCGGACGTTTCTTTGGGCTTTTGCAAAACGTCACAGGGCACGTCGACAAGAGCGACGGAACAATAACGAGGATGAATGACGTCGAGTCGACGACGGCGTAGCGGGACAGCACCACGAGCCTAAAAATAAGATCGCTGCGGATAAATAATATTTCGGGATGCACGCAGATCTGGAACGCGTTCAATAATAAATAATGATTTCGAACGCGACAACGGCACAACTTGGCGTTGGTTTTGGCCCGAAAAACAAATTAACATTCTGTACATTTCAGCGTTTCGCCGACGTACACAGCCTTAAAGATTAATCTTGCGTTTAATGTCACGATACGGCCCATTGTCCTCGTGATTAGATGTTTTATTTTAGATTTCGAGTGGAGTGAGAGCGACGTTTGGTTTTTTACCAGCTGTCGTTCGGTTTCTCCGTAGCTTCGATCGTCAACTGCAACTTTTTGGCAAATACCATCGATGTGGTTCGGGGGAGAATGGTCGTTTTTGGAATTTCTCGACATATTACCAAGTATAAGAAAATATTAAAATGATAGAAACAAAATCCTAGAATTCAATTCACGTTGATCGGTGATTTTTTTTTTTTTTTAGTGTTGGTAAGATTTCTTCTTAAAAAGACAAGATTCCCGTAAAACAAACATTCTGAATAGTTGTACTCACAAAAAAAAAAAGTGTTGGTACGGAAAAATAAATTAATGTTAAACGCAACGCACTATCGAAATTGATCTATCCGTTAATTTTTCCTTAGATTAATGGTCGTCTCGAATGTCTGAACACGTTTAAATGAAAATATAATAATAATAATATTACTAATATTATTATTATTACTACGGGTCAAATTATATGAGGGCTGTTGTTGTTTGCGTAGAGGTCGTAGAAAATCGAGACGAGGGAGGTTAAGGATAAGGGTTGCCGACCTCAAATAGTTGGAAGAAAAGCGAAGGGAAAGAAGAAGATTATTATTACGGGTCACGCGATAATTGCTGGCACCAGAGATGTTTCCGATGACAAACAATAACGGGAGAATGAGATAATGTTTGAAATACGATATTTGTCGGTGATGAATCGGTTGGAATATCGGTAAAACAAGACGTTGACGTTGTTAAAAGTATTAAAAAAAAAATTTAAAAGTGCCTTATTACAATGTTATCTATACATGAGTAATGAATCGATAACTGTTTAATTTATCAATGATAAAACAATGTTGTAGCAATTTCTACGCTATGTATTAAACAAAAATGTTTTCAAATAACTATTGCGTTATTTAAAAATATTATTATTATTTCACGGCAAACGCGATGGATCTATGTAACAAAAAGTGTGACTGTTTGCCACATGATTTATGAACGCGTATATAATTACTAAAATCTAATAAAAATAAAATGATTTATTTGCTTATAGTATTGCACGAATGACGATACATTTTCCTATACACTGATTCAAAAATTGTTATTATTGATCACATACGAGTAAATCTTGTTCAAGACCAATCTTAGGCTATTTCGCTTAGGGCTAAAATTTATAATAATTGATCCAGGTGGTTGATCTACTAAGATATTTCGTAAAATAAGATCTACGACAAATATTAAACCTATCAACTTTCGTAAGGAATTTTATTTACAGTAAAACCACTGTCACACAACGTTACTTGTGCATCAGATAATATCGTATTTAAGCGTATGTAAATTTAAAGATCCTTTCACATACATCTAATCTTAGTCAGTTCTGAGACTTTCGGACTCTTCCGGTCAAAAAAACATTGTCAGTGACCGATTTTCTGTTCGAGCTCGGACGGTTGGACACGGGATTATGCCGGACCGGATATGTATGAACATGCATCCTGATTGGAGTCCTATAAAAGTACGTTGTTTTTAAAATTGATCATGTTTGTTCGTTATATATTGCATACTAATGGCACCGAATACGTAATTAAGGTGGTGTATTTGCACCACCTAAAATTGATGTATGAGTAGTCGATGTATGAGTAATGTATATTGCATGCAATTGAAATGACTCGTATTACAAATAATCCTCAATCATGTGTTCTTTTAAATTGTCAATTTTTCCTGTTAATATCATCGGACACAAATAATTCTCACTCACCATAGCCACGAATGGTTTGTCAACTAAAAAATACGACACTTTTGTCGACATTTACACAAAGCGGGCTTATGTGTAATGGAAATGTAAATCAATACTACTAACATATAACATCATTGTTTATTTTTTTTAATATTATTTTATGACAGTATAGGCGAAGTTCAAGACAAAAAAATTGAGTGACAATAATTATAATAGTATAAGTGCTTCTTTCAGTTGATATTTTATTTATGAGATTTATGTTGTTATCTAACAGAACAAATAATCCATTTTAATAATTAAAAGTATTTAAAGATATTAGTAATGTTTTTTTAATTTTTTTTTTTTTACAGGATTTATTTTCTGTTGACTTATTTTAATAATATAATGTTTTAGTATTTATCTTTGTACAATAAAAATTAAAAATATTTTAAAGGTCACTTATTATTATTTTAAATGTTGTGTTAATTGTTTAACTAAGTAAACAGTTAATCTTTCTTTCGATGATATAGGGTTCCTTCAACGAGTTTTCTTCATCTTTATTATATTTTCTTGTATTATTATATTATTCTTCTATTATATTTTCTTTTTCGTGTAAGATATTAAAATATTATTACTAAGATAAATTAAAATATTCATAGAACTTTTGTTAATTATTGACCAGTCCATTATACAAGGTAAATTCTACTTCGGACTTCTTTTAATTCCAAATATCATGTACCCACACAGTTCTTTTTCGTCCTTTTCACTGACTTTTTTACATTTATTTTTTACTTCTTTGCCAAATAAAAGTGCCTTAATAATTAATTCTTTGTCACTATGCTCGACCTTGATAAAAAATGGAAAGAACAAACATTCGTTACACCAATACGTCAGCTATTTACAACTACAGATTGTGTACTACAAGAAATGTAAACAATTACATACAACTAATATTCTCGTATGCAGTTCCGTTTTTATGGTGTGAGAGGCTCAAGGGTTTAATATACGTTAGAAATCTTTGTATATGTGAAATATACAATTTTTGTATGAACTGAAAATAACACACTGCTTCCATATCATTTTCTGTTACACGAACCCCTACCAAATTCAAGTTATGTAAAATGCATTTACAGCAAATTTATACTTTTCATTTATTCTGTTTCTTTATAGACCAGCATATTGTCTATATTTTTATACTTAAAATTTGTAACGATTTATTTAAACCCTATCCACACATGTCATATGAGGATGAAACTTATTTTTTTTTCATTGATAAAATTGCGTTATTTTAAAAAATGGCTAATTTCAATACTTTGCATTCGATATTTATTTTTGAAAAAACAATACGAAAAAAAAAAAAAAAGTAAAATGATGGTATTTTGTAAATGTTGGCCGTTCAAATCCCAAAACCTCCTGCGGGTCTCGTGTAGGCTTGGCTCGTATATCAACAGAATGCAAGAAACTCGAAAAAATCGAAAATCGGAACGGACTATGCCCGATTACCACTGCAAACGGTTGGCATCAGTGCGTGAGAGGACTTTCGGACGTGCGTAAATTAAATTTGGGGTGGATTTTCACGACACGCGGTCGTCTCTCGTCCACAACCGTTATCGACGGGAAACGGAATCGGCACCTTTCTCGATCCCGACGGAAAACGAATATACGATTACGCTCGTGTGCCATTATGATTTTGAAGGGAAAAACGTTTCACCCCCGACCCATTTGCTCGGACCGCGTTTCGTTCCGGACGTTTCGATTCGCGACGCACGTCCTCGTCCTGCGACCGGCACCGGGACGCCGCCACCCACCCGTCCACAGCTAACACTCATTTTCGTCCGACGAGTGTGTTCGCCACTGCTTCGTTATCGCGTCCGTTTCCACGGAACGTATTTTTTGCGCACACCGCACCCTCACCATGTCAGCACACGGCCCCCAGGCTAGAGGCTAGAGGATTTTTGACGACCACGTACGTGCCGGGGAGGTCACGTGATTGATTCGGAAACCGTGGACGAAGCGTTGTTCGTGCGGACGGCACAAATGTCAACGAATCAACGAGTGAACGATTCGCTTCGCGTTCGACGAGAATTATGTTTGAAAACAGTTCGATATCGAACGCGTAAAGCGTTCAAGTATACGCGACAAGTGATGGTGAGTTATCGCGCTACAGTAAATGACCGATCGGGATCTGCGTACTTTTTAATTGTTTCGTTAGTAAACGACGAAGAGTTCGAATTTTTCATTTATTTTTTTCTCCGGCACGCGGATGAGTTAAAGAACCGGTCTGAACCGTTGCACAATATAATACCCTTTATCTACAGATAAATGAGTAAAAAGTCTCAATACGGTTTTTCCAAAGGGACTTGAAAAATATTATTCTGAGATGGCGACAAAAATCGGTTTCCTGCTGTGGGCCTTGTCTTTGTATTGTTGTCGATAGCGACGTTATTCGTCAGCAGTTTCGTTGCCCGGTCAGGCACCAGGGACGAACCGCGATTTGTTTTCAACAATAATATTTTATCGAACTAATCGGTCAACTACTGTGAACGCGCTTTAAAACATTTGTTTGTATTCTTCGAAAAATGTTTTATAATACATGTATACCGTGTCAGGGAAATATAATTACGGTTGTCGTTGTACGTCAATATCGAAAACATTTTAACAAGTATGAAAATAATTAGAAGTACCGTTCAATATTCATAATCTTATTTTTATTTTAATATTAATATAAATATTATAATACCTAAATGTATATTAGGATTAAATCACAATTTTGTAATTATATTTTAAAATTAAAAATAAATTCATATTCAACCCAGTGGCGTAGTTACCTCAGGAGCAACAGAGGCAGTTGCCTCTGGGCACACATAATACGTGATCAATTTTATTTATCTATTTAATTATTTTAATATTAATGTTGACTGTAGATCAAATGTTTAATGTGATGTAAATGTGGTTGTGTTAATCTTATAAAAAAAAAATAAAAAAGGTACATAAATTTGGTCACAGTCATGTTTTAATGACAAAGATTAAAGAGTCTAATTTATACTAGGAAGGGCGAAATATATATTCTGCTTCGGGGCGCCGATGAGAATATTTACGCTATTGATTTGACTCTACAGAATGCTTTAAATTCTGCGTACAATATTAATTATGAATATAATTCACTTGCATGGTTAATCTAAACGATAAGTCATTGACACATTTCTGCCGCAGTATACGTCATTGTGATAAATATGCGTTTATAGGGAAAAAAAATAATCAAAAATAACTAATGAATAGGCAAAATAAAATCATAAAAACCTTGCTTGACGAACGCAAACGTTCACACTGTGCGGCTCTCGTTTGTTTCCGACTGTGCAAAACGAATACGTGATCGTGATAGAATAATCTTCTGTTCCCATCATTACAACTGAAACCATCCGCGATTTTATGTTCGAACGCAAAATAATATTTGACGTTTCTACACTGCCTTATTACAATATCGACACATCCTTTCCATGTCGACTGTCGTCATCCGCAGCGTTATCACATCAGAACTCGGACGTTTTCGATTTTTTTTTTCTTTCTAGGTATTCAAATTTAATAAAATATACTATCACTGCTGAACCTAGTCGTTCTCGTTTTTTCTTCCTTCTATTCAAATATAATATTATTTTGAATAAGAACGCGCGTTGCGAAAAATAAAATTAAACAACTGCGGAAAATGATTTACGTCGTCAACGTCGTCACTTCAGATTGATATTTTCGAAGGCGAGCTTTTTATCGTAGTGATCGTGATAATCATGTATGACGTGACCTATTAAGGACGTGCATTGAATATACGAGAGGGACGACGGTGGTGGAACGATCACCTTCCCTTCCCCCCCTCCCATTCGCTACCAGATTTGTTATACATCCTTTTAAGGTACAGTTTAAGAATAATTTCGAAAGTGACAATCGTAATTTATATAATAACACTTATTCTGTCCGACGTTATTCATTGGTATTTAGTGCACCGAGCGCGTTCGAAAATCGCAAACAAATAAAATAAAATAAAAGAACAACAACATATTTTTACTCGAATAAGATAAATGTATTTTTAAATATTTGTACTCGCACCGTGACAATGCCGGTTACTGCGATAAATACTGTATCACGTCGTTATTATTATTTTTTTTTTTTTTTGTTCAAAGTTAAAAAATCAAACAGGCTATAATAGTTATAGTTATAACTATACAATTATTGTTATTACGCAAATTCGTTACAAGCGAGTTATTGAAAATCGCCTAGCCACCGTATGAAACCCAGAGAGACGCCCTTTTCGCCGGCACGTGCTCCGGCTGATCGCGATGGTAACGTCATAGACCGCAGCGGGCCCGAGAGAATGTCCGTAACACGGAACGGCGTGATCGAACTGCAGCAATGGATCGAAAACCCTGTACACGCGGAATATTACCACGCGCACAGTTACCCCGATTATACTGTTATAACGGGTGGGCAACAATGACAATGCGAGCCGATCGGTTATGAAACAACGAGTCGGCGCAGGCCCGATACGATTTCTTCGGACCGTATTTTGCAACAAACCTACTCGGGAGACGAAACAATCCTTATGCAACCGGCTGCGGGGCGACCGCCCGTTAGCAGACATTGCGATGGCCGGATGTACGAAAACGAGTACACTTGTCGCGTGGCAGATAATTTTAACGGTGCCGTGAAATAAAGTTAATATCTAATAATAACGACAACGATGATGGCGATGGTAATGATATCGGCACGAAATAGCTATACGAGTTAAAAAAAATGTTACCATGTTAATGCGACAAGGAATTATTATCGGAGAAGAGCGCGGGGTTGTTGTAAAAACGAAAAAAATTTGAATTCGGAAGTGATTTGGTGAAGCGAATGAAGTAAGGTTGAGTTGACTACATGTTTTGATTGGTCAAAACCTCCAACCCTCCCCTGATTGCACCATTGACAACGACTCGCTCGCTCCCACCTCATGTGTTTAAATCCCAAATAGGCCTCAACGCACTGTCTGGACAACGGCCTGCAAAGGCTATGTTGCAACTTACGGATATTCGTGTGGCGAACACAAAGGATTTTCGTTTACTCTTCGACGATAACCTGACCCGGTTCCAATTCCTTCAAACCATGTTTTTACTCCGGCCGAAACATTTTAACCGTGTAAACCGTTGGTTTATCGACATTTTTCGTCGTGGGGCCTCTAAATTTAACGTGAACACGTAAATGCTCTCTTAGTCGAAAATAAATTATTATTTCTCAATTGTCCGCTAATTATCACATGGATCAATCGTAAAAATGTGCAGTCGGTAAACTAAGGTTTTTCGATGCACTTGCAGTAAACGTTTTACAACAGTATTAAATCGCGCACAGAAACAAATAGATCAATGGGTCTTGGGAAAAAGCGAGTGAAATCGAATAAGCATTCCGGTACGATGAGCAAACGGACATAGGTTCGGATTCGATGCGTGCGACCGTGGCACAGCGCTTAAGCCGGTCTTAAGAAACGGCGTGGTTTTTTTATACGGTGAAAACATTCTAAAATCGGTTATCGTTGTTACCTCGTGGCGATCATATTTTGCGGACTCGAACGCGTTCCGTTCAAGCCCCGTGCAACGATATCGTGACTGACGACCATCGCCGTTCTCGCGGGTCTCCTAGGACGCGGCCCAGCAGTATGTAACATCCTTCCGACGCCCGGCCGATTACGATTACGCTCCGATTATGTAAAAACGAATAGTGTTTTGGTTACGTCACGCGTCCACCTAATGTGCCGAGGCGCCGGTTTACAGTACAACTGTAGTACACCTACAACACGTCTATACTAGCTGAGTTACGCCGCTTCACCAGGACTGTTTTATAAAAAAAAAAAAAATTGCACTTAAAGTTCATAATATGTATAATAGGTATACGATTTATACACGTTTATTTCAATTAATAACTAATTATTCAATTTCTTTTACCGGACTAAATGTGTGCCTGAAATTGGTTAGGAATTAATGATGGCGATGTACTCTTAAGTTTTTCACTTTTGCTTGTTATCGGTTTTGTATATACATAATAAAACACGAAAACTGTTTCTACCCATGACGTTTATGCATTTAATCGATTTTGATGGACTCGGTACAGAGATAGATTAGACCTTGGAGAAAAACATAAGCTAAATTTTGTCGCGATAAAAAAGGAAAAAGAAGCGTCGGTACACCTGATAAGACCCGAACTAGCAGTCGCATTTTTGTTATTGCTATAACAACCAAAAAAAAAAAAAAAATCGGAAAGGAACCTCGCTATTTCACACATCAGTATTCACCTAGAAAACGAATAACATGTTTATTTTACTGGAAATAATTTCCAAGGGCGACTATCTTCTCCTCCAATACTCGCCAGTTTTTTTTTACATTTTTTTTTATTGTATGGCTATATTAAATATGTAGATTATAACCTATCTATTACTACACATATTAAATTATTATTTTAACCGTTATTTCGGGTAATTTACACTTAAAAAGGCATAACTTTCATCAGTGGCGACGAAGTGTTTTAAAAATACTATGACATCCTACATCCAGGGGCCCCCAATTTTTTTTTCAAAGTGAAAATTGAATGCAAAACAAATCATTCACACATTTAGTATATAACCATTTTTTTTTTCATTTTTTAGCTGAACGAATATTCAAATATATTTTTTGCTATGACCTGTTTGAACATAGGTAAGCTATTATCTAGCTACTAAGCTGTGACTTTACACGGTTTTGATAAACCATATGAAATCGAGAACTAATTACCTATTATCATTTAAATATTCATAACACAAATAAAATAATATATTAATTACCATAATACTACATAGATTGTCAAGTTTTTATTTAATTCAAAATTTAAATGTTATAAAATTAATGATTTAATTAAAACACTATTTTTTTGTGTAAAAATATCTACTACTAAATCTTTATCAATCATAATGACACTCTCACAAGAAATTTTAACTAGTCCTTCTAGGCGATCTTCGGATGTTAACGATCTTAATCTTGTTTTGACTAGTTTCATTTATAAAAATGTATTTTCAGAACTATAACTAGAAACTGGTAATGTTACAGCAATTTTAATAGCATAATTAAGATGTGGGAATACACTATCTAAATCAGTAGAATGTAATAAATTAAAAATATAAATTAAACTTTTTGAATTTTTATTTTATTTTAAAGTTTTGTTGTCATTATCATCCATGTTTGAAGATAAACCACTGAACAATAATTCTTCATCATCTGATATATTTAATTCTGTTTCTGTATGTAATTTTGTTGGTAGAATTAATGTTTTTTTTATTTCTGAAAAACGTGAAGTAAACTGCAAATATTTAGTACACAAACAATATATGTCTACTATTTTATAATTATTACAAAGTTTAACAAATGAATCAATTGACAACAAAATTGGTATTTTCATAATTTCTTCTATTCTTTTTAATAAAAACAGAGAAATATCTTTTAAAATACCAATATGATCTGGATTAAAACGTTTATTCATTTCATTGTTTACATGATCTATTGCTAGGAGTACTGTATTAATTTTAAACAACTGAGTGAGATCTTGAATTTATTCATCGGTACATCTTTCATCATGTTTTCTAGGTACTTTCTTTATTCTTGTCGTTCTTAAAACTTCAAACTCATAATCTGATTTGTCTATAAATGCTTGGGCATCTTCATAAAGATTATCAAAAGTGAGAAACATATTTGTATCTTACATTGAATGTTCTAGGATGAACCAAGAAAAATATGCATTTGCTAGAACTTCCGAGCCCTGATTATAACATTAAGCCTACAATTCTACATGTAGTAAATACTTACTATTATACTATTATAGTATTATTTAAAATAATGAAATTAATTTTTATATCAGTTAAAACTATTTGAAAATAATGTAACAAATTTGGAATTTACTTACAGACTACAGAGTAGTGTACAGTTACGTATACAGTTGTAAAATATTATTCACTCAATTACTTCGTAAAAAGTAAAACCATAAAAATATAAAATCAATATACCTACCTAAATAATTAAATAAATAAAGACATAACGATAATTTATCATTATTCTTTACCTTAAATACATTAAATTATGAAATCCATAACAAAATAACTATTCATAGTTATAACAATATAACATATATAGTTTATTTTGTCATACTTTCATGACCATTGACCATGTTCAACAGTTGAGCTGTCAAATGTTGAGTTACTACGTTAGTATAATTTTAGTATACTATACTTGGTATTAGAGTCTATATTCTATAGAATCAGTAGAATTATAATCTACTAACTACTTATTATATGAAGAGGCTATAGTGTTTATTAGCAGTTAAGTACTAGTATTGCTATCTACTAATAATTTCAATTCTTTATAAGTAAAATTCTGGCCCACAACCGGGCCGTAGTAACTTTTGGTGGGCCCCCAGCTATAAAATCTACTATGACATATGTCATAGATAAATTAGGTGATCAGCGCCACCTGCTTCCACAGCGAATAATACCCAGAAGAAGTTTAACACATATAATTTTCTGACCAAACAACGCCGAGTAAATAAATAAAAATCTATTAAAAAAAAAAATATTCAAAATATTCAAATACCACTGACTCATTACACCTCAAAAAGACAAAATGTATGAACTTGAAATTTAACATATTGATCTCTTCAGTGCAACTCTAAACGTGCAATAAGAAGCGATTTTAAAAAATATTGGCACCGGCAAGAACGGTTCCATGACGACAAACCTGATAATTCAGTGCACAATCAAAACTACCTTACAGATTCGTTTGAAATTTCGTTTTGTTTTACAACAAACGTTTACATCAAACTAGGCTTAAAATAGTGTAGGGTTAAATTTTTAATGGTAATCCATTAAAAGCTATGTCCCTACCAAGACTGTTCCGTACAAAGTTGAGTAATTCAGTGTATTTAGGTAGGAAACAAATCACAGGCGCAAATCTAGAGTGGCAGTGGGAGGGAGGCAATTGATAGACATTCAATGATCAATTTTTAAACATCGAAATAAGCATACGATGAAATACATCATATATCAGTACACATGTATCACTTAATTAATATAAATTTAGAGCGCGGCGACCAATTTTTTTTTTCTCCATAGGTGAGTATCGGACATGGTTGTTTCCCCGCTCCCCTGCCACCATAATTCCGACTTGTTTGCGTCACTATACATACATGTAGGTATGGTATGTAATGTTCCAGCGAACAGTATAGTGCACGATGCAAACGGAATACTGCCCTAGTTTGTTACGACTGCGCACAATCGCTGTGATTATGCAACCGGCAACATTCTCGGACCGGCTGCGCGCGCGCGCGTTCACGGTCCACTACGGACAACTTTGGGATCCCGTCCGAAAAATTCAACACTACACGTTTCGCAATCGTTCCTATTTCCCACTGAACGTTTTTACACGCGGTCCGAGTAATAAAATACCGTACTACTATCGCGCCGTCGTCCCACTGGTTACTGTTTTTTTTTTTTTTTTCGTTTTTTCCGTGTTCAACGTACCGCATCGCGGTTATATACGTATGTAACACGTACTATAATTGTTGCTACGCGCGTATTACGCGTGCTCGTGCCCATTTGCGATCGATTCGTTTCGCGAACCACCAAAAGTTCGGCAACCGCTAGTATAGGGTAGTAATTCATCGGGATGTAGTTAATCGAGTCGACAACGCGACGATACAAATTATGACTCGCTAATCAAAAAGTAATCAACTATAAGTTTTAAGTTATGACAATTGTGTATATGACCCGTGGGACACTATCCTGAGTCGACTGTTTATGGACTCCAAGACCAGTACAATAACAGTTATATGCTAAAAACGCATTATGCTCCGGTAGCCAATAGAATTGTCACTCGGCTGAACTGGACGCTCGACGAGGTTATTGTGCTCGTCGTAGGGTTACTCGAAAACCGAATCTTCTGCGTTTGCCTTAATAGTTTGTTTTGTTGTAAATCTTAACCTTGGCGTGATTCCCGATCAACTGTTCATTATTTGCACGTCTTTTGTGCCGCCACTAACATTATGAATGAGTCATTAAGGCGATTATACACCAAGATGAACCAACATTTTAAATTCAAAACGTTAAGGATCGATTTTAAGTTACTGTTGAAATCGTTGACTACGTTCAATATTCCGTTTGCTTTTAAACCAAATGTAAACACTGATTATATACCCACCCGATTAAAAGGTACAGAATACATAGAAATAAAATATTCATAAGCGCTCTATACATCTTTCGTTTGGTTCGAAAATACTGAAAATAGCATCCAATGTATCTGAACTACTCAAAGTAAAAATTGGCTATTTTGATTCGAATTAATAGTTGGCGTTGTTATTTTTTTGGCTAATCTCAATATTTTAATATTTTAAAATTATCTTTTTGGCACTGGCCATTCTTGTACCAAAGCACATATATGTATGTAGATATATATCATTATAATGATGACTAAATTACATGTACGCGCGTGTACCTACCCGTCACTTGTGCCCACACAGCTTTAACGCTGTAAATTTCGATCGTATAACGTGTATGTTTACGTATCTTATACATTTATATATGAAACGTATACCCGCGATGGGTTGACTGTGGCATTACCGCAGAACATTATGAAAACACGCATGTCCGATTTTCGAACAAAATGCAAATACAAACGGCTATAACAAAATATTTATGTTCGCACCATAAAAAACTTAACTACGAGTTCCAACATCCGATACAATATTGTAACGCTTTTTGTTCTGGTTAAATCAAAGCTGTTAATGAAGTAAGCCGGGAAGTAACCGAAACCATGTTTGTATTCTTTCCGAGAACAATTACGCGGGAAAATAATTCCCGTTGAAAAACGAAACTTCGGCGATTTCATAATATCTAGAGTCTCGCAGTTGTAGGAAATGCGGAAAATACGAAAAAATTACTGACAGTGATGAAGTGTGCCGGATATTTCAGAAATTCGGTACAAAAGTGATCAATACGCCCTGGATAAGACGACGACGATGAGAAAATTCAATACAACGTGACCCAGAGATCGTATTTGGACGGTCGTGGACGGAGCAAGAGAGGTAAGAAGATGGAAAGAGAGAGAAAGAGAGCAGGTGACTTTGATGAATGTACTGTTTAGAGACGAGCGGCACTGGAACAGAGATGGATAACAGTATGGATTAAGGTTAAGTGCCAAGTTTTTCCATGATAACAGTTGGTAGACATTATGTAATAGTAGCATAGAAGAATCGTTTAGAAAATTCTTTAAAAGCGAACGTTGCTGCAGTTTTCCGTTTGAGTGCAATATCCGTCGGAATGCAAATGCATTCCGCATGGATTTGCAACCGCAAACGTAAATCCCGTTTTTTCGCTTCTGTATTTTCTGAGTAAAACACAAACTATTTGTCTCCCATGCACATCTGTAACGAATTCAAATTCAATGTTATTCCCGTAGTGCACGTTTCTTATTATTTTTTCGATAATTATTTTACAGTCGTGTTCATTGATTTTTTTCGTTTACGCACACAATACGCTTAATGTAAGTACTATACAGATATTTTTCCAACCCGAAATCTGCTCGTCGTGTGGATCGAATAAACTTTTACTTGGTACGATAGTATAACGAGTTTTCAAATATTTATTTTATCGGTTCTCCCATTACATAATTTCATCGGTTGCCAATGTACTGCGTTATAATGCGAATTTGAGGATATGATTTTGGTAACGTTGAAATTAGCACTAAAGAAATCGTAACAATCCGGATTTTCGTCGTATCTTCTTTCCACAACTGGATTATTTTATATGCATTTTCTGTCTACTGGTTTTATTTTTTAAAACTGTTTACTGGCGTTGTTTTGAACACTTTTACTTAATTTTTGGAATTAATTCATATGGAAATTCACGACTCAATAATTTTATACATACATAAATATGCTCGTGCGTGTATAAATCCAGTTTGTGAGCTTACATTATTATGTAATTTTAGGTGTTGACCGAATATAGGGATTATAGTAACGCGGCCGTGTCACGGACAGAAATTAACGAATTCAACGTATAACATTTGAATAAACGTAGGTTTTTTTTAAGTCTAAAATCTTGATGGATGGTTGTACAAACAATAAGGAGCAAATGTATATGTAATATTATATTAGTACGTCTAGAGTTGAATTTTTACTGAAATTAGTCTGAATCCTTTTCGTATATGGGCGAATACATAGAGAACCGGTTCCGAGAAAGGATTAACCTTTTAAATCCTGCGTATAAGGTACATACGGGGCATATACGTATTATGATTTTTTCGGATGCAATTCGTTTCCATGGCAACTGTTATTCGTCGATTTTTGTGGGGAAAAAAAAACCTAGTACAAATATTTAATCAAATAAATTGGTTTTCCGATACGTCCCGAACAAAACCACTCGAGACTTATGAACTGTTTCTAGTGTCCCTACGCCCAACGCGTGGTTGTGTAAAACGCGTTACTTGTTGAATTTCCGTTTGAGTTTTTTCTTAGTATTATTATCATTTTTATTATTATTGTCGTTGTTATTAATATTCAGCTCACACTCGTCGCGAGATTCCACGAAACGTGTTTGAAAAGATAGATTTTCGAGCGAATGCGCATTGTTACGCCGGGGAAGAAAAAAGCAATAACGACAACAACATCCACGCAACAGCAGCAATAATTCAAAAACCAGTATTGAATATTGTAAAGAATACCTGTGTTATGATAAATGTTAACTGTCACGGGACGCAGTGTTCAATTCGAAAACGCATTTATCCTCCCACCGATCCGTCCTGACCTGACTACCGTGTACGATTCTCCACACCCACCGCCGCACGGTTGATACGGTCGGTCCCTGCTCGAGGACTGCATCACCCGTGCCCGTAAATAAAAAAGAAAAAAACACCCTGGCGGCAGGTGCAAATATGCATAGTAATATATTCCGCCGCGATTCCTGTACACATGACGTTACAGAACAGAAGTTATTGTCCAGCTTTTGTCGAGTGAAAAAAATAAAAATAAACGAATAACGCGTTTTCGTAAATATATTTGTGTTTTTTCATTATTATTTTTTTCTTCCGTCCAACAGGTACTCTCTCACGCATTTATCATCGCGGACAATATTTCGTCCATTGAACGTCGGCGTAACGACCGTATTTATTTACGCGACGGTCACGCATGGCTTCTGAGGTTAGGCGCGCGACGACCGTTTAAGGGGAAAACGAAAAATTCGAAAAAAAAAAACAAACCCACGTGAATACGCAGCGCGGGTCGAGAACGGCAGGAGATTCGTTTACCGATTTCGCCACAATCCTTGTCGACGACTAAACAAGACGAACCCGTCTTGAACAGCGGTTCTCCGCCTTTTCGCACTGTAGCCACGTTTTGGACGCTTTCGCGTACAACTCGAAATCAAAAATTCTTTCGAAACGCACTACTATTATAATATCATATTATTATTATGTGACACGCGAAATCAAAACGTTTGGTTTAATAATTTTTACCACGATTCGACCGATTACGTCCCAGCGCTGCCGAGCGTCATCGAATCGTTTTACATGTCCAATACGTTATAATGCTGAACGTTCTACGAATATCCCTCACGTGTGCGCTTAAAACGACACGATACAATGGGATTTCGCTACGGGTCGACGCACAAAAGGAACGATCGCTAGACCGCAGTAGATCACGTTAAGCGAACCGCTCTGTCCCTCCCGGCCGGTAACATACGAACAAACGAATCTCTCTCCCAGGGCCGGCTCAAGGTATAAGTGAGCTAGGCACCTGCGCACCTGCATTTAGCAGGGGCGGCATTTTCAAAATTGACTCGTACATTTCTTTTAGTTCTATCGATGTTTTATAAAAAAAATGTTTAAATTAATCAATTCGTGAAAACCACTTACCTATATAATAAAATAATATTGTCTAAGCCAGGGAGCGTGCAAAAGTTTGAAATTTGAATATCTCGTTTTGCTAGAAACCTAATTACAATTTTTCAGATTTTTCCGAATCGTATTATACATATTGAAAGCTGTGAGTGTGACGACCCTGTAACCTAGGGGGCGCATTGCTTCGGTTCAGCCTCAGGGTAAAAAAAATGGCTCGGTACGACTCAGTTGTGGAGAAACGCGAAAACTACTCACGTGACGGCACACGCAGGAGACACGCGCACGACGGTTCACGGGGCAATGTGCCGAAGCAACGGAAACGGTACCCGTCGTGGTCGAAGCCTTTAAACACCCGAACCGTGTCGGATACACGGAAACGTCCGGAAAACGGGACGTCGACGTAAGATAATAGCAAAATTGATCAACCAGACCGTATCCTGTGCACGATTGCAGTACGCCCGGCGGTAACGCTCGCGCAAACACACTTTTTTTTCCCCGGTAACAAAGACGATACATGCACGTAATCATTATGTACAGAGTACTTCAACGGAACAACATTTTTTACTACTCGACATCTTATTATTGATATTTTTCTGAACTCGACATCTGAAGTTCAACATTTTAGTTTGCCGTTTTGAGAAAATTTATGGTCACTCCGGCTTTTTAAAAACGTTCGGTATTCACATAATAACCTTGTAGAAGTTATCCGTCGATTTTCTGCAACAATTTGCAGAATACATTTGCATTTTATCGACAATATTTATGCAACCGGATCGATGAAATAATAAAATTATTTAAATGTTGAAAAAACCGTAATGAATGACCCAGTTTTTATAGTAAATTTTACCATATAAATGTCTCTGAAAAGTAGGTTTACGATACGACTGTTTTAATTTTTGTTTAAAAGAATATAATTAAATTTTAAATTTTAAGATCCAAAAAAAAAAAATATATATTCAAACATTTAATTTTTAGCACAGTATTATAATATCGATATAAGACTATCGAACAGAACCGATATTATTTCATTTGCCAAATCATGCCAAAACATTTAGTGCGTATAAAATATTGTACCTCACCGTGATAAAAAAAAAAGTAAATAACCGGCGAACGAAAACATCAAAACCAAATGTTCAGTACCCGGTCGTCATGCGTTGTGTGTGAGGTTCGGTTTTTTTATTAAGAGACGCTAAAAGAGTTATTGATTTTCTATAAGTACTTAAAATTACGGTTTTCACGATGTGCGCGATAATATTATACACGAACGTATCGAGTTCGTTATTACGTAGTAGACGATTTAATGCATTTAACGTTGAACGCGCGCGCGAGATAAAAGCAAACATTTTTTTTTCTTCGCTTGCGATCGCGTAATACTCCGTTTACCGTACACGATAAAAATCTAATCCTGACGTTCGGATAAATTGCGTCAATTCCATATCGTACACTGCCCGTTTTCCTCTCTTTCCCCGGGTCCACAAACGAATCGTATGTAAATGAACTCCTACTACTGCTCAATTACAACTAATTTCATATTTTTGACTTTGTTAAACACTGCTATTAGGTTAAATCTCAATAAGTATGATTGTATATTAATTATTAGAAAAAAAAAAATTCTCGATAAGAGTATTTGATTATTGGTCGTCTACGATAGGGCGTAATTTTATCATTTCCCCACTTCTGCATAAGCATCCGATGCTACCGAATCCGATGGGACCTTTGTCAGCCAATTAGCCGCGAGTCTCCGCGGCGCAGGACGCATTGTGCTGTCGCCGTTATTTGTTGTCCTTCCGTAGGCGTGTCTAGAACGGAACCGTTGTCGCACGCTTTGTACACGTTAGGTCATGCCCCCCCCGGGGGACGTGCGAAACCGGGTGCTAGACACGCCACGGGGGTGACAGGCTTCAAAATTACGGCTGCATCCGAATTGGTTCCCATACCTAAAAATTGACATCCGAATTGGTTCCCGACATTCCAGGTAACAAACATCCGAATTGGTTCCCAATAAATACTTTCGAAAAGGGCGAAATCCAATCTAATTATATTTGTTATTTAATATTATTATTTTACTAACATTTTGAAATTTCCCATATTTATAAGTACCAAGGTGGATTGATAAGTACGAATTTCGGAATGGATAAGATGAAATAAATTATCATTTAGATAAAAACCGTGATAAAACGGGCGTTATATTATCGATATTGACGGATATCTAGTCGTACTTATAAGTCAGTACGGCATTCAGTAATCCGCCGTAATAACCGCAAAGTGTTTGTATTAGTGATTGTATTTGTGTTTTAATATTTTCGAATATGGAATTTATGTACAGTGAAAAAAATAAAAAACTTATTGTATTGTTTGTTATACATTTTTACCTCAATAATACAAAAAATGATAAGAATAATGCTTAAAAATAAATGGACGAATTAATATTATGTTTATTATATTGTTATAAGAATATCATTATACAAATTAAAGTGAAAAAAAATCAATGTTATATATACATACAGTCCTGAGTCTGTATAAAATAGGAAGGAAAAAAGAAAATATTTTGACCCGGGAACCAACTCGGATATACCCTTCGTATCAATCCGGGAACCAATTCGGACGTTTCGGAACCAATTCGGACACTCTGAAAATTACAGTTGCTAACCAAAACAGTGTTGTGTAAAGAGTTCGAAAAAAGAATACCGATACTGTCGACCAGAGTTCAGTTTGTACAAACAGAAATGTCGGTATAACGACGGGCGCGCATAGAGGCAATCCGCGATGAACACGGTCAAAGTTCTCGCGGGACAAGACCGCAAGAGGATCAGAAGGAAAGTTTTTACGCGCTGCGTCTCGTCGTTGCGGTGAAGTTGTGAAAATCGGTTTCCGATAGGAACTCGCGTAACATGTAACTCGTCGCAACGGCGCGTCACGTAATAATCGTTTTGTCTTTTTTCTCTCGTCAAAGAACTATCGTTTCCGCGCGAAAAACTAATTTCGTAAGAACCGTCCGTGAAACGAGAGCGACAAACGACCGCCGCGCGTACAACACATAACGATAAAAACGGTATTAACGGTGCAACGCGTAGTGTTATTTCAGAGATCGTACGATAAACTGTCGCGAACAACACCTTCGAGGCGATGTTGTCGCGCATGTTCACACCCGTAACCGCATCGCTTACGTGTTTATTCTCAGTGGCGTAGATACATTTTTTTTCTGGGGCGGAGGGGGTGTTTAAGAGACAATTCATAATATCCCTAGTACATCTTGTTACCAGGTCCTAAGTAATAACGTTACGTTTAAAATGGTATTATTATTGCGTCCCGTATTTAATGAAAATTATCTTGTTACTCAATTCTTAGTCTATAACTGATCATAGTGAAATGAAAATATCGTTTTACTGTAATACGTAAAAGTTAATGAACAATGATTAAATATGATTAAAAAAAAAAAAAATCTTAGGGGAGTGAAAACCCCTTACACGCCACTGATAACACGCACGTATTTATGCCGCGGCAACACGTCGATTTTTCCGACACAGGAAGTGTATTCGCACACGCGTTCGCGTCCGCGACGACGGTGTACACACGGGCCGGGGCCAGGTGCAGCGTCGGCCCACGCGATGGCCTCGATACGAGCTCAACGCATTACTTGCCCGTCGCTGGCTAAATCGGGCGAAGCGACGACGGCATTACCGGCCGAACGAATATCGTACGATTACTTGTAAGCGGCGCGCGATGTCCCGGAAACGGAAAACGCGCGCGACGAAGGATACGAGTGGGTGTGCGAACGCGAACGACGTCGGTTTACGGCATAAATTATGACACGATGCGCCGGGCAGTTTCCGCGACGAACGCCCGCGTTGGCCGTGCGCAACAGTGTTTATGATTAACATATAACATACGTGCGAGAACGGTTCATTTAGACGGTGCCGATGAAAATATGAAAATCGTCCGACGGAAACGCGTGCCGATTTCGAAATTTTTCACCTCCTAACCCGTAAACCGACAACCGGCGATGTTATCGAATTCTCGGGACGCCGGGGATCGTTTATCCAACGCGCTTTACCGATCTCGATTTCGAATCGATCTTATATTTCCCACCAACAACAGTCGGACGCGCGCTACGTACCGCACTCGTTTTTCCCATTTAAATGAACACGAATCAATTGTTTCTCGCGATCTTTCGATTTTAATATCATATTATTTTTTCACGCGCGGAACGCTGTAATTGTATTCTTCGTCATTACGTCGTTCACGCAGTGCTCGACTTGAGCGGCGTACCCTTTCTAATTTTTAGAAATTTGAGCGTACCCCCAACTATTATGATGTTATAATTATAACGCTTAACAAGTTTTGGTGACGCAATTTTTTTAAGCAAACAGAGTCCCCCTTCTTTAATCTATCCAAGTCGAGCACTGCGTTTACGTGTCGTTGAAATAGCTATCGAGTTGGCTCACTTCGCGTGCATATATATATCGATTGAATTTCAACCAAGAATTCAATCAAAAAAAAAAAAACCAGGTTTCGGTCCTCCAGGCGAATACGGCTTTTGTTTCTTCGGCGGTAAAATTTAACGTTCCCGAATGAACGGTCGCCAATGGCCGACTATGATGTGTTCGTTCAAGCACCGTACCGCAATGGCGTGCCCACGGACGTCTGTAGACGCCTTTGATGAGACGCGCGCGCCTTGGTACGAATCGCACCGTTTGAATGCGTTCTCGCCGATATTTTCCGGAACGCCTTCCGCGACGGTAAGCTGACGGGATACGTGTTACGTACTCGCGCGACGGTAAATATATTATTGTCACGTCACGGTGTCGCACTTGTTACCCATACAATGTTATGGTTCATTTAATCGTTTGCCCTCTCACCGCCGCGGATTTGTCGCAGTGCGACACCGGTTCCTTTAGCGGTGGCGCAGAGCGCCCAATGGGGGTTTTCGGGTCCGGACAACCCAATTGAAATTTCTACACACTCAACGGTTTAATAGAAAATATGTAGCACGTAGTGTATTTCAATTTCCCATTATCTTCAACGTGCAAAGTTTATAGATTATATAATATACCTATAACGTATAAAAACCGTACTATAATTGTTAACGGTAATTTGTTGGTATTGAGTCAACAAACACTAATTACAATGAGAGAACAGATAGAATAAAAATTTTGGACTCCTGCCCCCCCCCCACCCTCATAGAAAATTCATGGGTACGCCCTTGCGGTTGCGACAACTGCGGTCGTAAACGCGGGAGCAGGTCCGGGGCGGTTGGGGAAGTGACGTGTCGGGAAAAAATGGAACGATGCGAACGGAATCGGTGCGAGGCGGTAGGAGCGGACGACCGGCGGTGGTTTTCGCAACGCGCGAGCAGCTGTGCGCGTTTTCGCATTCGGTCTCCGGGTCACTGGAACGAACGCGCGGCGACCGGAGGCGGACGGACGCGCGAGAGAAAGTCCGGGAGACTTGAACGCACCGCCGCGCAGCGTATTACGATATCGTCATCATCGCAGTCGTCGTCGTCGTCGTCGTTGTTGCGACGCGTTCACAATAATATTATTGTTATTATTATTATTATTATTATTATTATTATCATCACTATTATTATTATTATTATTATTATTATCACTATTATTATCTCGTCCGTGCCGGACGAATGAAAACGGACCTATGCATTACGAGCGATGTACGTTCGCTCGTAACGCAGACTAAGCGTTTTTCAAGTGCATTACGTACCTTGTCCGTAAGCGCACGGATCGGTGTTGCATTATGCGCGTGTCGTCATCATCGCGTATTATTACTTCATCGCGGTCGCCGCGCCGCCGGGGCCACGGGTTACGTCGACCTCTGGTCCGCGTGCCTTCCGGTGACGAGCTGTACGTTATCGTCGTACGACGAGATTGTTCCATTAATTTTTTATTTTTTTCATTTTCGCACGCAGCGACCTAACCTGGAGCTGGTCCACTCCTGGTGGATGGATGACGACTGCAATATGCCGTGCGCTGTTGTATCAATTGTCGATTTTTTTTTTTTTTTTTATCGATCGATCGGAAATAGAAAACGAATATAAATCCCTGTGTTGCGCGCGTGATAAACGGAAACCGAAAATCATGGTTCACGATACCCCAAAAGTGCTTTAAACCTTTCAACAACATACGTTAGTGTATCCTCGTCATTAATACATTTTAGCACGTGTTCCGTGTACCCAATTAATTGTAATACAATGTCAAAAATCAAAACCAAGCATTAAGATATGTAAATCCGAGAAAAAATTATTCCACGTTAAACAAACCGCTACCGTGTAACCGTAGGTGCTAAACTTAAAACGCTGATTCCGTGCACCAATATTCTCCAAACTGACTGATAATTAACGCTATTTTACTGTTCAACAGCTATCCCGTAGAGGTCCAAGTCTTGATGCTCGAGAACTGAAAGCCTTCTCGTAATTACGTCCGACGACCACTTTTATTCATCGATTGGTTGGGAAATAACAGTCCGTATGAAAATGGATAAGTGCGTATAGAATGATTGGCGATAAATATCGTAGAGAATGATTGATGGAGTCATATAAAAAGTAAAGTATGAAAAGAACCGTCCAGTTACCGTACCTTTACTGATCGTGTGAATAATCAACAAAATATAGAAATTACGCAGAGTAATAAGATATCGGTGGGCCGGTGTCGTCTTATTCCAATGTTTCCCAGCATTTTTCAGACCACTGACCGCTTTACATTTGCACAAGAGTTTGCGTCTGGCCACTGATTAGGAAACACTGTTTTAGGCGAAAGGATCTTTCGGAAGTAGCGGCGAGATATTGTAGATGGATATTACGTGTCGGTGGAGATTTACTTAACAGGCACTGTACGTTCAAAATATGCGCGAATGAAATATTTAAAAAAATTGTTTTGTCGTTAAACAATTCGAATCGTAAATGCCACCGTTTCAAAGACTATACCCACATTAATACGAACAATAAGCATGTAGTATTTTGAGAATTATTATAACATCGTACGATACAATTCTTCCGTAATACATAATTATTGTTTGATACGCAGATTGTAATATTTATAGGTCATGTCTCGTTCGTGCCTTTCGTGGTTATAGTCTGTAGTCATTGAACGAGATGAGTATAATCGTGAAATAAGATTGCTCATCGAACATGTAATTGTGCGAAACGTTATCATACATATTCTAGCCGGTAACGAGGTCGTAAAAAATTATTCGTTAAGTATTTAATCGAGTTTCTAAATATTAAAAAAAAATTATGCTACCCGAGCACTTAAATTACAATTACATTTTTAACACCTATATTTACGTGAAATAGTTTTTACTATACATTTCAAACCATCGTATGGACCGATTTGCAACTGTACAGTTTCTAACACCTCAAGTCTCAATGACAACATACGCACAGACGCATTGGTTTTCTAGTAAAAAAACAAAAACAGAATTTTTCTTAATTTAACTTTCATTTACTGTTTGACAGCTTCGCTTAATAAAACATGTCAAACAGCTCCTTCGTGACGCTTTAGTGGATAAGCACGAGCGTTTTTTTTTTTTTGCGTAAAGTAATTGTACTGAGCCACGTCGTTGACTCTGAACCGTTTTTAATACAGCCACAAATCGTGGCCGACAATTATATTTAGATATACGCTATTCGAATAATTAACCGATCCTATGGGTAAAGTATTACATTCCTCTTTACATTTATAATGTATTTCGTCGTTATTTTTTGGGTTTCACGTGAACCTCGATAACCCGTAACGGACCGTACTGTCTGTACAAAAAGTGTTTTTCGCATCAAATACTCCTGTGGGCACGACGGTCAAAAGTAGGAAAACGACCAGGAGAGTCAACTAAACCATAACCGACGGGCGTAATTATTGCGCAACTCGCGGTCGACCGATAAGACGCGACCGTTTGGATATCGGTCCATCGTAACGTTTCGTCGTTTACTCGCATAGTACACGTCTAGGGGGGGGGGAGTGTTTCATAAAACGGGTTTTCATGTTTTTTAAACACGATGCGCAGGTACGCAGCCAGGATTTTTGTTTGGGGATCCAACATAAAATCTATCACCAACTACCAATAATGTTGGGAGAAAAAAAAAAATTCAAATCATAACAAATAGGAGTACTCACATCTTTAGCTAACTGTAATATTAGAGTCGAACTACTCGATGAATCACATCAGTTTTCTCCGATGCCTGCGTGTTCACTTTTTGGTTCCACATTAGTCGTACACTTTTTAGAAGTTGTTTTAAAACGATTGCCAAGCACACCTCTCTTCATAGCGGAAAATTTTAAAAAAACAACAAAAAATAAAACTTAACTCAACGGTCTGCGTATGAGCATATATATCTACTCGATAACACCACATTAAAAGACAAAACTGAACGTTCTTACTGCTCGGAAACTAGTGCAGTGAATAGTTCAACAATGATTATTATCCTTAAAAGTATAAATTTAATACTATGTTCAGTTGGGTATACAAAGGAAATCAAAATGTTATCTTTAATTGATACCTCCAACGGATATACCTATATAAAGGTATATTATTATCTAATTTATATATCCGTGATGCCTTCAGACAAACAACGGGACAAGTGCCGATAACGAACTAAATATAATATGATATTACATAAATTCTTGGAATATCAATGGAATCATTGATTTTTTATCGTCACTTTTAAAACGTAATTTATACAAAATCAAAGTACCATCTAATTGTTTGGGAAGTAAGATTAAAAAAATTTAGTGGGGGTTCAGACCCCATGGATCCACCCCCTGGCTACATGCCTGACGATATGTATTGACGTATCGGTGATAATATCAGCAAAATCACTTTTCTCGCCGATCGATAACACATAAACAATAACTGAATCAGGAATTTGCTATATCCGTATTGTACAGCAATAAATAATATTAGTAATAGTAAGTGTTTTAGTACAGACAGAGGTAGAACTAGGAATTTTTAAACCCGGGGAAAATGTTAAAATTACGACCAATAATCAAATACTTTTCTCGAGAATTTTTTTCTAATAATTAATATACAATCATACTTATTGAGTTTTAACCTAATATCAATATTTAACAAAGTTAAAAATATCAAATTTGTTGTTAATATTTATAAATTTACACCCTCTAAAATTTTACGCCCGGGGATGAATCCCCATCTTCCACCCCCTAGTTCCTCCCCTAAGTATAGGTGCACTGTTGTGATGCGTTTACTTATACATGCAAACGTACCTTAAACATTTTTTTAAATTCTTTCTCTTCGGAGAACTGTCTTGTGTTCTGCTTATCTACTTTTGTACCATTCTGACAGTATTTTGCAATTATTTAAAAAATAAAATGTGTCTTCTGGTACATTTCTGCGTGCGTAATCCACGGTTTTAAGTGTCGAAATCAGCTTATTTTTTCTCAAACTATAACGTATTTTTTTATATATATATTAATAAAAATAACACAAATTACGTATAGAATTTTTATTATATTTTTTGTTCTTTCTTAGACAATAGTTGTTAACGCGCATTGCAAATTATCATTATTATTATTATTATTATTATTATTACTATAATTTAGATTTATAAGTGTACATGTATGGTATACAGTAATAACCGGAGCTGGATTATGATCATAATAACTATTACTTTTGGTAAAGCCCTTTCACCCAAAAAAATTTAATTTTTTTATTTAGATTTAGTAGGGCCTCTTACTAAACGTTAGATTATACAGAGTATAGATATCATATATTTTGTCGAACTCGGGATACCGAACTCTCCGATGTGTAAAATTAAAACGTATATAATGTTGTTAATGATAAGAACTATTGATATTTTAATGAGCGGGAATGTGAGATGCTCACATGTGCTCCGATAGCATTACAACGTGTTACTACAACGCGACGAGACCAAAAATAGTAATCGAACAGTTAAAACGGAATTATTATTCATTGTGCCGTTTCGTGGGCCGAGGGAAATTATACCTATGTTTAAAAAAAAAATTAAATAAAATATTCTGCCAAGAACAGAGTAAAAAAGCTTTTATAAATCGAAAAAGCTACGGTGTAAGAATGATAACAATAATTTATAACTTTAAAATAATTATATTTCGATTCTCGTCAGATGTTTAGAGAAAATTATTATTTAATTTACTTGCATTGTCAGCGGCCTACGGTTTGTCTATAAAACATTCTGTGCAGACGCACCTTTTTGAAGAAAAACAAGAAGAAAAAAATATATAACGATGGCCGCTGAAAAATGGGATTAAAGAGATTTAAAATTCCTATGCAAATGAATGTGTCGCTATGATATGTGACACTCGCGACACACCTTAGTGCCGAAAATAATAGAAAATCATATAAAACGTGACATATGGTCACCACATTATGTAGAATATAATACAAGCACTACGATCAGTTTTTCGGTACAAACTTACCCAAATAAGAATGAATCTGGATTATAGTGAACGATAAGTTAACGTTTTTAATTTGCGAGCTAGTTTTTATTCAAAAACATAATACATAATTCTGTAACAATGACCAATAAAACATTATACACACATAGTAAAGTCGTAAAGATGTATTAAGTTTAAAAATACATGTTATACTGACATCAGTATAAAAATCTCGGTAGCTCCAAAAGCCCGAAGGATATAGAGGTTCCACCAAGTCCTTTTTTTCAAGTCAATGAACAAAAGTTGATATATACGTGAATTTATCTGTAAACATTTGAAAAACATAGTTAAACGGTGCATCCGAAAAACGATTAGTTAGTCGAAAAAAAATGAAAATGTTAAATATTAAATTCGCTAAGAACCTTAAAACAACAGAATTCAACTTAATCGTACCCATAAGTATAATATTCAAGCCGTGACACGCAAAATAATGTTTTTTGACGTACGGAAGAACAATTGACGAAATCGATCTTCTCCGCATAATACTATACGAAAAAAAATGTAAAATAAAAAAATTTATGAATCCAACACGAACAGATTGATTTTTGCGACTTTGAATGACACTGGCGTGATTTAAGCTTTTAACAAAAGGGTATTACACTGAAACTAAATTTACACGTCACATTGACGATTACGTGTAGAGTTCCTTCTTTTACGTACCCTATCAAAATAACCAATCAATAAACAACTACCACACCAAATGTTTCGTTACTTTAAAAATACGAATTACTCATTTGAAATTGCATACACATCGCAGCTATTAAATGTAATGTTTAACGACCGATAAACTATCGCCTAATAGATTTCTTTTCCGGTGTTTACATTTGCAATCATTGAGAATTTCGATTCACGATTTGAATTAAAAAAATATTAATCGAACTAACAATGGTTACAGCTAATCCTACACCGGGTCTTTAACGTGTTTATTTTTTTATGCTGTAGGACGCTTAGTCCAAGGCTGTGAAATATTATTGCGATAAACAACGGCTCTCGTAATCCCTTCTGGGGTTTGAAAAAATAAACCCCGCCTGACTTAATATACCTAGACTTCTTATTCCCTCCTCCCTCTCCCGTCAACTAAACCCTTGGTGCGGCTGCCGGGTCCTTTGCGCGTCGCCGCTGTGCACTATACAGCGTTTAAAAAAAAACGCACAATACATCTATTTATTACGTTTCGAATATAAATCACTTACACACAATCTAGGCAGCGCCTTAGATGAACGTAATACTTCGGCTTATCGTTTTCCTTGATCGTGTCGTTTTACGGTTCCACCGCGATCCGTTGAACGCGATTACCATAATAAACGCGAACGCATGTATATTCAAACACTTAATATCGCAACGCGGATTGCCGTCTTTTGGAAACGAAACGCTTCCTGTTATTTCTGCGGCTCGAACGCGGACGCGATTGAACACGACGTATTTAAGCAGCGCACACACCGTTACACCACCGCGCGGTTCGAAGACGTGACGTGGCGGAAATATAGGAAAGGTGAGAAATCACGCGCTGGACGCATATGCTTCTGGTTTGTGTGTCATTCGACCAGGGTTAGGATGATCGTCACTGTATCGTAAGCGCAGCGGTCTTAGGGTTTGATTTCGTTATTTCACTTTATTGGAATTTCACTTCCCTCCCAACGAGGAAGAGGCAATAAATCGCTCCTGGGGTTCGTAACATCGATTTCAAAGATATCCTCAAGCTCGCTCCTGTGATTCGCAACCGGTAGTGGCTCTAACAGTTACCGTCGGGAGAGGCGAGAAACGCTGGCGAAAAGGGTTTCCGTCGTCCGGCGAACTTTTCTCTGGACAGAAATACGTGTAAAAGACATCCGATCGCCGAAACGCGTACAAGACGTAGTTCGACCTGACCTGTGCACGGCGGTGGTGGACGATGAAAATGCGTTAGGAATGAGCTGCAGCCCAGGGCCGTCCCGAAGGGGGGTTAAAGTGACTTACCCCCCAACGAAAATACCAGTCGGCAGTCGGACTTATTTCATTATAGCCTAGAAGAACCTAATTTTACTTACGGAAAACAAATATTACATATTTCGTAATACAGTGTATACACAAATAAAATTTATATTACTACTTATATTACAATATAAAATATTATTATATATAAATATAATTAAATTGTCAATTTTAAAAACGCGCGACACTGACACATATATACATATTAAAAAGTAAAAATACGACTACATATAGTTAACTATACTACATATATTGAGTAAAAAAATTTTAGTCGGCATTTTTCATATTATTCACCCCCCTTGATTTTCATCTTCGGGACGGCCCTGCCGCGGCCACGTTCGCGTGTTAATGCATGACGGTTACGAACGTGCGGTTTTATTTTTAATTTTTTAATTTTTTTTTTTATTTGTTATTTTTGTTTTCCTTCTCTTCGACTTTATCCGTACGCGTAAAATATTTGATAAACGTTCGATATCCATTGTCCATTATATTTTCGTCGCGTTTAACTAAGTACAAGGCAATTGAATACAGTTTTAAATACTCATTGACTTTTAAACATCTGTTTTCGAATGAATTCTTATTACGTACCTCAGATACTACACGAAAAATCAAATAAACATTGAATGTTACGTAAAGTTTTTGTTTAAAATTTTTAAATTCCGATCACATGTAAATATCGTTTCGACCGTTATGGTCGAAAAATACTGTGTGGGCGGTAAAATGCTCGTTCATTAGAGTACGATCATCGTGTCCACCGTCACGAGCGCGCGTCAAAACTGTTCGGAAACCCCTTTGCAATTAGGTATTTAACGTACGCGTATATTTTGTCCTTACTGTTTATATTTTTCATATAAGTAATGTAAAATAATATTACTATCGTCTGTAATGGTATACGCAATTCACGCACGTACACCCACGGACGGTTTCGCATAAATTATTCGATTTATAATTTTTTAATTGTGATACTAATTTTAACACGATAACGTTGATTAGGCACGTTCACATTTTTGATTGAATATTAATGTTTAATACCATTAGATTGGGTACTTCGTTGTAATTAATGACAATGTTCAATTTTATTCGTTTTTTTTTGTACTTCATTCATTTCACACTGTTTTCTGTAGGTCAATAAACTTTTTTTATTGTAATCATCATAATTCTTATGCACATATTATCGCCGGATAAGTTGTTGATTGAAGATAGTGACTAAAGAATAAATATTCTAAAAAAAGTAACTTTCGGTGATTATTTAAATTTAAATACGTGAACGATATGATTCAATGATATTTTCATAGAGGGAGGATCTATATTTTTAATTTTATAACTAAATGTGTGATTTGTAAAGTCAGTTAGTGGGTGTTGACCAGTTGCCCCCCATGGCTGTTATCGGGATTTTTAAAATATACCAGTTGCCCTCAACCAAATGTACCAGTTACCCTCACATGTTAATATATACATGATTACAATATATAGCCTGTAAAATAGTATAAAATGATAAAATCAAATTTTAATATTTGCAATTATATATGATATTGTATTTTGTAATAAATAATAAATATAATATATTATACAAATAGTATGGGTAAAATGAAAATTATAATGATAGAAATAAAGAATTCATAATAAATCGTAGTACACATCATATTATATGAAAAAGTTAATAAAATAATAAATATTATAATAATTATGTGGCATAATTTGTCAAAAAAAAAAATTAGATAAAATATTCATATGCTTATAATAATTACTAACAAAATAATATGAAAAAGTCAAGGAAATAATAATATTATAATTATGTGGCAATTTTTAACAAAATAATATGTAAAAGTTAATAAAATAATAAATATTATAATAATTATGTGGCATAATTTGTCAAAAAAAAAAGAAATTAGATATAATAATTATATATTATGTTTTGTTATAATAATGACTAACAGATTTTACAAAATCTAATCTACTAATATTTTTGTTTTTATATTTATTTATAAAATCTTCTATTCTGGTTTTTTTGTTTAAATATGTGCGATAAGTTATATTTTTAATCTCGTTTACACTGCTTATAGCAATGTATGTATTTGTTTGTACTTCTTTTATAACATTTATAAAAATAAAAATGTTTGGATGTGCACTACTAAAGTTCCTCGAAAATGACGAATGAAATGATTCACATGCATTTGTAGTCTTTTCTGAATCAATTGAATTCATAGCCCATAATGCAGGTGGTAAAGTAGAACTTGAGGAAATATATGTGTCAACTAAATAGTCACAAAATTCAATTAATTTTTCTGATAAAGGCTTAATTGACATGAGATCTTCAACAAAACAATCGTCTACTTCACTAGAGGATGGTAAGGAGAGACCGAAAATTAAGTGAAGCCATTTTTCAATTACTGAATTTGGATCTATATAATCCGGCTTTAATCCTAATAGTTATATGCGTTTCCACCATGACTGAGTTAGATGAAATCTGCACCCCACGACTGTAATTAATGGCCGAACAACTTTGGAAGCTACATGAATACTTTGTTCGAAATCGGATACAATAATTGACAGCTTGAATTCAAGTTCAAAGCTAGAGCATTTTTTTTTTAACATATTAAATAATAATTCGTACATCTTCGATGATTTGTTAGGCAGCAATGAAAATACTAATGGAATATAAGGTCCATTTTTGACACAGTATATTGTAAAAAGTTGCAAAAAAAATTTAGCACAGTATTCAAATGTTCCGTCTACAAAAATTTTGTCTCGGGAACATAAAAATTTTAAATTTGATTCTGTCGTAAAGCATACAATATTTTCCGTCATTACAAATATCAAAATTTGATTTTATCATTTTATACTACCTTACATTATTTTTATAAATAATTTTATTTATAATTTGTATATTTACCTCCCCTATTTTACAGGCTATATATTGTAATCGTGTGTATATTAACATGTGAGGGCAACTGGTACATTTTGCTTTAGGTAATTCGGGAGGAATTGGTATAAAAAAATGTACTTTTGGGGGCAATCGGTACATGCTCCAGTTAGTTGAACCCAGAGCTGGCGTTAGGGGTGGGCGAACTTAACCTTTGTTTATTATTATTGTCAGTCGCCGTTCGTAATCGCTATTAATTTAAAATTTAGATATTAATAGCATCAGATAACGATTAAAAATAAAACGAAAACTAATTATATGAAGAGGGACGTATATTTGTTATATATTTCCGATGGTCCCGTCAGTGGGTGTCCGCCCCTCAGAAGGTGCGTTGTAATGCATATTCGAAATGTATATCATGAATACGAAACGTAATCGGTTACTATTCAATTCAATATTTTAGAAAGTAAGTACACTATTTTCGACGAAATGAAAAATCAAAAAACTATCTGTTTGAAGTGTCGTGCGATTAAACCACTTAACACGTATATGCTAAATATTTGTCCTATAATTTATATAGTTAAAAAAAAACTACGATTTCTTCATTATATTTTAATTTTTCTTATTTAAAGTTTCGTTTGATTACGAATATTTTTAAGAAAAAAAAAAAATACCAATAACGAAAGAACACACTTCACAAATATTTTTTTTAATTTTCAACATTTATTACTTAAGATTATGTTCAAACAATAACGCGATTTTAAACGCTCGACAAAAAATATTTCTTTGTGCGTTTCATTTAAAAATATGTTTACATAAATAAATAATATAATAAATCTTTCAAAACGACGTACGAATAAAATTAAAAGAATAACAACATTCGTTTTATGCCACTATTAAAATCAAGATATTTTATGATCACTCAAATTTTTATTGGAAAAATATTTTTTAAACATTTCTCTCTGGACTGAGAAATAAACCGATCATCCCATGATCGAATTTTTGCAGCCGATCCTTCTACCCTTGGGTATCACCACCCGCATGCCCTGATATTAAAGGCACAATATGGTGGTGACCCTGTACAATTGTTTACGAATTTCTAATTATTTTTTTCAAAACTTTTTCAAAACACGTACTGCATATTATTAATACACGTACTGGGTGCGATGATATTCTTACCGCTTTCAAACACGAACCTTGAAATCGCATTGTCCGTAATGATTCCTTAGCACACCAACACCGCATATTTACATAACACGTGATCGTTAGAATGATGTGAAATTTTAATTTTTTTTTTCTTTTCGAAAATCCCGTATGCAGTATTTCGTTAAAGTAACCACTTCAGAGCGTAATAACGATTTTAATAAATATATATTACAAGAAAAACGACGGTACACTTGTACACGATGTGTCGCATTATAACGATTTCGCTCGTTACAAGTGTTACGTGTTTTCGTAAACAAAAACTCGACGGTTCCGAATGCGGTCGTAACAAGATTTGCGTTCGAGTTAGCGAACCGGCGGAAAACTATGTATAATATATCGTCCCGAGGATTCCGTCGCCATACCTAACTAACTTTTACGTAATATTCCGCACATAATTAGCAACTATAATAAGCTCATTGTCTTAAGTTTTTACTAAACGTACGCAACGAGATCGGGTAAAGTTTCGAAATATTATTTTATTACATTAAAAAATGTGGAATACGTCGATTCAATACAATGGTTTTTATGGGTTGCGATATAGTCCGCTTATATTTTGATAATAACTGACTGGCTCTGGTTTTGTTCTCTCTTACTAGGATATATATTGCATGATAAATCATCAGTGCCGGGTTAAAGGGGGAAGGGGACATCTGCCCCGGGTGGCGAAATTTTAGGTCCGATTTTTAATCCGAAATAAAAATGCGACGATCGAGTCGACCCCACGTTTTTAAATTATTTTTTATTCTATCTCGCACACGAGTGTATACTTGAACTCTTGAACTCTTGAGGGTCTAAAAACGTGTCCGAGGCATCACGTCGGTTAATATTGTCGGATGTCGAATGAAATTCACCATTCGCCTAACAACGAATCAGTTGCCGTGAGTACAAACGTAGTCAAAATCGTAGTGAATTTAGTGTAAATATTTTATTAATAGCGGAATCGGTCGGTACCATGATTTCGACTACGAGTTAGTTGACTATTTCGATGAAATCGTTGCTAGGGAAACGGTGCATTTTACACGCTTGTTTAAAACGTTGAAGAAACGTACATAATATGAATGTGCCAATGTATCCATGGATATCGCGGATGCTTGACGACGGCTGTGACGTAGGGCGTAACGTTTCTTTTTTTTTTATTTGTATTCGTCATCGAATTGTCGAAGTCGTTTGTTTGCTTAGCAATGTTTTCTTTTCGCGGACTTTATTTTACGCTCGAAATCGTTGATTTTAGTTTTTAATTTAACGCGTCGTCCTAAAAAAAAAAAAAAAAAAATGCGCACCAGGGAATATCAACCGTACATAGGGGCGCTCTTATATCAATGACAACGTGCGGGCGATGATTTCACGAGACGCATTATTTATCCTTAATCGTTTTAATTCCGATGGTTTCGTCAAGACACGTTAAGTAGCGAGCGCCGTTTCTAATTGAACGTCCCGTGAACACGGAATACCACCGGCATATAGTATTTTTAAATAGTATTCGGCGTGAAAAACAACCGTCCGCTCTGGGACCGATGTCCGTAATACGGGGGGTGTAAGAAACGGATGGATGAGCAATGGCAATGATGGTAATGATTGCATAAATGCATGTCGCCGCTACTGTACCGGTTTATCTTCACGGAACATCTCGTCCAGGACCACGTCATTATGTGTGTTTATATTTTATATTTTGCATGACTTCAGAACGTTACGTTTCGAGTGTAGAAAAAATACATTTTTTCAAACGTAACTAATCAATAAGCAAAAAACAAAAAACACAATACGAAAAAAAAAATAAAAAAAAAAAAATTTGAATATCAATAAAGGAAGCGAATCGTTAAACGGAATATTCAAGGGAATAATCAACAAACGTTAACCAAATCAATTAAAATTAATTAATATTATAAACGTTACACGCAAGAACAATTGTAAAACGACTCTACAACAGCTTTTGGAAATATTCATGGGTTATATTTTTTACGATTTTAACAAAAAAAAACTGAAAAAAACTAAATTCTAATGATCGTCGACAGGTTGCGAACAACAATTCTGCGTACGATCTCGAGTAGTCAAAAAGTTCCGAGTTTGTTAATCGCGCGACAAAGATGCTCTGCATGATTGTACAATAAATAATTTCAAACGTTTTGAGCGGAAAAAAAATGTAAGCAACTGCTAATTATTTAAACATAAAAATGAATTGCAACTAAAACTACCGTTTTTTTTTTTTATTCTTCCGATCCTCGAACCTTGATATCATATTATTCGAGACAGATCGTACCGATTGTGCAATTTTTGTGTGTACGACAACTTCTAACTAACCGAGTGTTACTACTGACACGAACAACGCCTAACTTTACGATATAATAAACGATAATAAACAATTCGGTTGCATTACATTTCATTTCCATTGCGATGAGATGTTTAATGACATTCGATTAACGCGCGAAATAATTCTAAGCACCGGTACCGGTTACTCTTATTTTATTCGTTTATTTATTGAAACCAGAGTTGGCTCGAACACAGAATAATGTGAATACTGCAACAGCACACTGAACAACAACAACATTAATTGTAATAACAACAACATTAGCCCGACGCAGTATACATTTTAACACATCAAACGATTTACTTGACCAAGATCCACTCGTCACGTACATTTATCGAGTAGCTAATCACGAAAGACGTGTCAAGGTTCGACTCGTTTCCCGGTCTCGAAGACCTTTCGAGCGGATTATCGCGTCCGTTCTTCCCGTTCCGAGTGTAGCGATGCCCGTTCAATGTTACCGTTTACCCGGTACTCGAATTTCGAAGTTGAACCACGACGTAAGTATGCCGATGTGTTTACGCTTTATGTATTCGTTTGAATACGACGGAGCAGGAAACGCGATTTGACACTCATTACAATATTATGACCCGCAATCGATATTACACGTCATTTTTGTAGAGCATACGCGCACAAGTGACAATAAATACTTAGGTATTTACGTGTATGTACACGGTATACGTGTTCGAATATTTCGTAGAGCATTTTGTGCACGAAATATTTCAATTTTCATTCGCCCGGTCCAACTGTTATTGTTATAATCTTCATCGTCATCATCATCGTCTGTTCAGTGGTGCTTGTCTCTGGTCCTCGTAACACGATCTCGACTTTAACGCACCGTCACGGTCGGACGGCGCCGTCATCGTCTCGAACTCGGGGGGGGGGGGTTGAAAAAAACTGACAAAAAAAAAAAATGTTTATTGTACACGACTCGGCGACGCCGGACTACGTATGACATTATAAAACATTTTCATCGGGCACGGCGATAACACGAAACCCGGAAAAAACCTCAAAACAACCTATCCGGCTCTCAAAAAAAAAAAAAATCACAAAAAAACATTTTTCGCCTTATCCACATCCCTGGCCCTCCCATCCGGTTTGCATGATTTTTGTAATGTTAACAATTAACGCCCGACTCGTTACAACCATTTTCACAGTGAGTACGGAACTCGTTAACCGAGAAGAATTCATTTGTTTGCCAGAGGAACCGTAACTTTATTCCAGCCCTTACCTTCCATCAGAGCACACGTTTTAGAAAACTTAGTACGCAAATAATTGTTGCACGATTTTTATGAATCTGTACGGAACTCGTGCAAAAATAAGTTGTTCGCGAACGATATACAACAATATTATCATTGATTTGGTCGATTTGAATCGTACGAGTTTTTCGTGTATTTACAAATCACATCGTGTACAGTTTTAATCAGAAACGAAAACAGTACATAAACCACCTACAACAGTCCAAACTTTTGGCTAGGCGTCAATTACTTCAAAAATGAATTATACTACTTTTCACGAGTAACCACAGTCGATAAAATAACAATATAATCATTAATGGTATTGCGTTTGATAGTTGAAAATTGCCGGTCTCGGTTTGATTCACTTGACCATTTATTCGAGAAGAACAAAACCGAGCGAATAAAATATAGGATATTTGCAAAGATTACTTCTCCGGACAACATTGTTTAAACGAAAATATATAATTATTATTTCGTAGTTCATTGTATTCGTTCTGTGCACTGCGCGTTCCAACGTTTTCGACGTCCGCAACGTTCCGTCGAAGATATCGTCGTATATTTCTATCACGTTTCTATCGATCTCGCGAAACGTTTAAGTAGATATCATTTTCGTACCGTAGCACTCGTACGTGAAACAAAACTACAAACATACGAATACTTTTTTGTAAAATTATTTTCTTCCGACGGTGGGACATTTTTTTTTTTTTTTTTTCTAGCCAACAGTTGTTAAACGAGCAATAAAGTACGTACACGTATTTCATTTTTTAAGCCATCGAATACAATGGCTTCACGCGTACGAGTTATGAGCCGGTACGATTCAAGCGCTTCGTGCAGGATATTGGAAACGTTAATTACGATTTAATACCAGTCGTTCGGTTTAACGATTCACGCGTTCGAATGTTTTCGAATTAGAATACACGAATACTATATTGTTAACGTGGAATGCGGTGGCGAACGGCCCCGCGATGCCTACAACAAAACGCAGAGAGCTAAACGCATTCAACGCGTTAAACGTCGGGAACAGCTGTCGTTTCGTCTTGTATAAAATACCAAACGTTTGTCGCCTGCCTGCGGGGTCGGTTGGATTTTGAGGACACGTTACGCCTATTGTTGTCGTAGAAACGTACCGGGGGGGGGGGGGGGACGACAAATGGTAATTAATACCAGTTTTATCACGGTAAATTATTTACCGAAAATCGAGTGAGGTTCCCGACGGCTGATCAAGCACAGCCAAACTTTTAGAAAACCGCCAATATTTTTCCACCCATAGGCATTGGTTCGTGAAAACAAATGTGTTAACAGAATTAGAAAACAATACATTAATTGTCATACGAAATTAGTTTGAACAATCGGATTATTCATAATGTTATATTATTTCGTTTGATGATTTAATGTTATTTCAAACAACATGATCACTTCGGGGAAAACAACTAAGTAATTTCATTTGGAAGACATGCGCTGAAGGGGGCTCATGATTTTACCTCGATTATGTAGGGGAAGTCCTCTTCCCTCATCCCGTTACTTCAACCACGGCACGTTGTGCGCTGTACGTGTGCCGTATGTACGAGCGCGGCAAATTGACGTTAAATTGACGTGAATTATTATTGAATAAAACGCATGAGCGGCGGAAGAGGACGCGTCGCCCCGCAGGAAACGCCTCCCGCCGCTGCGGCGACGACGGATATTGAACACTCTAACCCTTGGCGGTAGGTTTATATTGGACGTAACTAGCTTTGATTAGATAAGACCGTCTATACAAGCCGAGTTCCGGTAGGTGACGACGGACGAACGAGCTGTACAGGCGGTTCGCAGTGCCGATAAACACGTCTGGAGTGCAATAGGTTACGTTGTTATATGAATATTAATATTCGATAATATATACGTACATACGTATATTGTATATATCATGTGGTGTAGCGAACAAGAGAGGCGAAAAAACCAACGGAAAATACCAATCGCATACAGAACGAATCACGAGTTATTTTCCGTTTCAGTTGTACGGAAAGCGCACGTGGCCCACACTGTACACTTATACCGAGCATGAGTGATGAAGAGCAATGAAATTTTCAAATGTAGTCAAAACTCTGGTCGTGCATACTATTAGTGTTTAGCTTTCAATAATTGTGTACACAACATGTCTGCTGTTGTTTTAATCCATCGCATCTAATTGTTAATTAAATGGCAATTAGAGGAGTGCCTATTAATTTATATAATCTACTAAGTGCAATAATTTCCGAAGTTAATCGATAAACGTACATTGGATTTGAAAAAAAAAAGGTATTGTATGAAAAGCTTGCGACCAACTCCGTGTGCCAATCTAGCTGATACATATGAAAAATACAACCTTTGGACAGTATACGTCACAAATTTATTGTGATACATGATGAGGAGAAAAAACATTTTTTCGCCTAGCGCATCGTATATACTGTAATATAATTTTTTTCAAACATTATCCTTTCCATTGGTCGTAGATTTTCTGAGGCACAGTGCTTAAGTTATACGATTTCACTGCCTACTTGATACGAGCACAACAACAGCGATTCCTAACCATATTTGGTTTCAGTTTTTTAACGTCTAATGAGGTTGAAAATGGTTTTGAAAAGTTTTGCCTTTAGACGCCACACAATGTAACAAACTTTGCTGTTTATATAATCGACAACTATGGATCTGAGAATTTAAAATGCATACCTCTTATGTGGACAATTTTCTTACCCTAGAACAACTAATGACTCGGAAATTTCCATTCAAATTATAAACAACATCCAAATCATAAAAATTTTAACAATGTATTTATGGAAATTCAAGCAGAGACCAATTTGAAAATAAACAGCATTGAGAAATAATTGGGAAATAATTTATTAAAAAGAAAGAAATATATATATTAAAATACACACAAAAGTTAAGACCACGTTTTGCGAAAAAAAAAATAACCTCATAAAAATAAGTTGAATAGATTAGAAATTTAAAATAGTATTAATTAGGACATTTAAAAATAAATAAATACATTTTTAAATATTTTTGGAATACTTCTGGAAGTGTCTTCTGGGTAACGCTAATAGGCTCGGAATTAGTTTAATATGCAAATATGCGGAAATAAATAAATATACCAAACGTGGTATTAAAAAGGGAAGTATTACGGCCAAACGTTTAAGGATTTACGCCCAAAAGTTTTGCTCCCGCATGTTCCGTATACTATTGTATTATCGTTAAATTCATTTTATTAGATTTAATTCAACTGGCATTTCTGTTAAAAGTAAAATTGAAACCCACAGTAATGGCTTATCTTCCGGCTTAATTTCATTCGTCCTTAACACCGATGGCTCCGAAAACCGCGGATGTCGTCTCGACAGTGCCGGTGGGTGGGCGCCAGATCGCTTATTAACATTTACACTACTATCATACACGACCGGTCGTTTTCAATTGACCAATTTAAAATAGCTACCGCACCTTGAAATAGTTTTTAATTAAACATTTTTGAAAAGTGCTGTTGCTAACCTTTAGTCGATAATTTAACCACTCCGCGAGCTCTCTGCGGATCCGAATCGAAATTATTACTCTGTTTGCTGTGGAAATATTTTTAGTGATTACATTTTCAATTAGGTGCACCATTCGAAGTTGGCCAAACAGATGAATTGTCGAAAATATTTTCCTACATCACCGAGATCACCTAAGACATCATCGTCTTCGCGTACGATTTATGGCATTCTATTTTTTTTTTTTATGTTTTCACTTTTATCCTCCGTGTGTCCAACCGTTCATCCGGCGGAACAATGTTGTATATCAGAGTCAAAAGCTTCGAAGAAATTACAATAACATATTATTACAAAAACATGTATCCATAAAATCGTACGAGCGTGCAGCTAGACTTTTCCCGGACGCGTATTGTACATTCCAAATTATTATTGGAACGTATAAAACATGGTTCAAACCGTAAATCGAACAAATGTCCGTCCGACCAGACCGCACTCTGGTCTCGTTGAGTCGCTTGCGCGCACGAGAAATCATAATACATCGAAAGTCCTCGTCGAGTTTTGCCAACGCGCGTTCAACGTGTACACTTCAAAACGTAAGCAGTTCAATTTATTGTGATACGGGTTGGGTTTTGTCGTTGAATACGACTCCGTAATAATAATGTCAGGGCCGTTCGTGTTTTTATCGAGATCAAAACGTGTAGTCGTTTCGGGAAACAATACTGTTGTACATCACGCACACCGTTCTTACGGAGAAGAAAAATAGAACCTCTTTTCCCCTATTTATCCTCATCCCGAGCTTGTAAATAAGTAAGTAATTTATTTATTGTAAACAAATAATTTACAGTAAAGGGAGGACAACAAACGCACATATCATTTTATTCAATAAAAAATATTTGAGTTGGTATTGCTTGTATAACACTGTTCAACACCTAGGACATCAACTTAATCGGAAAGCTAATTTTTCAACTGTTTTATCGAGTACGGCTATTTTGAATAAAAAATTGAGTGTTTCAGTAAGCTCTTTTCGGAGAAATGTTAAAGTCGGCGTTTAAAAACGCTGTAGTGAGTAGGGGGACTGAGTTCCATTGCGTCCCCCTCTCAATTTAAGACTTGCTTCCACCACAAATAGTCATTCTACAGCAATTATTATAATTTAAATACAAATGCTGAAAAGCTGACATACGTTAACTCCGCAATTCTGTTCACGCAATGGGAATGATATTAACATAATAATTATTTTGTACTTCATACGTTTGCAACCACTCCGTATTGACAAAATAATTGTTTGAGCATAAGCTAGTGCATTGTTTGACTTAAACGCCATTAAAATCTGATTGCTATACTAAATATTTTATTTTATTTTTTTTTATGATTTACAAATATATTTTAAGCGTATTCGCGACAAAAGCATCTGCTGTATTATTTAAAACAGTGGTTTTCTATACGCGTTCTTAGATTTTTATTTTTATATATTTTTTTTTTCGTGAGATGAAAATTACATTAACCAATAACGAATATAGTTCAATTTTAAATTCACCATGTAGAACACAAACAATAATGAGTAAGTACATAGTATTGAATGGATAATTTTAATATAACCGAAAAACAAAGAATATATAATAGACAGGCGGACAGTCGACGTAATAATTACTGACGCAATTCAAACGTTGAATATTAAACACTACAAACGAATATGATTACAAAAACTCTCGTTCAGGCTTAAGCGACGGTCGTTTTTGGTTTGAATATTTATCGCGGGCAAAACTTCCGAAACGAAAACGTTACAAACTTTCACAACGTTTCGCGCACGATTATTGTCGCTGTCTATGAAATTATGCGCAATAAAGCGCAATGGACCGGACTAACTCAGCGGCAACACAATGAGAAACGGTAATTATAAAAAAAAACCATATTCACAGCACAAGTGCACAGTCTTGCACAACGACAAAGTTGTAGAGAAAAGAAAAAAATACTTTACTGTCATGAAATATAGAACTATATTTTGTTTATGTTCTTTTCGAAAAAAAAAAAAAACGCACAGTTTTTTCAGTGGACCAGGTTTGCCGAACGAATCGTATAAAGTTAATGAATCGAGTATGCCAATCGTTGTGCAGCGTGTTAATAAATAAATAAAACGTTTTTGATTCCTGGGCTCGTGAGAAGATTTGAATATTTGCGAAATACGCGCGTGCAAACCGTACGCGATGCACGAGTGCAGTGTACGAATGTGCGTGTCCGTGAGCGGGTATTTATTTTGAGGGGGGGGGGTTTGTCCTTCCGAATTAAAATGAATCCCTTTCCTCGAACGTATGAGAATTTAGGTATTTATTAACTATTTACTTCTATGGCGTACCGTATAACAAACGACCCACTGCAAAATATGCGACAAAATTCCAGGGATATATTGTCTGAAACATTGGATACGAGCACGGTCGTACTCACGTGGGGCGCTCATGGGATTCAACCCCTCTCCCAATTTGCTGATTTTTTTTTTTCAATACATTTTTATTATATTTGTAAATTAAATGTCATTGTTTCGTTGTGTATTTTATGATTAGATTTACAGTAAAAATATATTTGTGGCATCGTAACAAATTACTATTGATAATAATTTACTAATAACTGATGGCTCATTGACTTTTTACCTCCTCCCCCGACCACCATTGAAAATTTCTGGGAACGTCATTGGATTCTCAAGTATTATTACCATCATAACATCGTTGTTGCGACTATCCCGATACACACATAGGATCACTGTGAGGGGAGGGGGGAGCGAGCATTTTCCTTGGCCCGTCCCTGGCGCCGCCACTGTTGAAAATGGCGTTTAAGGCCGCGGCGACTGGGGTGTTCGCGGTCTAACCATAGTGCGGCGGCTTCGTCGTCAATGTTAAAAGACACCCGCTGCGACGCAACATTGTTGTAACACAGACGGGGCAATAAGGACGAGCGCGCAGGTGCACGTTGTTTTATTTGTGCGCACCACAGGCGCTTTGCAGTCGGTGCACTATCCGTGTCATCATCGGTCACCGAAGCAGTGCGTGCGTGCACGATGTTAAAATACATTTTTCCTTTTTTTTTTTTTTTTGTTTTACGTGATGTCCGTTTATCCGTTTCACCTCGGTCGTCCGGTGCACAACCGCGTGTTCCGTAGACAAAGACACGTATCTGTGTACGGACAGTGGTGTATTTGAAATAATTTTTCGAGAATAGTGAATGGGGGAAATATCTGTACATTCGATTTTGAAATATTAACACTCAACTCGAGGCGTTTTCGCTTTTCCCGCTGCTATTTCGGCCGTCCGTCAGCGAAGTGATGATCGAACGATCTTTGAATGACAAAATATTATTCTTGATCGATAGATCATGTCGCTGCACCTTTACTAATACCATGCAATACGCTGGCCAACTCAAACGATTGTTTATTGACGGTTGTAGTTGTAGTTATCGATCACGTTAAATCGGAACAATTACTGTCGGTTGTCCTTGTTCAGCTCCGTTTGCGTCTCATCGATCGGCGTCACAGCGACTGTGTAGACTGCTACGTGCGATGAAAATATTCGAAACGAATCCGGGCAAACGTGTTCGTAGCACTTCTAGCTTTCAAATCGACATCACCCTAGTTCACCCTTTATGGTCCATACTGATTCCAGGGATTTACCGTTCAACCATTCGACCGTTGAAAAATGTGTTTCGATTTATGGCTAAAACGAATCGCGCACGTCACGCATACATAATGCGTAACTGTGGTCGTACGGTGCGATTCGTTTGACGTAAGACGAATCGGCCGAAATCGCATAGACAAATAATACTAATGCCAGGTAAACCGTTTACTGGTTGCGTGATGCGACTGTGCTTGTAGTTCGAAAACTACATTTTTATACGGTTTACATCTCCAAACTTTGCCGTCGTTTCGATCTGCTTCTGGTTTGGTGTCGGGCTAAAATGCGAAATTGCGACGGGTATTAAACGCACTACGAGTATTATCTGTCATTATCTAAAGAATTCGGTATACGTAAAACGCCGCGAGAGTACCCGCAGGCGCGGACGCGCTCGAAAGGAAATATAAAAACGATCGAGAGGAAAAATGTCATTTATTGTTAATAGCCGATTAACTGCGACGACGTTAATGGCCAGCCTAATGGTTTCCGCGCGCATTTCAATCTCATTACCGCGTGCAATTACTTTTACTTTCATACACACAGTCGCCGAGAAAATATAAAATAAAATTCGTCGGTAATGTATTCCACATTCCGCGGGGAACAGAAACGCGTGAAACGCGATCAGCTGCAACGGATACGAAAACCGAAATACCTGGGTCACATAATGTGTACGCATGCGTTTGTGCGCAAACTATGCGATACTTCGCTTTTTGCACGCCACGTATTAGTTAAGATTAAGAGAATTAAATGAAAAAACAAAAATCACGTTTTCGACGCGATCGATTTCGTCGTCAAACCGAACGATCGATCGAAAACCTCGGAATATAAATGATTACGGGAAAACGCGCGACGACGAATATTCTCTTCTTTGTTTTCACGGTTCCCGTCAGAACGATACGAACTGTAAAACGAAAACGTTGAAATCGAGTGCCATTACCGATATAAATCGTATCGAAGAAGCCCGCGAATAACTCATCTCGACAAAGAATCCAGTTAATACTGCATTTCGATATTGACGGGAACGCATAGACTTTGACGACTATCACGTCGAACCTAACAGTTGATTTTCCATCCCGAACGGTTCGTTGATCAGTTTTCAATACAAATTTCTATTAGGATATCGGGTATATTGAAAAAAATATTTCCAAAGACGGTTTTTCGCCGGGAAACCAAGGCGAAACCCGGTATTAGCTGCAGGAAAACAGTGTCGCACCGAGATCGATGAAACGTCGGCGCAGGACTTCCGATCGACTCGGTCCTACGACGATCGCCGCGGTCGATTTCATCATGGTCGCGGGCAGAACTTGCAGGGTACGTACCGCACCCTCGAACGTAACTGCATTGGATCGTTACGCGATAGACGCGTTTGAATGCGTGTATTGCGCTTCAGTATGCCAGTCGTTATTCTGACGAGTAGTACGACCCAAATTGGATAATAAGAAAAATCAAAAGGACAGTTGACTTTGTGCACATGGGCACCTAACAAAAATATAATTGTCCTTGTAAAACAATTAAATTCCTACCGAATATTTGAAATTCGTGTGATTTATAAACCCAACCACCTAGTACCTAATAGGTAATAATTATGTAGGTTTACAATCTTTGCTACTTCGATGACTGATTAATCTACAAAATTTAAATTTAAATAGTGGTATACGCGTAACGGAAAATATCCGTATTTTTTTTAATATTTTACGACGCGATGATCGAAATTCTAAAATATCAATATGCAATTTATTTGGGGAGCGGGTAAGTATTATAATCCGAATAAATTTCATAAAACTAACTTTTCAGTGGGCAGTAGGTAAAAGTCCTTAGAATAAGTCCTGAAAACGGCGGACAGCGCGAGCGCGTTCGCCGTTGATTTCGTACACTTGCACGTATTATCGTTATCGTGCACGCGCACCGTGATATAATATCCTCAACCGATGCGGACCGCGGTATATCCGGTTTCTCGTGTGGTATTACGTGTTATTATCATAATCATATTATTATGCGTGTGCGTACGTGGACCGGTTTAGCTCGGCGCGGGGGGGGGGGGGAGTGGAGAGCGAATTTCGCGCCGGGGTAACGTTACGGCGGTGAAATAATATATAATATGCACGTTTCGGCGACCACGACAACTTCTGGCCGATCAGATCGCTGAAAGAAATACGAATAACAATTTATCGGCAAAAAAAAAAAAAAAAAACGATATCGTATATTATGCGGTTGAATTGTCCGTTTCGTGTTTCGCCGTTGCGCAAATCCCCCGCAACGACCTGCACGAATTCTCCGGTTTATACCATACATACCCCACCACCAGCGTTTCCCGGTAGACGCCCCCTCGATCACGGGACTCGCGCCAAAAGTCATCATCGCACTCGGGTGGCGTTTCTCGCCCGCGCTCGAACAATACGGAACAGTCGTCTTTCCCTTACAGATAAACACACATACGTATACAAATGTATACTACGACTATATAATATATATATATATATGTGTGTATATATTATGTATATTTCGCGAAACACACGCGCGTAGTATAATATTTCATTAATATTATAATTTGCAACGCGAACGCGTCGCGGTAAATATCCCGTGACAGATCACGCAACCCCGCGGCGATACCATGTACAGATACCACGTATCTGGTCGATTGCGCACATTATGTACCTATCATATGTTTGCATGTTTATCACATCAACAGGACACATCATAGACCTCGCGATGTCTTTCCTCCGGTGCGATAACGTTACCCGCGTTATCCTGCTATAACAATATCGTTTGTTCGTAAGTTCCTTCTGATTCCCTTATCGGTTGTTTTTATTTTTTAATTGTAATTTTTGTCGACAATATAACACGGTTCTATTCGGGATCCACAGACGACTGACGCGAGGAGTGCAAACAAACAAAACTGTTGACGATCCAAACAGTCCATCACGGTGGCCGAGTAGTTGATCAAAAAGAAAAGTCGCAATTTTAGTTGCGGAAAAAAAAAATGTTAATTAAATTGTAATTGTTTTTTTTTTTGCAGTTTTACATTATCGCTCATCAGCATATTGTACTGCGCACATCGTTATCATCAACGGATCTTGTTTTACGACCAAAGCGGTTTTTTTAAGGGGAAATAAAACTTAAAGCTGACGTCCTTAAGTCGTCTTTTATATTCTTAGCAGTAATAAATTATCTCATAACGTGAAAATAAACAAACATTTACCCGGTACTCTATAAACGCGTATCATATTTCATAAATTTCAAATTATTTATTGCAAAACAAGTTTTTTATTTTTTTTCAACAAATTTTCAATGATAACTATTATGTACACATATGTACAGCGGAAATTTAACTAAAAGCATTTTGAAGTCGATCCTCCTGATACTGTACAATAGCCGTATAATATTGTTTCGGAATGCGTTTCGTTATCAAAAGCATTTACATAATGTTTTAAACGTTATAAGAGGCTATTATATTATTATACGAAGTACGGAACGTAAAGGCTAAACAGATGAAATTCTAGTGCTGCAAATCATGGTTTAACTTTATTTACGATTACAGAAACCAAACGATATTTTTCATCGTAACAGCTATCAGTGGTGCCGAATCCAACGCCCAATGTGTTGCAGTCGCAACACATCTTTTGGGTGGGTGGTAGTAACCGTAAATGGCGGTGGTAATTTATGTTTTATACCGAACGCAGTTCATCGTATAATAAAATAGGTACATACATAATTTTGCCATTAACTGTTTAACGCATGTACTATTTACACAAGTATTATACGGCTAGTACCTATTGCCCAGTTATCTCCTAGTATAGAGTAGTTGTCAGTTGATATAATTAAACGATGTTGTTTAATACTAAATATAGTGCGTACGTCAATGCGTAATCGTCTACGTGGTGGGCTGGTGCGCAGTGCAGCTGAGGCATCAGTACCATGACAGCAGATCGTTAGGAAAACCTTATGCAAATAACTAGTAAACAATACTGTGAAGTGAGCTCAGAGCTATAGATGATTTTTCTGTTTGAAAGTACACAGTTGTCTAAAGTCTTAAAACATTATTTTACTCTGAAACGAATAACAATTTGTCGTTAAATATTCAATTCTTATTATATTTCATTTCATTTTTTGGCTGTAATAAAAATTAAATACGTTAAATTCGTTAATATGTATTTTATTCGTGCAATAATATACTTATTACACGATATACTCGAATTAGTAAATGTCCGTAGAGAAATAATTGTATAAATTCATACTCAATGTGTTCGCGTCGACCACAGTGATTGATATAACACGAGGATATTTATTAGGGCGTATGGGGAGGAGGGGCGAAGTCTCCCCCCCGGGGGCTTATAAGAAAAAAAACCGGCGGTGGTTGTCTGAACTAACTTTTACAGTTTCGCAACAGGACCTGTTATGCGGACTTCGGCACCACTGACGGTAATTAGTTCGGAACATTAAGGTGAATCTAAAACGAAATCAAACCGTTACGCAGGTACTACCGAAGGGTCAGTGACCAGTGGTTCCCAATTGTTGGTCCGCGGTTGTGTAGTACTGTATTGATTTTTTTTATTTTATTTTAGTAGAATTAATATATATTTATATTTAATAATATTACAAAAAGGTTTGTGGAATTAAAATAAATCGTAATTTATTTTTCATTTTCATAGTTAAATAAAATTGAAAAGTAAGTACAAAAAAGAGGTCCCCGGACCAATTTAAGTTATAGTTAAGGGTCCGTGGTTTCATACTAATTGGAAACCACTGGTCTAGACGTTCGGTGTAGCGATCTGAGACCAGCCCTCTTCGGTAGCGTTTGCAGTGTACATTCCAGGGCGCAGCGCTGTGGGCCGTCGTCACCGGACGAAACCTCATAAGCTAGACGGTGAGACAGACCGACGATCGATATTAATAATTGACACCGGGCGATGATCTCGTTTGACTGCGGGTAGAAAAGTCTCGGGTTTCCCTTATCTGTTTCACGAGTGAATTGGTCGTCTCACGGGTATTCTGTTTGTCCAAGGAGGGGATCACGTTGGATTTTGTGCGCACGGTGTCGTTTCGCATCGGCGGCCGCACGAGACCGTGACGGCGCACTACATCCACACCGACGAAGGGTACGGGGAGACTTGGCGGCTCGGGGGCGACGCGATCCGATTGCCGCGGCCCAGAGCAACGGGAAACTATGGCTTTCGAAAACCGACGTTTACAAGGCGACAACTACTGACCGGACTGCGATATATTTTGTTTCCGGATGATGGCGTTACGCGGGAATCGGTTGAAAAGCGATTGCTATGCCTCTTTTTCCTCGAGTTTTCCTCCAAAAGGCGGGTCTAGATCATAACTCGGGTGTTGTCGAATTTCTCAACGTTAGTACCGTCGACGACTGGCACTGCGGGTTGAAATTGAAACGGAACTCAACTTCATAGTAACCGACGGTCGCATCGTCTCTTGATCACAGGTGTCGTCGAGTCGATGGGAACATATAATTGACAGAGTGGCATAGCTTTGTCAACCCTTGTTTACCGCATTTGTAAAATCAAAATAAACCTATGGAAAGTTAATAATTGTATTAATTGTAAATAGATAATTTTTCTAAAAGATATTACACATTTTATTGTTTATCCCAGTAGTATATTGTAAAAACGTTATCGACAGCTACAAGTTACATAACTAATCGTGATTTATCGTATCATTTTATAGACACCGAAAATTTGGGACATTTTAAAATGTAAAATAAAATTGTTTTTAAAATATATTTAAATATATATTTGATAAATAATACGCTTTTAAGACATTTATAATTGTTTTCCATACCATAGTTTTATATTTTAAAACTAATCTAAACAATTTTTAACGAGCATACTTTACTTAAACTCTTGTTCCTCATAATCCTCTCAATCCTAGAAGCCATAAAATATTACGAGTTTAATATCGGGTTAATTATTCTATTGTGAAATTTGACCAGCACCAAACGCTAAATTATATCGTATCATTCATAATGGTTTTTTCTTTTTTTATCAACTTTATAGTTGTTATTAAATCTCACGTTAACACGGGAACTATAAACGTCCGCGCAAGAAAAACTGGGTCCTTTGACGAGTAGAATGTATACGTATAATTCAGTCACGGAAACATAACTCGTACAATCGTCCACAGGAAATATGTAATAATAATGATAATAAGTTCGTGTGTACTATAAATGAACTATACCCGGTAAAATGATGGATCAGTTTTAGCGTGGAAAAGACGAGGCAATCATTTTTCGTATCTCGACTCATACGATTCATGTTCGATTCACGTTCACAGTCATCAAAAATAGAACGGCATTAAACTTTTTTTTTAAGTTATGAATATCATTATTTTCGACCCCAATACCGACTATGGATATCGCAGATTTTATGCGATTATTTTGTTTTCCAGCACGATGTTGATAATAATTATCATAACATTGCACGTAATCATCACCATAGAAATAATAATAATAATAATAATTATAATACACTCGTTCAAGTGCAGCAATACGTTACAACATGTCATCGACGTGGTATTTTTTTTTTATTTTTTTTTTTTTTTTCATTCTCATCGTTATTGGCATTGTCATCGCCGTGACGACTACGTAACACATGCCCACATCATGTGTACGACGTGGATCGGCCACACGAGCGTAAAGTGTGTGTGTACGATACAGTATGTAATACACGAGTCGCGTTCGCCGGTTTCGTTTTCGCTTACAGTCAATTGACGAACGCGCGCACATGTGAAATAGGGTAATCGTCGTCAATTACATAATAATTCAGTGCGAACCGCGCGGGCGGCCGCAAAATAATAAAACAAAATATACAACTCAACATCGTAGCGTAGAGCAATAAAATCGCGCGTTCGCCGGACCGGTAACGATTTAACTCGGTACTGCGCACATTTTCAACTTACGATCGTTACGGTCTTCGTTCTTATGAGACCGTCAGTGGCGGTCCGAACGTTTCTTATCCGGAGCGGATTAACGATGTAAACCTACCCCGAAAATACTGCGCTCGTTCCGTTCGACTTACATATCGTAACGTCGATTGCGTACCGCCAGATACGTTCATAGGTATGCCTACTAAGCTGCCCAAGCTTATCCGTTTTACTTCCGGTCATTCGCTCCGGGGCGCATTGTTCGTGAACAAGATGTTTACGTGCATCGTACGGTGCTGACCAGGTCCGGTCGGAAATTTCTACCTGGAAAATAAAAAAATAAACATTGACGTACCAAAGGTGTAAAAACAACCCTAAAAAAAAAAAAAAAACGAATATTTTTATATATAACGAATATGTACGTTATTTTGAGAACACTTAATATTGTTATTAAAAATACTGTTTATTTGATTTTAGACAGTTTCTAACGCAATCTCGTTCTAGAAAATCCGTCTATATCTGTCGACACGATGGCCTGAATCGATAAACTTAAAAAATTTCCACCTGACAAGCGCAAACGGTCCCGTTCAAACAAATGACCCGCCGACAAACTCCGGGTATTCCACCTGCCCAGTTCGGTCCTGTAACTGTCCCACGGTGGTGCGTGTACGTGCTGTATATAGGGCTACGTGTACACAATCGCGCGCGTTGAATGATAATTCACGGCTTAAGACGACGCGGACGTGCGGACGTGTTTTTCGGGTTGGCGGTTGTGTACGCAACGTTGCTATTGTGTCCGGCAGCGATTCTTAACACTTCTGTAGGAGCGCGGGTCCACGTGAGAAACGTATAATCTTTTAGGTCTTTCCCTTACCGCCCCCGTAGTTTTCGGGGCGAAAAAATACTATCATTATTTTCTCGTCCCTTTGCGCGTGTTCGCATTACGTCCGAGCGCATTGTTCGTTGGACATCGCCGGACCTCCAGTCGCAGAACACGTGTTTGTTGCGGTAACATTACACCGCCCGGACGAACGGTGCACACCGCAAATCCTGCGGTGCCACACCGCCGTGCGGCGGAATCCAAGTGCACCGGTAAACAATGCCGTCGTACAGGAAATTCGTCTCCGGTCGCGTGAAAATATCGTCGAATACTTTTCGATCCGAACGCTCTCGAACGTGACGGGGATTTTTTTCTCTCCGTCGGTTTGCCAACGGAAACGTCAACGGAATCACGAAGGAACACGGTCTTGGTAGGATTGCGAGCTACTGCGGCGCAATAACGTAATATCATCACGTCCGTATAACTTGGAGTTGATTACCCGAGACGAATATCAATTGTACACGTGTGACGCGTAACTACTTTACCGTCGAGTCCGATGATCGTGCCGAAAAGAAGCTTTTTACACGTTTGTGTGTACAATTGAATACGACATTACCGAATGTTATCGGCGCGCAGTACGTATCTGCGTCACTTTTGAATCTGGGCGATTAACATAATCTACGGGATAACAACGTGTAAACGGTACCGCATTACGTAACGTACGAGATTGGACGTATTGTTTCGCCTTTCGGCATCAACGACTGTTCGAAAATTAGAAAATGTTAGAAATCCGTTGACCGTTTACGGGCATCTTAAATCGCCGTCTGCATAGCCGCCACTATATTCACCACCCACTCCCATCCCCACCCTTTAACGAGCTCCACGTCCACTGCGGAACGGGTAGCGGTGAGAAACGTTGTGCACAAATATCGACACACCGGTTGTTGAACACATGTTTTTTTTTTAATTTCTAAACGCGAGGACCGTGATCGTACCCAAGATTGAATCCCGGGCACTCGACGGTCCGGTTACCGTTGCCCGCACCCCTCCCGGTCGTTATAATCGCCGACGTAAGAACCCGCGGCCGATCGAAGATAAAAAAGGCATTCGTCCGGCAGGTCAGGACGACCGACCGCCGCACGTTATTGCATGATCTTATTACTATCACAATGTGCGGAGGATATAATTACGTAAGAAACATTCGGAAAGCATAATCAACGGCGAACATTGCAAACATCTCGAAATACAAACGCTAAACCGACTGGTCTCGCCGTGCAAAACTTAAAGCTCTTAACTTCCAAGTTTCCCTCGTCATCCTTCCGATTACGGTTTTAAACGTTCGGACGGTAACATTCCCCGTAATCGAACGTAATCTATTAAGAGCGTCACGCGTTTTTTGGCGAATTCGCCGGACTAGTTAAGACGGCGGAAAGAGAAACGGGCGCATGTTAAACTCCGCCACAAGTACATATATAAAATTATAATAAATAATCGTCATACCTAATTTAGTTAAAATTGTAACACTAAATTTTTTTTATTTCGAATTTTTAAGCTTATTTACTTGAGATATGCCATTTAAATGTATAGAACTATGGTTTTGAAATTCGGTAAGAATTTTACTAAAAATATGGACATTCGGTTGACTTTTATAAAATGAATTTCTTCGATGACTATGAAAGGATTCACGGGAAAACATAAAAGAAAACTGGCGGAGTTTACAATCGCCCGGAGAAACAGAGCGAAAGAGAAGGGAAGAGGACGATAATGTTACGAGGTACGAGTGGGCGTATAACGCAGATCGCACGGGAAAGGAAAAAGGGAAAGAAAAGAAAAAAAAAAAAACGAAAAAAACAAAACGGGGTCATCGACGAACGGCGTCGCGCGTGAATCTGGTTCGCGGGTCGGTTATTCACGGTGTACCCGTATAATAATATTTTTTTTCTGCCGGTCCCGAGGAAACTTATCTGAGCAGGAAACGAGGAGCACGGGCGAGGCGAGCGAACGCGGTGTGACATAACTCGCGGCGGTTTCGGATAAAGCGTATTGCGGTGACCGGTGTCGAAACGCGTCGGCACGCGCAAACGGGCACGGGCGGGCGGGACCGGTTCTGTGGGTGTACCGCGGTGCCGTGTCGGTTGCGTCACGCGCGTAACACTGCAAACCGACGTGCGGCCGACGATGCGGTAAGTTCGGCCCGCAATATTCTCCCCACCCCCCCTTGCCCACTGCGAATGCGGGTCGGCTCCGCTCGATTCCGGTACGGCGTCGTAACAACGCGATAAATATACGTTTCAAACGTTTTTCCCTCTCACCATCTCCTGCGCACTCTTACGCACCTCGCGCGCCGCCGGTCCCCGTTTCCCACCCTCCGTCCATCTCTTTCACTTTGTTCCTCCGTCCGCCCGCCCATCTCGTCGACCTTAACCCGGTAAATTTCGCGCGCGTCTTCCGCCCGCGTCGTAGGCGTTTTCCCGATGCCATCGCGGTCCGCGATTGCCCGAACGCAAAGGAAATCGCGCTTTCCGACGAAGACTTCGCGACGAACCCGATTCGTGGTCGGAATCCTCCGACGCCGGCAACGGAAGACACGATGACCAACGGCGAACGACGTTACAAACGTTCGTTGTACGGCCGGTGCGAACGTGTCGGCAACAGGGCACGAGAAAGATCGGCAACCGCGGTGCCGACGGTGTTTCTTCGGACGGTTTCCGCGCGTTATATTTTTACATACATTTGCTTCGTCACGTCGTTGCGTAAGACGAACCGACGGTGTAACGTGCACGCGTGTGGTAACGCGTGTTCGACTCTTACGAGGACCCGAACAACTCGTGTTTCCGCTGAGCATCATGGCGCGGCGCACTCGACCACGCGCGTGCAACGGGAAACTTCGACAAGATTCGAGTGGCGTACCCGCCGCGTGACGATTGTACACACCGATTCCTTCGGTTATCTTTTATTTTTACGTTTTTCGAAAAACATGTTTACGCGATCCGCGAAATAATGCTCTGCCCGAGCCAGTCCGGTACGTCTGCGGTGTTCGTAGGGCGCACGATAGACGCCTGATTTACCAGCGGGCCCCGGTGTTCAATACGTCGAGCACGTCGACGACGACAAACCGCAAACAATATGAATGTCACCACCAAAGACCGGAATGAAAATCGCTGTGTTAAGGCCTTGGCCGCCACCTCGAGCACTTCGAGTCTAGTCGGAAATCCATGTCCGGAAGTGACTCGCATCGATAGATCTCCGTGCACCGCAGTCGTGTTGGTGTTTTCCGCGATATTTTCCGCCACAGAGTTCCGCAACGCACTTTGTCGACGGACACTCGAGACTGCTGCGAAATCTATAACAGTATAATGTTTTGGTTTCGAGGTCCGTTCCTCGGTGGGTAAAGTTATCTCCACTTTTATGTGCGTAGTATCGTTGAACATAATTTATACTTTGTTATAAATTATATTTTGTTCATTCAGTCGTAACAAAAGTACACGGTATAGTTTTTGTTTTTTCTTTTAATACAAGTCAAATGATTCTCTTACGTAATCCTTACGTAGTCTCGGTGTAATGCGTAAACCGAAACGGTCGGATATGCCGAACGTTTTGACAGGACCTCGAAATCGAATATCACAATACCGCAACTAGTCTTAGAACCGTTTTGTTCGTTCGTTAATTACGGTTCTGAACGGTGGGTCACAGTTTCGTACACGAACGTATTGTGTGCGGATTTTTCTTCACTTTTAAACGAGGACCAAACGTTTTTAAACAGACGCGCACAAGTCAGGCGATTATCTAACAGACGTAATAAGTACCGAAGCGCTTTATTTCCGTTTTCACCGGAGTCCGCGCATTGTTCGTCGATCATCATTGTTTGAAGACGGTCTCTGAAGATCCTTCAAGAGTGAAAGTTTCTCGTACGCGAGCAGACGTGTACTCCAATAGCTGTGGTTGACTTTTACCCGGCAACGCAATATTATTATCGTGCGTTTCCTCTGTACGACACCGACGTCAAGACTCTGAACACGTGGTCGGCGAGGAGAAAACAACGATAAAGTTGCACTGCTCGTGGTCCGTTATAAATAGGTCGAAAACGGTACAACATGATTACAATGCGCGTCCGTGCGGAGACATTACATATTGTATGAACCCAAACGTTGCCACGCGCTGTCCGAGAAAAAATCGCATCACCGAAATGTATTGTCAACATCCGAAACTGTTCGAAAAAACTGTGTCCCGCGAGTTCCGTCCACCACAGTTGTTTTCGCACCGTACTAATAGCTAATAAGTAATACGATATTGTATTATTATATCGATATGGACACGGATCACAATAAGTTAATTGAAAACGTTTATATAACTCTTAACTTTAACCGAGTGAAATTAGGTTAACTGCTAATTGTTACGAAAGTGAATCTAAAGAAAAAAAACACCGAACGTTTCGTATTGTCCTTCGTTTTTACGACGTCCCCTAAATTCGTAATGCTTTGGAAGTCCTAGAGCACTCGTCCCGTTTCCCTCATCCTCCTCGGAGGAACGAGCCGAAGCGCACATCATTATCGCGATCTGAACGCCAATGAACGAAACGAGAGACGCGCACTTGTCGCACGACCGATGATGGTCTGAAAACGTTACGACGTCTGATTGATGGATGTAGACGTAATAACGACACGAACATGAAGTCGCCCAGACAAATGTTTAAAACAACCGAACAGAATGTGTTTAACGACCATGTTGTTAACTTTCGCACACCGTCGAGTACACATGATTGGTATACAGTATAGTATACTGAGTATCAGAGACGGTTTGAACGTTTACATCTTACCGGGGCAGTATAATTTAAACCACCCTCCCTACCCTGAAAAATTGTTCTGGCTTCCCTCGATCACATTAAAACTACTTAAACGCTAAAACGTAAATTATATATCTCCAAATATGTTTATAAATATACTGGTATGCCTACTAAATTTCAATTTATTTATTAAAAATGTACGTAAAAAATGTTTTTTACCGGGGCACCGTTTCGGTAGTAAGTGCTTACAAGCCGCCTCTGCTTAGTATACAGTATACGGTTCACACAGGCATTTGCTTTTTCCGTTGACCACGTGCGCATGCGCACGTCAACTGTTTTATTGGTGAGCGCAACTAAACCGAACATGGTTCACTTCGGATCACGCCGATCGCACACCAAAAAAACAAAATTGCGTTAGATAGTATTAGTCGTTTCGTGTTAATCAACTAAAAACAATTTGTTTTTATAAAGCGTTCGCTACCTAGACAAAAAAACACCGTTAGATAAAACAAAAATCAGTTGTAATCATGTCATCTGATGAAGATGTTGCCATTTGCATGTGATACACATCACAAAATTAGAAACAAAATCACAAAAAAAAAAATTATGGATTCATTCGTTAAATAAAATCTTGGTCCTTAGAAACAGAATCAAACAAATTCCGTGACATTTTTTTAATGCATTTTAAGTACGATTAAACGTTGTAGTTGCGGTTTAATTTGTTAACGGTCTTCTCCAAAGGTTCTCAAATATTGATTTGATTGAACTATTGTAAAAAAAAAAAAATCAGTTCATACTCCCTACGTTAACTTGTTGTATTTTGTAGCAGCGAAATCCAAAACCTTTTCGTAGCTGTTAATTTGTTTCGTGTAAGAATCGATTATTGTTCTTTATGATCACGTGCAGATATTAAAATTCATATTATGACCATACTCGGTTCACTAGGAAATACCACGTTTTGCACGTAATATACAGCATAAATAAAATATAGTAACAATAATATTTAATTATTTACAAATCAAATTGTTTACTGAGCCTTTTCGTAAACTTCTTTATTCATGGGCGCGTCTTATCAGTAAAATTTCAAACACATTAACCATAATTAATGTATTTAATTTGATAGAAACTAAAGTGAATGTGTTTAACATAAATATATATTTTTTTTAATCATATTTGTTCGATATTCAGTTAGGTACTCGTATAACATATGTTTAAATAGACGTCAAAATTATATTTATCCAATAAATCTGTAGTTCTATTATAGACTAGTGATATTGAGTTAATTTTTTGAATCTATTCCTAGTTTAATTTCTCAAAATCCTATATAAATTTGAAAACCCCAAGAGTTCTCATTGATAAATCAATTTACTCGAAACCATAGAGTAGAATGTTTTGTTTTTAAGGCATTGTAACAAGAGTAGTTATGATTAACAAGTAAAAAAAAAAAATATATTTAATTTTCGCTCCTCCGTAAAATGCATAAAGTGCGTACACTCGTATGTATCTTTTAGTGGATATTTATAATAGCCAGTAGTATACAATATAACACTAAACAATAATCATGTATTGTACATATTGTACACACAATTAAATCGCTGCACCACACAAAAATATTGTATTTTATTAGCCATTGTTACGAATTCGTTGGTTTTTTCGACCGTACTTGGCTTTATTGTCCGAAAACCATATTATTCCACCAACATAGCAATAATGTAGTTTTAATTTTCGAGATATGGTCGTTCATATGATACTATAATCGAAACCTTTTTTTTTTTTTTATAATCAAACTGCATGTATCAAATTATACGCCTCGTCGCTTGTTTGACTATTTTTTGTAACATTGTTCTAAACAAACACGATACGAGTTAAGAAAAAAGTTAATTATTATTTTGTTGACGGCAACGATGTATAGAATCCCATTGTTGCTCAATAACTGTAATTAATAATATAACATGTATGATAACGATGTGTTATTTGGTTACGTCATCAACATATTATTGTCGTTAAATCAATTCCGATTAGTGCAGTGGAAAAACAAAGAGAAACAAAAAGAAATCCTCCACGTACATTGTATTCGTTTAGTTTTGTTTATTTATTTATTTTTATTTTTTTTTTTTTTTTTTATAGCGGTTCCTTCTTTTTAAATATCCGCGTACATACTTTCACATAAACTTTCATCGAGGAGACTTACGCGACAATAAAGTTAGTATGCCTACTTTGAAATCATTTTTAAAAAAAAATAATAATAATAATAAACACATTATGCAAAACACGTATGATACGATACGTGCATAAAGCGATTGACCAGTGATAAAACGGTAGAAGTTTATCTAGAATACGCGTTTTGTGGATAATAACCGACCGGTCGGAGGACATTGGTCGCAACGAAGACATAAAATCGTAATAGTACTGCGTAATATAACAGTTAAACTACTCGTAATATCATCATTTTATTCTTCGGGAAACGAGCGATTCGTTCTATCTTCTTGCTCAGCAATACCTGGGATTCCGGACCGACCGAAAACGAGCAGGATATTATCCTGTGGTACGTGTACAGCAAATATTGAATAGTTTCAACTGTTCCTGGTGGTTTTAATTGCGTTCGCATACGTCGGAAGTGAAGGAAAAAAAAACTGGCGAGTGATAAGCGTTTACAATATTCGCATTGTGTACCTGTGGCGTGTAACAGTGTATCTACGACTACAACGTTTTCGTAATCGTAGTTATATTATACCATACTCTATATAATCTGCACGTCATCTGCGCTCTTCGAGATAATCGACAGTTTTTGCAGACACAGTGAAACCTGCCCGAGACGGCTCTTCGTGTTACATCACGTGTATTATGCCTTCAATTGAAACCATACTCGTTGCCGTTGCAGTTACGATCACTCGACAAGTCGAACACTAATCAAAAACAAAATATCTCCTTAGTACCATACTTTTAATAGACGGTTCTCGTCGTTTCTATAATCCGAAATTTAGTCCTACCCACCGACAGCGCTTCGAACCACTGACTAGCGAACTATGAAACATTCCTGTATCTTAACTGGAAAATTATGAACAATACATTTTTACAAAAATTATCAATCTATGCTGTTGATAGATATGATATCTAATCAAACGCGGACAAGCTAACCGAACAGTTTGTACATCTTAACGATTCAATAAATCGGATCGTCTCCGAGACATGCATTGAAATGATATTCCAACACGCGCATCGCCCACGGTAACAATACCGTGTCCTGATCGGACGAATGAGAAACTACTCTCGTGGACAGACGCACCCACACGAGCTTTAGTATTCACAACGTGTCTAAAACGTTGGATTTTTGCACAAAGCAACAGCAAATATACCTGTATGTCCGCGTTGCGCTCGTCAGAAATTAAAAATCTATGTACCCATGCCCGCGGTCGACACCAGTGGCCCACCAACAAAACGTGTTGGTCGATCGAATACTGCTCTTAGACATCATAATTCTCTGCTGAAACAGAAGATCGTACACGATCCGTTGAACCACGCACGTGCGTATAATTTATAATATCGTACACAAATACTGGTAGTCGAATCTTTCGTTATAATTCGGCTGTCCCTTAACGAAATAACGCGGCTGTGCAAGTTGGGACACAAAAATCCTACCGCCAAGCTCTGAACGGACTATTCAGCACTCTTGTGCAACACGATTATTAGCCTAACCGACACGTTGCTTCGTACGCCATAAACAGATTAGATGAAATCTCGCTTTTCTCCTCGTCTACATAATCTTGCTCGTTCGCCGTACGCGGTCCGTGTTGTTGCGACAGAACTCAGCACAATCTACTGCAATAGCGGCTGCGGCACACTATTGTCCTGTGCAATGGTACTATGTCGATCACGCGCGTTGTACCAGAGATCTATTTTTAATCATCACTCGCCACGTGTTCTAGGGTAGGTACTGTTTTTTCCCCCCCCCA